>NC_083345.1:42636519-42956730 GCF_019175385.1 Lycium barbarum | reverse complement strand
TCTGAAAACTCATCCCAAGTTTTCGAAGATGCATCTTCCCCGCGTGATTGCTCCCACGTCTCATACCAAATATGGGCAACATCCTGTAATTGATAAGCTCCTAACTCTGCTGCCTCTGTCTTGGTAGCATGCATAACCTGAAACACTTTTTGAAGTCTATCAATGAAGTTTTGTGGATCATCCTCCTTTTTAAACCATGTGAACACTGGAGGCTTTAACTTTAATAATTCCTGGGTGAGCAGTTGGATAGCTCCCCTGACGTCCATGTCTGAAGCATTGAGCTACAGAGTAGTGGTGGGACGGACCTCCGCAAGCTTCTCTGTATCTAGGTTTCAGTATCTGATGCAACCCTTTGACTCTGAGGCTCCACTTCTGGAGTAACTTTAGTGGTAGCCCTTTGACTGGTTGTTGTAGTCCTCATGGTGTACTTTTTTTCGCAGGCATTGTCCAAAATACGTAATACGCACGAGTTAGAAGAATTCCCGAAAGCATATCTCTAACTACAAGAACTAGAGTACGAAAGGAGTGAGACATTCCTAGATATCTTGGTGGTCAACTGTTATATGTGTGGGCACCACACACATGTAAAAATGACCCCACTGGACACAGTTTCATTGACTCTCTAAGACACTTGAACCTAGGCTCTGACACCAATCTTTTTCACGCCCCGAATCATGGCCTGACCGTAACAAGGCAATCGATACCTGACTGCATGTGATCAAGCGAACCACATGGCTTGCTGACTCAACATGGGCATGAACTGATACGATATAAACTATGAACATGCATAATTTAAGTAAAGCGTGGGACCACAAATCATAAGTCTGAAAATATAATAATATCATAATGCGAAATAGTCTGAATAAACATAATAATAATGAGCCAAAATGGCTAGACGAATCTGAATATCTAACATAACATAACCGACTAGTCTATGAAGCCTCTAACATGAATCTTACTACTAAACTATTTACCGGAACAAGGCCCCGACATACCTTAACTGCATGACTGAAATAAACATAAGTAAAGCTAAAATGCTGAATAGAATGGGGCTCACCAAAAGCCGATACGTTTTGAGTCCTAACGTGCTGATCCGTCATCCTGTAAATCTGCATAATGAAATGCAGGCTGCCCAGGAAAATAAAGGGGACGTCGGTACACTTGAATTGTACTGGTATGTAAAGCACTGAATGAAATAAACATAGCACACGAAATAATACAACTGAAATTGTCAGTTGAACATGAACATGAGCATCATTTGACATGAGTAAATGTATATCGTGAGTAAAACATTTCATGTGCATATGTATATATATATATATATATATATATATCTGTATCTGGTGGTAGAGTCGTAGTATAACCGATAACAAGAAATCACCACGTGGGTATGTGGAGTCGGGTACCTGGCCCGACCAGCAGAGCAGCCCCACACCTTGCCAGGGTATGGTACAAAAGCATGACATGAAAATGGATCCAATTCAATTGTCTGAAGGTGTCGTCGTAATCTCGGTGGATCGACCCTTCCCTACGTTGGCATACGTAGTTTCAGGCTATCTGACCTTTCTCGGTAAACCTATGCTACTCCCAAAGTATGAACATGGATATAGTTGGCATCTGGGCCAATGGTCTGTATTACATGGCTTGTAATCATGACTTGTAAACTTGATTCATAAACATGACTTGCAAACATGCTTTCATGAGTATAGTATAGCATGGATATAAGTACATAGTATAACTTGTATAATACATGGATGCATGTAGAATTACATGAAAATATACGTAAAAGTTCATAGCTTGCATTTTAGAACCCATGGAATGCAAAGTATGGGTTTTCATGGATTACGAGCAGATTCTCAATAACCAGAATGGAATATTAAGAACACAATAACAAATTAATCATACAAACATAGTGTATCATGGTACATATACCTAGGGTTATCATGAACATGTTGAAGACCCTAGTTTTGGTAAGCTTTCGTATAATCATGGAAAAACATGGCGTGGGGATGAACAATGATGTTCCCACACGTAGATAGCAACCCTATATACTTGTAAACGCTCCAAAACTTGTAATAGAATTTCAAAAACTTCCATTTTGAACCTTGAGATGGGTTTGCTTAAAAACCATAGGTTAGGAATGATAAACCCTTGTTAGATTACATGAATACATATTAGAATTGACTTGGATGGCCTTGGAATGGCTTACATTGATGTTTTGGATTGATGAGAGAAGAAAACCTTTGTGCTAGGGCTTGGGAATTATGAAAACTGATTTTCTAGAATGAAGTGTCGTATTTATACTATTTGTTGTTAGGGAGAATTGACGGTGCACTTGTCGGTCCATCGACATGTCGATGGTCCGTCTAGTTGCTTTGACTGTCCGAGTCTGATTTTTTAAGGTGCTTCATTGACGGTCCGTCAATGTGTCGACGGTCCATCGATTCGACCATACTATCAGTAGTCTGAGAAAGTCTAGAGTTTGCAAAACAAGGCTCCTAGGGATGGTGCATTTTGACGGGCCGTCAAACAATGGACGATCCGTCCCTCTAGCCGTCGAATGCCACCTGTAGAACTGAGTCTGGTTTTTGACTTAAACTCTCCCGTTTGGCTGTCAGGATAGCTGAGTCATAGAGGTGGCTTAGGTTAAAGGTACAAGGTGTTATAGGTAAGAATCCAAAATACTATAAAAACCCTACCTGCGTGTCATTAACCGACTAGGAAAGGGTTTTGTGTTCATTGACCTGCGGAGCCTAATGTTATAAATACCCAGGTTTTTCTAAGAAGAAGTTTGCCCACCCACTAAGAGAGAATTCACAATATTGAGCGAAGATGATGTATCCAATAATACTCAAGAATCCGGTGTTGCATCCCTAGTATAAGAATGTCACACCCCCAACGAGGAGTATGACAGGCATCGACTCACAGGCCGAGAACCACCTGACTTAACGGTTACCTTGAATACCCTATACTATAACTTAGCATACACCTGCACGCAGAAAAGACCCAACATAGAAATATCCGATAATCCAACGTATATGTACATATACGAACCGACAAGGTCGCTACAACATCACGAGTATCATAAAGCCGGCAAGGCTTACAGGAAAATATCACAACCTAGACAAGGCCGGTAAGACCATACGTAGTATCTACGTACCCCATTATGTCTATGAGCCTCTAAGAATGTAGATTCGAACATATATTACATTAGCATAAAATTACCCCAAAGATAGCAAGTCCGAAGTAGTGGCACTTGCTGACACCGCTGAAGCTGGAAAATCCTACTGCGGTTGCTCCTAAATAACCTGTCAGAGCCTGCAGCACGAAATATAGCATCCCGTGCAATGGGACTTCATTACGGATAAACGTACTGATTATGTAAAGTAGGAATCAATAACATGAGTAAGACAGAATTATAAGGAGGATAGAAGTAACTTGAGCCACCTGAGAACGTACAACAATGCATGAGTTTAAAAATCATATGCAAGTATATATATATATATATATATATATATATATATATATATATATATATATAGACACACACACACACACACACACACACATATATATAAGTAGTATCATCATTATAATGTACCCGGCCTTTTAAGGACTCGGTGAGTAAGGTACCCGCCCCTTTTGAGACTCGGTGTGTAACATACCCGGCCCTTTCGGAACTCAGTGTGTAACATACCCGGCCTTCTCGGGACTCGATGTGTAGCATACCCGTCCCTTTTGGGGCTCAGTATGCAGCATACTCGGCCCTTTCGGGACTCGGTGTGTAACATATCTGGCCCTTTCGGGAATCGGTGTGTAACATACCCCGCTTTCGGGACTCGGTGTGTAACGTACCAGGCCCTTTCGAGACTCGGTGAGTTATACCAACTGATCAGTGGTTGCACAATAGGTGTCGTACCCGGCCGACTATAGCATGGCTCAGTGTAGTAAAATAATGCGTATATATATATATATACATATGTATTCATTGCATGAGCAGTCAATGAAGTAACAACGTCACTTTAGAGTAACATAAGGTCGGTAACCTTCGAACAATTTATTAAATTGTGTCACATCAAAGAAATGACTTAATGACGATAGACATGTCACGAGCCGACTCCTCCTAAGCGGCAGCGGCACACAAATTGCCCGGGCGGCGCTCGTAGTCCCACCTGACTACAAGCCAGCCTTTCCTTATCCCAGGTTTCCTTGACACAACCCCATGCCTATGGTGAAGCTTGCCTCAGAGGCTTATCTTTCCTTGTGCCGCCCGTTTGATGTCAAGGCTTCAGCCTTGTCTTTCTATCATACCCTTGTGGCGCATTTCATATGCTGGGTCTCGTCTATGCGCACCCCTTAGGTTGGCTATGGATATGCATGTCCCTCGCCTGACACTGAGCATCGCTCCTGCGCGCACAGTCCTATCCTCAAGCCTGAGAATCACACTTGGCCTTTCTCACTCTTCCGAACTCCAAATGATGCGCCGTCTATTCCTAACTCTTTCTCTTGACTTCCTTCACTCCTCCATGAAGTTTCATCTCATTCCCATACTCGTGGATCGAGATATAGCCTTCGGGAGCTTTATCACTGACACTGCTCCTTGGCTAAGTCAAGCCCTTAGGTGAACGATCTTCAAATGACTCCAAACTTGGTAAGAACATTCCATAACATCCTAGGAAGTGTCCTCTCACCCTAAATCCCAAGATTCCATCCATATCTCAGAAATGCATGGGACTGACACTCAGGCTCGCGCGTGGCCCGTCCGCCGACGGCCCATGGGCTCATCCCAGATCCTTGCTAAAAATCCTTGGCACTCTTATAATATTCCATAGAGAATCTCTAGATGCTTATTGACTCTCGCCCGTCGGAGCCCCTTGTCAGTGCACATCGCCCGCGCACGGCTGACACTGCTTGCGCGGCCAACCCTGCCTGCGCCCACGGCTGAGACTGCTTGCGCCCACGGCTGACACTGCCTGCGCGCCGCGGACACTCATCTGCGCACGTCTCCTGCACGACTGACACTCGCTTTGCCCTCCTGGGGCACGCAGGGGTTATGGGCGCCAAGGCACACCGAAGGCAGCCCGTAACATTCTCCCCCACTCAAGCTCGTCATCGTCCTCAATGGCATAGACACGTCCACGTCAACCCAGAGTTTGCCCCCTCGGGGTCTCACATCCCCTTCCATAATCCTTTGGGTCTAAAGCCTATCTCATCTCCTCTTAAAAATGGAGTCGTGCCCCATGCACTTCTCCTCCCTAGTTTCTCCCAAGCGTGCCACTACACCCCACTTGGAAAGTGCCTCCGCACTTGCACCCTCTGGTGATTAACTTTTTGGAGACCGCCTGTCATCCACACCATGTTCCTCACGGCCTTCCTCTGATCAGGAACCTTTGTCGCCCTTCGTGGTAATTCCTACATAGCACCCATTGGTGCGACTTCCACATTCCCACTGCAACCCTTGCAGTCCCTTCTTACCATTTACTTCAGAAGACAATCGTCCTTCAATTTTCACATGGCCCAATGCCTCTTCATAGGCGAACACTCCCCCACTAAAAGTGGAAGACACTTTTCCATGTTTTTCAAGGTAGGCATCCCTCGATGTGGCAACCTTTTGCCAACCATTTCCTCATGGTCCTTTGTCCGTTTTCCTCCGCAAGACCTCGCTTATATCAGCTGCATAAACAAATTGAGTCTCGACCCCATAAATCAAAGTTGACTTGCCCACACACTGACACTAGCGACTTTTTAAATCCAATCTTGTCCCCTTTGATGTCTAACACGGCCCCTGCATGACCCACGCTCCACAGTGGTGTCTTTGGCACTTACATCCTTTGCACCCTCTTGGCACTCGTCAAGTTCTTGGGACGTACTCCTGGTGAGTATTTCATTTCCTCAAAGTGGTAGCTTCGCCCATTCTGAACAACACCTTTGTTCTCAAACTGTCACTCCCTCGACAGATTCCTTACGATCCCGGTGTGCCTCAACACTTGGTTCCATCTCTATGGTTCCTCAGCACTTGGTTCCATCTCAAACATGGAAACCCCATCCAATCCGAAGCTTAGCTAACCCCACTTTACCTTGGCCTCCTCACATCCGTGATTCAGCCCATTGCCTCCTCGGCTAACTCTTGTATCTCCCCGGTCTAGTGGTTCGACACATTTCCACACCTCTGCCTCCCCACGCTAAGTGGTTCGGTTCGCCTTCAGCATCAGTGCCCTGCCCTCGCAGTTTGGACCTATTTCCATCTTTGCCTCCCTACAAAGTGGTCCATCATCCTTCAAGGATCTCCCCGCTTCACGCGGTTCGACTCCGTCCTCTTCCTGCTCCATGCAATTCCATATCCTAACCAAAATGCCTCCCCATCTAGCGGTTCAGCATGGTTTTAATCATGCGTCCCTACCTCTGCAGTGGCTCCCTTTTGATTTTGTCTCCACATTAAAATGGTTTGGCCTTCCATTTCACAAACATGGTGGCTGCCTCCACCTCATTGTGACATTCAATCATCCCGCAAGGAATCCTGCTCTCAGGCCATTCCTCACGTTGTCGCGGCTCACTGGCACGCCTTGCTGAATCCTGTAAGCCAAGCTTGCTCCATGTTGTAGGCACCAATCCCACTTGTCTGGCATGGTTTTTGAGGGTCTCACCTTCCATTCATTGCAACCCTTAAGATGGCTAGGCATCCGTCATCTTGCCCCACAACGTCCAACCCTCGAAGGATCCTTTCCAATGCCCTCAAGCAATACTCAAGTCCATCCATCCTGGAAAGACACTCAACTGATGCGTCCTTCGCATCCACCGTAGGATCTCCATGATCAATCCCAAAGTTTATATAGTCCATGGCTCGTAGCTCTCCAGAACATGGTTGCTCGACCTGGCAAACATGGCCTTTTTCCTGACCACCCGACTCATCGGCATGTCCCTCTCCTCGACGGGAGCCTAGACTGTTTGAAAGAAAATTTTGTTTCCTATTTCCCCTCTTCAAAATGGCCAACAACTCTGACTTGTTGCATCACACGACCAGACATTTTGAACTGACAAGTTTCTGATGCAAGTGAACCCTCTGGAACGCTCGCTACCTTCGCTTGACATTCTAGCCAAGTCCATGCCTTGCTCAGCAAAGCTGCTAGCCCATTGCTAACAGAGTTTCTAAATAATTGAGGGATCATCACAATCAAGAACATTTGAGCTTCAGCTATCCGTTTGTCCCATTTTGCAATAAAATCCCAACAGTATGGCACGCCGGTGCAATAAGCTGACCATCCTCTGATGGCTCGAAAGCCAACCAAACTTGCCTCAAATGGAATCCCTCTGAAAATAGCATCCACTGCACGGAAGACATCCCCTGAAGGTACCTCAATCAAACTAGAATGCCCCAAAATCAACTCCCAAAACACAGACGATGGCGGAAACAACGGCTGTGAAATGGCCTGATCCTGAAAGTCGTAGTTCATGGCTGACAAAGCAAATTCTAGCCATAATACGCGCAACCAATCCCTTGTAACCAGTAGAATCGGGTTCACCCATTCGACTGGCACGAAGAATATCATTCCCGCTTTGATGCGATCTCTGCACTGACTTCCAACCAATGCTCTTAAAAATAATTTAGCTCATAGGAGCTGTGAACATAACCGTGGCTTCACTCGTCTTCTGACCCTGGCCAGATCAACCTTCGCCTATTGCTTAATTTCAAACAGCACTACAATCCACTATTGCTAATATATATCACACGTGATATCAACTCAGCATCACAATGCTAACCCTTCGCTCTGATACCAACTGTCACGGGCCGACTCCTCCTAAGCGGCAGCGGCACACAAATTTCCCATGCGGCGCTCGCAGTCCCACCTGACTACAAGCCAGCCTTTCCATATCCCAGGTTTTCTTGGCACGACCCCATGCCTATGGTGAAGCTTGCATCAGAGGCTTAGCTTTCCTTGTGCCGCCCGTTTGATGTCAAGGCTTCAGCCTTGTCTTGCTATCATACCCTTGTGGCGCATTTCATATGCTGGGTCTCTTCTATGCGCACCCCTTGGGTTGGCTATGGACATGCATGTCCCTCGCCTGACACTGAGCGTCGCTCCTGCGCGCACAGTCCTATCCTCAAGCCTGACACTTGCCTTGTGTCGTGCCCGAGTAGGGCAACTTCCAATCCTTGGCCTTCGTCATGTGTGGTCCTCTTTCATGTGCCTATGGTTGTCCCATGGCATTGGCAAGCATATCCTTTGCAATTCACTTTCATCTCTCGTAGTGCAGCGTCACCCCACGACTGCACGTCTAGGCCAACGGACCCTTGCTTGCAAGGCTGAACCCAAGCCAAGCTCACAAGTCAATACACGAGGCTCTTGAGTGGTGTCTCGAGTACTCAATCGGCATGGAGGTCTTTAACATCCATAAAGATATCCCGCGGGGCATAATCAGTTCCTACGTCAAGCCTCCGGCACTTGTTGTGCGCCCAACGGGGCCCGCAGGGACGGCGCCGTCCATAGTGTCCCCTAACTCGTATGGATACCTAGGACACTCCTATGAGATGCCTAGGCAGGCCCTTGAGGTCCTCCCTCGAGGTTGCTCACTTAGTGCGACTGGCCGACAGCACGCACGGGGGAGGCTGGCTGAGCTGTAGACACCTCTGCCCCCCTTATATATGCTTTAAAAAGAAAACCGAAGTTCTAGCACTGGACATCATTTTGCCAGAGAATCACACTTGGCCTTTCTCACTCTTCCGAACTCCAAATGAGGCGCCGTCAATTCCTAACTCTTTCTCTTGAATTCCTGCACTCCTCCATGAAGTTTCATCTCATTCCCATACTCGTGGATAGAGATATAGCCTTCGGGAGCTTTATCACTGACACTGCTCCTTGGCTAAGTCAAGCCCTTAGGTGAACGATCTTCAAATGATGCAAAACTTGGTAAGAACATTCCATAACATCCTAGGAAGTGTCATCTCACCCTAAATCCCAAGATTCCATCCATATCTCGGAAACGCACGGGACTGACACTCAGGCTCGCGCGTGGCCTCGTCCGCCGACGGCCCATGGGCTCATCCCAGATCCTTGCTAAACTTCCTTGGCACTCTTATAATATGCCATAGAGCATCTCTATATGCTTATTGACTCTCTCCTATCGGAGCCCCTTGTCAGCGCACGTTGCCCGCGCACGGCTGACACTCATCTGCGCACGTCTCCTGTACGACTGACACTCGCTTGGCCCTCCTGGGGCGCGCAGGGGTTATGGGCGCCAAGGTACACCGAAGGCAGCCCGTAACAGACATGATAACCTTTCCAGAATCTGTCAAATAATTAAGACACTAAGATTGGAAATACAAAGCATAGGAGTGGAGTGATTTTTGTTATGGAACGCTCATGTTCATATTCTAGTGGATTCGTGCCAATGAAAGAGAGAACGAACACCTTACATACCTTATCCGTCAAGCCACCGCTTAAAGGATCCCTTGCTCCGATGGTTACCCTTCACCCGAACCTATATAGTGAGAAATACATCTTTAATCATACTTTCATCATATTTCCCATCAACTTATATGTACTAGTTATTGAAGACTAATTTGAGTTACGAAAATTTGGGCAGCATCTCCCCTATATTATCTACTTCCTCCAAATACTAAAACAACTCCCAACAATACCAACAACATCAACAACAATATCATCAAGATCCTACATCACAAATATGTACAATTCCATCCAAAACTTTCTTCAAACCTCAATCCATAAGCCAACAACACCAACACAACAAACTATAACTTTTATTCTCGTAAATATTGCTAAATCAATGTTAATAAAGAGAGATTCATACCTTATCCTTACTAGAATAGCAAGATATTCAATATTTGTGTTGAATCCAAGCCAACTACATTGCACAACAAAACTATAATCGCGACTTCAAGTTACCCGGACCTTGATTAATCCTCACTTTTGTTGTATGTAAGCTCTCGTGTGTTTGCTGAGCTTTCTAGAATATTATAGGGAATTATTATGGAGAAACAATGGGGTTTTAACCCTTATATAGTGGATTACAGTCGGTTGGCACCGACTCTAAAATCCTTCTGTGCGTTCACGCTGCATAGGAGCGCGTTCGTGCAGAGTTACCCAGTGCTACTCTGTGTGTTTGTGCCACCTTTTGGCGCGTTCGTGCAGGGTTAGGCCCTGCACTGGCAGTCCATCTTAAAATTCTCATAATTCTCTATTCCGATGTTGGCTCGACACGAGATTTGTTGCGTTGGAAACTAGACTTCCCGAACTTCAATTTAGGCTTTTGTTTACTCCAAAAATCCTCATCTACTAAAAGATATCCTTTCCTCAAGAACTCCTCATCTACTAAAAGATATCCTTTCCCCAAGTAGGGACAAAATTGCCCCTCATACTTTCTCTAAAATCCAAAAACCCTAATTTCCTTGATTCACTTGCCCTCCGATCCTTCTGTAACTTATTATATGAACTTAAACCCTCATAAACATAATATAAGCGCAACAAATCTCATGTATCTAATGTCCATACATAAAACAACCAACACCTACGAATTTCAACGTACAAAACTACGGGGTGTAGTATTTGCCCTGCTCCCCCCCCCCCCCCCCCCCCCCGATTTTGAAACATTCGTCCTCGAATGTTGGAATACTTCAGGTATAATCATACATTTCAAATTTTACGGAACTTTAGTAAAGTATCTTTTGCGATTGGAGCACTGCTAATTTCTTGCCTACCACAAATTCCAATTTATATGTCTTACAGGATTTCTATTACACATAAACATGCAGTAAGAATAATATTTGACATCACACTGACACTCAAGAGGCTATATATGACTTTTACCTTGTAAGTGATTTGCGGATAAAGCAGAATCTTACAAGGATTCCTCCGGAATAGTATCATCTATGGCAGGGAATAAATAGGAATACTTGGACTTCATTTTTGCTTTAGCTTCCCACGTCATCTCTTCCCTATCTTTACTCCTCTATAGAACCTTTACTGAAGCCACCTCTTTGTTTTTGAGTCTGCGAACTTGTTTGTCGAGAATAGCAATTGGTTCTTCCTCGTATGTCAGATTTTCTGCAACTCGTATATTGTCAACAGGTACGATTCTGGAGGGATCTCCAATACATTTTCTCAGCATGGATATATGAAAAACTGGATGAACTGCTTGCAGTTCTAATGGTAACTCCAATTCATAAGTTGCCAGGCCTACCTTTCAGATGATCCTATAAGGTCCGATATATCGGGGATTGAGCGTCCCTTTCTTACCAAATCCCATCACACCCTTCATAGGTGATATTTTCAGAAATATCCAATCACGTACCTGAAACTCCAATTCTCGTCATCGTACGTCCGCATAGTATTTATGGCGGCTCTGAGCTGTGCGTAACCATCCCTAAGTAAGCTTTACCTTTTGAATGGCCTGATGAACAAGGTCTGGCCCGAATAAGTTTACTTCTCTGACTTTAAACCATCCGGCAGGAGACCTACACTTTCTGCCCTATAAAGCCTCATACAGAGCCATTTTGATACTGCCATGGTAGCTGTTGTTATAAGCAAACTCTATCAGAGGCAAATGATCATCCCAACTTCCTTGGAAATCCAGTATACAGTCTTGTAACATATCTTCCAAAGTCTAAATAGTCCGCTCAGCTTTCCCGTCTGACTACGGATGGAAAGTCGTACTAAGATTTACTCGAGTATAATGACTTTCCTGAAAAGATTTCCAGAACTTCGCCGTAAACTAAACGCCTCTGTCATAAATAATGGACACGGGAATGCCATGAAGATGCACAATCTCCTTATGATACAATTTAGCATAGTCTTCAGCAACATAGGTGGTCCTTACCAGCAAGAAACAGGCTGATTTGGTTAACCTATCAACGATTACCCAAATAGAATCGAATTTGCGATGAGAATGGGGCAATCCCATGATGAAATCCATATTAATCACTTCCCATTTCCATATTGGGATCTCCATTTCTTGTAATAAACCACTGGATTTCTGATGTTCGATCTTTACCTGTTGGCAAGTGGGGCATTGAGCTACAAAATTAGCAATATCTTTCTTCATACCATTCCACCAATAAAAGCCCTTGAGATCCTGGTACATCTTAGTGGATCCGGGATGGAATGAATACCGGGAATAATGAAATTTTGACATGATCCCGTCTCAAAGCCCGGTTACATTTGGAACATACAAACGGCCTCGATATTTGAGAATCACATTTGAATCTAGTTCAAAGGCTGAGATCTGATTTTGTTGCACTCCTTCCTTAATATTAGCTAAAGTTGGATCTTTATTCTATTGAGTCTTTACATCTGAGGCAAGAGTCGATTGGGATATATTCTATAAGGTAATCCCAGTGTCTTCTGAATCCAGCAGGAGAACTCCCGTATTTGCTAAGCGATAAAATTCTCTAGTCATTTCCAACTTTTCCGGTGCCACATACAACAGACTGCCCATTGATTTGCGACTTAGAGCATTAGCTACAACATTAGCTTTGCCAGGTGATATAAAATTTCGGTATCACAATCCTTTAGCAGTTCGAGCCATCTTCATTGCCTCAAATTCAATTCCTTTTGCTTGAATATATATTGGAGGCTTTTACGGTCTGTATAGATATCAACTTGGACTCCGTATATATATATTTCCGCCATATCTTCAGAGCGTGAATCACTGCCGCCAACTCCAGATCGTGGGTTGGATAATTTTGCTCATGTTTTCGTAACTGTCGAGAGGCATAAGCGATCACTTTATCATTTTGTATTAGCACGCATCCCAATCCAGTGCGTGATGCATCACAGTATACAGTGTAACCCTCACGCCTTCTGGAAGGGTGAGACCAGGAGCGGATGTCAACTTATCTTTCAATTTCCGAAAACTTCACTCACACGCTTCTGACCATTGAAACTTGGCCCCTTTCTGAGTTAATTTTGTAAGGGGAGCTGCTATAGAAGAGAATCCTTCTACAAATCTCCGATAATATCCTGTAAGGCCCAAAATAATTTAAATTTCCGAAGCTGTTGTTGGCCGGGGCCAATTCTTAATGGCTTCCGTCTTCCTATCGTCAATTTTAATACCCTCATTAGATACAATATAGCCTAGAAAAGCCACTGAGGTCTGCCAGAATTCACATTTGGAAACTTTTGCGTACAACCTTTGATCTCGCAATGTTTGCAGCACCCTTCGGAGATGATCAACATGTTCCGTCTCCGAACGAGAATATACCAAGACATCGTCAATGAATAAAATAACAAAAACAACCAAGAAGGGCTAGAATGCTGTGTTCATTAGCGCCATAAATGCCGCAGGAGCCTTTTTCAATCCGAAAGACATAACTAAGAATTCAAAATGCCCATATCTCGTTTGAAAGGCTGTCTTTGGAATGTATTCCCCTTTTACACGTAGTTGATGATACCCTGACCTTAAGTCAATCTTTGAGAAGCATTTGGCACCCTGTACCTGGTCGAACAAATCATCAATTCTAGGCAATGGATATTTGTTCTTGATAGTCACCTTATTCAATTGCCGGTTGTCAATACACATTCTTAGTGAGCCATCCTTCTTGCGCAAAAATAATACCAGTTCTCCCCACGGAGACGTGTTGGGCCTAATGAAGCCCTTATCCAGCAAGTCCTGTAATTTCACCTTTAATTCCCGTAGTTCAGCAGGGGACATACGATAAGGGGGAATAAAGATGGGTTGAGTGTCCAGATACACATCAATCGCAAATTCAATTTCCCTTTCGGGAGGGAGACCTGGTAATTCATCAGGGAATACATCCTGAAATTCATTAACTACAGATACGAATTGTAAAGTTGGCAGTTCGGCTTCAGTGCTCCTAACTCGAATCAAATGATAAATATAGCCTTTGGAAATTATTTTTCGCGCCTTAAGGTAGGAAATAAACCTACCCTTTGGAGATGGAGTATTGCCCTTCCATTTAAGAACTGGTTCCCCCGGAAACTGAAATTTCACAATTTTGGACCAGCATTCCACATTGGCATAGCAAGAGGCTAGCCAATCCATACCCATAATAGCGCCAAAGTCCACCATTTCTAACTCCACTAAATCAGAACATGTTTCACGACCATATATCTTCACCACACACTTACGATAAATTCGTCTTGCAACAACA
This sequence comes from Lycium barbarum, assembly GCF_019175385.1. Classification (NCBI taxonomy): domain Eukaryota; kingdom Viridiplantae; phylum Streptophyta; class Magnoliopsida; order Solanales; family Solanaceae; genus Lycium; species Lycium barbarum. The sequence goes on along the minus strand of NC_083345.1, from coordinate 42,942,605 downwards.
GGTTCCCCGACCGGAGTAGAAACTAAGAAAGGATTGGACAAAGATTCGGGCTTAATACCAAACTAATTAGAAATATAAGGAGTGATATAAGATAGTGTGGAACCCAGGTCAATCAATATATAGACATCATAGGAACAGATGGATAAAATACCTGTCACAACATCTGGGGATGACTCAAGATCCTGCCGCCCTGTAAGTGCATAAATACGATTTTGGCTGCTGCCGGAACCAGATATCTGACCTATTCCCGTACCTCTAAGTGCTAGGACTGAAGAAGAACCTTGCCCAGGAGGAAGAATAGCAGATGAAGAACCTATGATCGAACCTATCGGCTGAGCCGAGCCTCCTCTACAGCGAGATGGACAGTTTTCCATAACATAACTAGGATGGCCACAAGAGTAACACACCCTCATACCCTGGCAGCACTAGCCAAAGTGGCCGTTACTGCACTGATCACAATGGGGTAGTGGGGGCCTTGCCTGGCTCGATTCTCCCCTATAAGAAGGAACTAGCGCTCTCGAACTCTAACCCAGTCTAGAATAAGTGGGTCGATCATAACGCTGCCACGAAAATCGAGAAGATGCACTAACCACTGAAGGGGCTGATTTTCCATACGAAAGGGCCTATAACCTTCCTGATAAGCACTTGAATAACCTGCGGATCTAGCCCGCTTGTGGTGACCCCTATTCGGGTTTTGCTGGGTCTGCTGTTGACGTTCAAGGCCTTCCAAATTCTGAACATATGCCTGAATACGAGCAATATCCCTGCCACCATCTAATGAAGCCTTCATACAATCCTTAATCAAGTGAGGGCCAAGTCCAGTCATGGAATGGTATACCCTATCTTCCATTTCAGCTACCATCGCTGGAGCATATCTAGCCAAGGAGTTAAACTTCAAACTATATTCCCGATCGCTTATATTGTTCTGGCGAAGCAATAGAAACTCATCAGCCTTAGCCTGATGAACCTTAGCGGACAGATAATGATCTAAAAAGGCCTTGGTGAATTCGGACCATACTGCTAGAGGTGCATTCTGGCGTTTCGACTGTTGCCAGGACTCATACCATATTGTGGCCACATCCCACAGTTTATAAGAAGCTAGCTCCACTGATTCTGTATCAGAAGCACGCATTACCCTCAAAGCGCGACCCATTCGATCTACAAAGTTCTGAGTGTCATCGTTCGGGTTTGTCCCCATGAAAATCGGAGGGTATAAAGTAAGAAAGTCATGCACGCGGGAAGTAACAACCCTATCTGGAAGGCCAACCTACCGCTAAGTCTGAGTAGCTACTAATCAAGTTAATAATTGGACTGCATCTCGAAAGTCTTGATCTGGAACAACAGGGGGAGGAACTGGAGGCTGAGGAGCCGGAGGGTCTGGAGCTTTATCATGCTCTTTAGCAACTGATGGAGTAGAGGTAGTATGCGAGGTGTAGCGCTTTGAGCCTCGTCATGCCCTAACTCGGCTGGGGATACTCGGCTCGGGCCTCTCCCCCTTCCCCCCGCCCTGTATTTTACTGGCCTTCGTCTTTCTTTGAGGCATCGCTGAAATTTAAACAAGAAAAGATTCGATAATGTCGTCCTTACTTAGCTCTATCGAACGATCCAGATCATGAAGAAAAACGTCTTCCTAAATGCCCTGTAGCCTCCTAGCTATAGATATGGTGCATAACATATCGATAACCAGGACTCTGCTGGACACGGCTCATAGACATCCCTAGGACTGAACTACTCTGATACCAATTTGTCGCACCCCCAATGAGGAGTATGACGGGCACCGACTCACAGGCCGGGCACCACCTGACTTAACGGTTACCTTGAATACCCTATACTATAACTTTGCATACACCTGCATGCAGAAAAGGTCCAACATAGAAATATCCGATAATCCAACATATAAGTACATATGTGAACTGACAAAGTCGCTACAACATCACGAGTATCATAAAGTCGGCATGTCTTACAGGAAAGTATCACAACCTAGACAAGGTCGGCAAGCCATACATAGTATCTACATACCCCATTATGTCTATGAGCCTCTAAGAATGTACATGTGAACATATATTACATTAGCATAAAATTACCCAAAGATAGCAGGTCCGAAGTAGTGGCACTTGCTGACACCGCTGAAGCTGGAAAATCCTACTGCGGTTGCTCCTCAATAAACCTGTCAGAGCCTGCAGCACGAAATGCAGTGTCCCGTGCAATGGGATGTCAGTACGGATAAAAGTTGTCACGACCCAGCCCCGTGGGCCATGACTAGTGCCCAAGCTGGACACTCGTACACGTACCTGTTAGACATAGTCAGACTGACACTATAGATAATATGGGAATTGACAAGGACCCAAAGGTTCACAATGTCACATATCACGATAATCTGTCTCCTGAGGAGTCACAACCAATCACAACGTAATAAAATCCGAAAGCCGACAAGGCTGCCACTATATATCATTATGATACACAAGCCGACAAGGCTGCCACTACATGTCAATACCATGTGCAAGGTGGCAAGGCTGCCACAACAAACAGAAATATCCACAGTAAACCATATAGACACAGCTTACCACACTCTATATACAACCCACACATATGTCTACAGACCTCTAAGAGTATCAACAGTGAAATATGACGGGACAGGGCCCCGTCGTACCCTTGGACAAACATATATATACATCAGAAGATTTGTACCAAAAGTCTAGGCTCCGGGACAACGGAGCTCTCCAAGACAGCTGACTGGAAACCCTAAGCTGGGGGATCACCGAATCGAGTGTCTGTACCAGCGGGCATGAAACGCAGCCCCCCGAAGAAAGGGGGTCAGTACGAGATATGTACTGAGTATGTAAAACATGAAATACAATAAAGAGGATCATGCCTTAAATAGAGATTACAGGAAACAAGTGTGACTTTCAAAATATCAATACACTTGCCTTATGAAATGAAAATCACGCATATCATATCATATATCATATCCGTCCTATCATGGGACTCGGTGAATAAAGTCATCACATACCATCCTTGGTGCCATAATCACATCATCATATCACCACATCATCACATCGTCACATCATCACATCATATATATATATATATATATATATATATATATATATCGTATCCCGGCCCTCTAGTGAGGGACTCGGTGAACAACGCAGTGAAACTGTGCACGAAACCGTATCCTGGCCCGGGACTCAGTGAAAGATATATTGAGGCATGCACAAGCAGAGTAGTGAGCAACCATATGCAAACTAAATCATATCTGAGACTCAATAGGGTAATCAAAATGAACCATCATTTGAAAATCAAGACAATAATCATATCAAGTATCCTTCGAATGTCACTATGGATGATATCAAAATAGGACGTCTGGAACCATAGACACGTATCAAGACATAATAAAATAAGTTCTGCGAATCAAGAACATTAGCCATCCTAGTGGCTCTAAGAATAGGAACTTCTTTGGAATCATATACACGTCGTCTGTTTGTTTCATAAAGATCATGCCATAAAGAAGAAAGGATGACTTTACATACCTGTTATAGGTTAACCGTAACCAAGTTCGCTTCGTCGCCCCTTTAGCCTATTTAATATGAAAGTAACGCTATCGTTAGTGAACTATACATTCTAGCTTATAAATCTACTACCAATCACTTATAGGAATCATTCTTTAGTTCATACTTTCCTGATTAGGGTTTTTGTTAGTTAAGAACTTAACGGAAATCGGGCAGCATTTCCCCTATATAACTCGCCTAACCCGAACTTCCAATTAATCTCCTGTTATCACAGCAATACCAAAAACGACAGTAATAGAAATATTCATATCAAATCTTTACAATCCAGCCCATAAACAACCCAATAACCTTTCTTAACCCTTTTCCAATCCAAATCATTAACATTTAAGATTATACACCAAACAGACCAACATACGCTTTATATACGATACGTTATACCTTCTTTCTTCCGATTTCATCTAATACAATCTTAATCTTTTCATTACAACACCATTAATCCAATTACACCATAAAATGAGAAAATATTACCTTAATTTATTGGAGCAAATTCTACACTCACTTGCACCAATTTCACTATTTCTTCTTCCTCTATTCAATACCCAATGTTGCTATCACCTTAGAAATTAATCAAAGCAACAAAACATATTTTTTTTCAACAACCATGGCTGGCCGAGAGCTTGGCAGCCATGGCAATGTTCCTTTTTTTTTTCTTAAGCTCTCAATTGTTAATGAAAAATGAATTGCCTAAGTTGGTCATTATCCTATGTCTATATATGGTGTCCCTCCCTTGGACACGTATCCCCCCCCCCTATGACTCATCATTTTGTTTTTTATTTTTTTTATTTAAAAATGGGTGGGGCCCACTCAAGGCATAATTAGCTTAATAAATATTAATTAGTCACTAATCCTTACTTAATAATATAATCATAGTTAATTAGTCCCTAATCTCCAATAATCTTTCTATACAAATTGAAATTTATAAACAACTTGTGCACTAATTAAAATTGAGAATTAAAAGTCCCTATTTCATATCCCAAAATAATCCCATCCTTAACTTATGTCGATTAGCCTACGAATAATTCGACGTATAAAAATACGGGATATAACATTCTTCCCCCCTTTAGAACATTTGTCCTCGAATGTTAAATTGGTCCTATAAAGTCTTATAAAAATTTCGGGCAAATCTCCCTTATCGCTATAACATGTTGTTTCATCTATTAACCAATATTATTAAGTGAGGAGTTTAAATTACCTGCAGGCGTAGGGAACAAGTAAGAATACTTATTCTTCATCTCCTCTTCGGCTTCCCAGGTCATCTCTTCTCTATTGTTATTTCGCCATAATAATTTGACGGAAGCCACATCCTTAGTACGCAATCTCTTAACTTGTTGATCAAGTATAGTTATAGGTTTCTCCTCATAGGACAACTCCTCCGTCACATGGACATCATCCACGGGAAATACTCTGGAAGGGTCACATATACATTTGTGAAGCATTGACACGTGAAAGTCTGGATGTATTGCTTCCAAATCAGATGGTAGGTTCAACTCGTAGGCAACCCGGCCTACCCTACGAATAATCTGATAAGGCCCAATGTACCTCGGGCTAAGCTTCCCTTTCTTGCCGAATCTCATGACACCCTTCATGGGTGACACCTTCAAGAACACCCAATCACCAACCTAAAACTCTAAGTGTCGACGTCGATTATCTGCATATGACTTTTGTCGACTCTAGGCTGGCAGTAACCTCTCCTGAATAAGCTTCACTTTATCAACAACTTGCTGAATCATGTATGGGCCTATTAATTTAGTCTCACCAACATCAAGCCAACCAATAGGTGACCTGCACTTCCTCCCATACAAGGCCTCATACGATGTCATATGGATACTAGAATGGTAGCTATTATTTTAAGCAAACTCAATAAGTGGCAAATGATCGTTCCAGCTACCTCTGAAATCAATAATACAGGCCCGTAACATATCTTGTAGCATCTGAATAGTGCGCTCGGCCTGTCCGTCAGTCTGAGGGTGGAATGTTGTACTAAGATTCACCTGTGTCCCTAATCCCTCCTGGAATGATCTCCAGAAATTTGCTGTAAACTGAGCTCCTCTGTTGGAGATAATAGCTGTGGGAACCCCGTGAAGTCTCACTATCTCCTTGACGTATAACCTCGCATAGTCCTCAGGTGAATAGGTAGTCCTAACTGGAAGAAAATGGGCTGATTTTGTCAGCCTATCCACGATAACCCAAATAGAGTCATATCTTCGCGGAGTGCGAGGTAAATCTGTAACGAAGTCCATATTAATTACCTCCCATTTCCAAGTCGGGATCTCTATCTCCTGTAATAATCCAACGGGTTTCTGATGCTCAACCTTAGCCTGTTGACAATTCGGGCACTGAGCGACAAACTCTTCTATATCCTTTTTCATGCCATCCCACCAATACAAACATCTGAGGTCATGATACATCTTCGTTGACCCTGGATGAACAGAATAATTGGCATAGTGTGCCTCCCCCATAACCTGTTGCCGTAGCCCTGCAACCTCAGGTACACATAACCTGCCTCTGTATCGTAGTACTCCGTCAGGTGCAATTTCGAATGGAGTCTTCTCCTTTTGAAGAGCTGCATCTCTATAATGTGTCAGAACAGGGTCCTCGTACTGGTGTCTCTTTACCTCTTCTATGATAGAGGATTCAGTAACTCCTCGAACAGAAACTCCGCCATCATCAGAATCAGCTAAACGGACTCCAAGGTTAGCTAACTGGAAAATCTCACGGACTATCTCCTTCCGTTCTGGTTGTACATTTGTCAAGCTACCCATAGATTTACGGCTAAGTGCATCTGCTACAACGTTTGCTTTTCCTGGGTGGTATAGGATATCAACATCATAGTCCTTTAGTAATTCTAGCCACCTTCTCTGCCGTAAGTTCAACTCCATCTGCTTAAAGATATATTGGAGACTCTTATGATCCGTATAAATATCAAAATGCACGCCATATAAATAGTGTCTCCATATCTTCAAAGCATGAATTACCGCTGCTAACTCTAGATCATGAGTAGGATAATTCCTTTCGTGCTTTCTGAGCTGCCGGGAGGCATAAGCTATAACCTTGCCATGCTACATAAATACACAACCTAGTCCAATGCCTGAGGCATCACAATAAATAACATAGCCATCTGGTCCCTCAAGAAGTGTTAAAACTAGAGTCGTAGTCAACTTATCCTTCAGTAATTGGAAACTTTGCTCACATGCATCAGTCCACTGGAACTTAGCTGCCTTCTGTGCTAGCCTTGTTAAAGGCGCTGAAATCGAGGCAAATCTCTCTTCGAACCTTCTGTAATATCCTGCTAGCCCCAGAAAACTACGTACCTTAGTAGGGGTCGTAGGTCTAGGCCAAGTCTTTATTGCCTCAATCTTCTGTGTATCCACCCGAATGCCATCAACTCAAAATAATATGCCCCAAGAATGCTACTGAAGTTAACCAGAATTCGCATTTAGAGAACTTAGCATACAACTTCTGGTGCTAAAGTACCCCAAGTACCGTCCTCAAATGATCTGCGTGCTCCTCTTCTGAACGTGAATAGACCAGAATTTCATCGATAAATACAATCACGAATATATCCAAGAATGGTTTGAACACTCGGTTCATTAAATCCATAAATATCGCTGGAGCATTGGTCAGCCCAAAAGACATCACTCTAAACTCATAATGCCCGTATCGGGTCCTGAATGCAGTCTTCGGAATATCCGTCTCTTTTACCCTCACCTGGTGATAGCCTGACCGCAAATCTATCTTCGAGAAACACTTAGCACCCTGCAACTGGTCAAATAGATCATCATTTCTGGGGCGGGGATATCTATTCATTATTCTCACTTTATTCAGCTGCCTGTAATCGATACACATCCGCAGCGACCCATCTTTCTTTCACACAAATAGTACTGGTGCTCCCTAAGGTGATGTGCTGGGCCTGATGAAGCCCTTTTCTAACAAATCTCTCAGTTGCTTCTCCAATTCTTTTAGTTCTGCAGGTGCCATTCTATAAGGAGGAATAGATATGGGCTGAGCATCTGGAAACACATCTATTGTAAGCTCTATCTCCCGCTCAGGAGGAAGACCTAGAAGTTCATCTGGGAATACATCTGGGAATTCGTTAACTATCGGCACTGAATAAAGAGTCAGCACCTTTGCTTTCAGGTCATGCACCCGAACCAGATGATAAATATAACCCTTTCTAGCCATCTTCCTTGCCTTGAGGTATGAAATAAACTTACCCCTCGGCGATGCTGTATTTCCCATCCACTCTATAATTGGCTTTCCTGGAAACTGAGATCGAACAATCTTTTCTCTGCAATCAACGTTAGCATAACAAGAAGCTAGCCAATCCATACCCATAATAACATCAAACTCAGTCATATCTAACTCTATCAGATCTGCCTTGGTGTGATGACTATATATAATTACCGAACAATCTCTATAAACTTGTCTTGCTATACCAGAATCTCCTACTGGTGTACCTACCTCAAATGGTTCTATCAATTCAGGTTTTATCCCGATTCTACTAGCAACAAAGGGAGAGATATACGATAAGGTGGAGCCTGGGTCTATCAATGCATATACGCCCCGAGAGAAAATCGATAATATACCTATAACCACATTTGGTGACGCCTCCTGATCCTATCTACTAGCCAAAACATATATGTGGTTCGAAGGACCGCTAGAACTTGAAGCTCCGCCACGACCTCTGCCACGGTCTGCTGGTGTCTGAATACCCTGCCCCATAGGGTGCATAGCTACGGAAGAAGATGATCCAGCAACCGACCCAGTAGGCTGAGCTACACCACCTCGACCGCCCCCATACGGACACTCTCTCATAATATGGCCTTGACGGCCACAAGAAAAACAAGCACTTGTAGCACGATGACATTCCCCAAGATGAAACCTACCACACCGAGAACACCGAGGCAAAGGTGGCCTCGACTGACTCAACCCCCTGTTCAACTGCGAACCCGAAGCCCTGGAGCTCTGACCAGCTCCTGAATACCCCGTACTATCCAACCTTCTACCTTTGAACTGTGGGGGTGCACTCCGTGAGGGCTGGGAAGGATATCTGATATGCTGCTGAGGCTGCCCGCCTCGAAACTCGCCAGGATAGCCAGCCGATCTAGCCCTCTTATGCTGACCTCTATCATAATCCCTATCTGGCTGACGTCCTCTGTGTCGATCATCTACCCCCTGTGCATATGCCTGTACCTAAGCAATATCCATACCTGGCTAAAGAGCTACTGCCATACAACCATCAATCAAATAACGATCCAGCCCCATCACATAGCGATGCACTCTATCAGCCATATCAGCTACAATAGTAGGTGCATATCTAGCCCATGAATCAAACTCAAGGCTATACTCTTGAACGCTCCTGCCGCTCTGCCTCAGATGTAAGAATCTATCAACTCTGGCCTGCCCCCTTTCTGGAGGCAGAAAGTGGCCAAGGAAAGCCTCCACAAACTCATCCCATACTGCTGGAGAAGCATCATCTCCCCTAGATAACTCCCACGACTCATACCAATTAACAACTACATCTCGCAATCGATACGAACCCAACTCAACAGACTCAGTCTCAAAAGCCTTGATTATCCTCACGGTACGCTGCATCTGCCGAACAAACTCCTGTGGATCATCCTCGGGCTTTGACCCAAAACATTCTGGAGGATTACAACTTAAGAAGTCACGAGCCCTCAAACTTTCATGTCTGTCCGCATGGTTAACTCCTAGTCCATGCCTGCGAGTCTGCCCTGCCACTAATCTGGTTAGCAATTGAACTGCATCTCTCATGGCCCTATCCTCTGCCCCTGGCTGAGGAGCTGGAGGCTTAGGTACTGGGGCCTCAGGGACTGGCGGTGGAGCTGCCGCTGCCCTAGGTTCCTTTGGAAATGGCGGTGTAGCAGAACTTAGCCGACTGGAACACAATCTCGAGCATAAGCTGGGCGCTGGCCCTAGTAACTCTCCGGGTCTGGCTAGTATCTCCTGCTACCGATTGTCCCTTCTGGGGAGCTGTCGCCTTCTTTGGAGGCATAGCTGTAAACATAATAATCTGTTAGGGAGGGATTATCTAGATAGTACAGCTCTATCGCACGATCTAGAATAAAAAGGAAAGATAACATCCTAAATGTCATGTAGCTTCCTGTATATAGATGTGGTGCATAACACACCGATAAACAAGACTCTACTTAACACGGTCTGTAGACACTCCGAGGATGAACTGCTCTGATACCACTTTTGTCACGACCCAGCCCCGTGGGCCAGGTGCCCAAGCTAGACACTCGTACACGTACCTGTTAGACATAGTCAGATTGAAACTATAGACAATATGGGAATTGACAAGGACCCAAAGGTTCACAACGTCACATATCACGATAATCTATCTCCCGAGGAGTCACAACCAATCACAACGTAATAAAATTCGCAAGCTGACAAGGCTGCCACTATATATCATTATGATACGCAACACGACAAGGCCGCGACTACATGTCAATACCATATGCAAGCCGGCAAGGCTGCCACAACAAATAGAAATATCCATAACAAACCATATAGACACAGCTGACCACACTCTATATACAACCCATACATATGTCTACAGACCTCTAAGAGTATCAACAGTGAAATATGACGGGACAGGGCCCCGCCGTACCCCTGGACAAACATATATATAAATCAGAAGATTTGTACCAAAAGTCTAGGCTCCGGGACAATGGAGATCTCCAAGACAGCTGACTGGAAACCCTAAGCTGGGGGATCACCGAATTGAGTATCTGTACCTGCGGGCATGAAACGCAGCCCCCCGAAGAAAGGGGGTCAGTACGAGATATGTACTGAGTATGTAAAACATGAAATACGATAAAGAGGATCATGCCTTAAATAGAGATTACAGGAAACAAGTGTGACTTTCAAAATATCAATACACTTGCCTTATGAACTGAAAATCATACATATCATACCATATATCATATCCATCCTATCATGGGACTCGGTGAATAAAGTCATCATATACCATCCTTGGTGCCATAATCACATTATCATATACCATCATTTGAAAATCAAGACAATAATCATATCATGTATCCTTTGAATGTCACTATGGATGCTATTAAAATAGGACGTCTGGAACCATAGACACGTATCAAGACATAATAAAATAAGTTTTGGGAATCAAGAACATTGGCCATCCTAGTGGCTCTAAGAATAGGAACTTCTTTGGAATCATATACACGTCGTATGTTTGTTTCATAAAGATCATGCCATAAAGAAGAAAGGATGACTTTACATACCTGTTATAGGTTAACCGTAACCACGTTCGCTTCGTCGCCCCTTTAGCCTATTTAATGTGAAAGTAACGCTATCGTTAGTGAACTATACTTTCTAGCTTATAAATCTACTACCAATCACTTATAGGAATCATTCTTTAGTTCATTCTTTCCGGAATAGGGTTTTTGTTAGTTAAGAACTTAACGGAAATCGGGCAGCATTTCCCCTATATAACTCGCCTAACCCGAACTTCCAATTAATCTCCTGTTATCACAGCAATACCAACAACGACAGTAATAGAAATATTCATATCAAATCTTTACAATCCAGCCCATAAACAACCCAATAACCTTTCTTAACCCTTTTCCAATCCAAATCATTAACATTTAAGATTATACACCAAACAGACCAACATACGCTTTATATACGATACGTTATACCTTCTTTCTTCCGATTTCATCTAATACAATCTTAATCTTTTCATTACAACACCATTAATCCAATTACACCATAAAATGAGAAAATCTTACCTTAATTTATCAGAGCAAATGCTACACTCACTTGCACCAATTTCACTATTTCTTCTTCCTCAATTCAATACCTAATGTTGCTATCACCTCCTTGGACTTGCAAATCACCTTAGAAATTAATCAAAGCAACAAAACATATTTTTTTTTCAACAACCATGGCTGGCCGAGAGCTTGGCAGCCATGGCAATGTTCCTTTTTTTTTTCTTAAGCTCTCAATTGTAAAATGAAAAATGAATTGCCTAATTTGGTCATTATCCTATGTCTTTATATGGTGTCCCTCCCTTGGACACGTATCCCCCCCCCCTATGACTCATCAATTTGTTTTGATTTTTTTTTAATTTAAAAATGGGTGGGGCCCACTCAAGGCATATTTAGCTTAATAAATATTAATTAGTCACTAATCCCTACTTAATAATATAATCATAGTTAATTAGTCCCTAATCTCCAATAATCTTTCTATACTAATTGAAATTTATAAACAACTTGTGCACTAATTAAAAGTCCCTATTTCATATCCTAAAATAATCCCATCCTTAACTTATGTCGATTAGCTTACGAATAATTCGACGTATAAAAATACGGGATATAACAAAAGTACTGAGTATCTAAAGTAGGAATCAATAACATGAGTAAGACAAAATTATAAGGAGGATAGAAGTAACCTGAGCCACCTGAGAACGTATAATATACAATGAATGAGTTTATACTCGGCCTTTTCGGGACTCAGTGTGTAACGTACCCACCCCTTTCGGGATTCGATACGGGACTCGGTGAGTAATACCAACTGATCAGTGGTTGCACAATAGGTGTCGTACTAGGCCGACTATAACACAGCTCGGTGTAGTTAAATAATGTGTACATATATATATAGATATACATATATATTCAATGCAAGAGGAGTCAATGAAGTAACAGCGGCCCTTCGGAGTGACATAAGGTCGGTAACCTCCGAACAATTTATGGAATTTGTGTCACATCAAAGAAATAACTTAATGACGATAGTCATGATAACATTTTCGGAATCAATAAAATAATTAAAACATTAAGATTGGAAAGACAAAGCATAGGCGTGGAGTGATTTTTGTTATGGAACGCTCATGTTCATATTCTAGTGGATTCGTGCCGAAGAAAGAGAGAACAAACACCTTACATACCTTATCCATCAAGCCACCACTTAAAGGATCCCTTACTCTGATGCTTGCCCTTCACCCGAACCTATGTAGCGAGAAATACATCTTTAATCATAATTTCATCATATTTCCCATCAACTTATATGTACTAGTTATTGAAGACTAATTTGGGTTAAGAAAATTTGGGCAGCATCTCCCCTATATTATCTACTTCCACCAAATACCAAAACAACTCCCAGCAATACCAAAACATCAACAACAATATCATCAAGATCCCACATGACAAATATGTACAATTCCATCCAAAACTTTCTTCAAACCTCAATCCATAAGCCAACAATACCAATACAACAAACTATAACTTTTATTCTCATATATATTCCTAAATAAATGTTAATAAAGAGAGATTCATACCTTATCCTTACTAGAATAGCGACATCTTCAATATTTGTGTTGAATCCAAGTCAACCCCGTCGCAAAACAAAACTATAATCGCGACTATACATTACCCGGACCTTGATTAATACTCCGTCACTCGAAATTATTCAAAATCCTCACTTTTGTTGCATATAAGCTCTCATGTGTTTGCTGAGCTTTCTAGAATATTTTAGGAAATTATTATGGATAAAAAATAAGGTTTTAACCCTTATATAGTTGATTAGAGTCTGTGGTAAAATCCTTCTGCGCGTTCGCGCTGCCTAGGGGCATGTTCGCGTAGAGTTGCCCAATGCTAATCTATGCGTTCGCGCCACCTTTTGGCGCGTTCGCGCAGGGTTAGGCCCTGCACTGGCAGTCCGTCTTAAAATGCTCATAATTCCCTATTCCGATGTTGGATCGACACGCAGTTTATTGCGTTGGAAACTAGACTTCCCGAACTTCAATTTAGGTTTTTGTTTCACTCCAAAACTCGTCATATAGTAAAAGATATCCTTTCCTCAATTAGGGCAAAAATTGCCCCTCATACTTTCTCTAAAATCCAACAACCCTAATTTCCTTGATTCACTTGCCCTCCGATCCTTCCGTAACTTATTGTATGAGCTTAAACCCTCATAAACATAAGATAAGCGCATCTAATATCATGTATCCTTGGAGGTAACTCCAATGTCCATACTTAAAACAGGCAACACCTACGAATTTCAACGTACAAAACTACGGGGTGTAACAAAGAAGACTGATTGAAGGAGCTATTCTACTGAATAATGTTTTCCCGTTCTTAGGTCTAGAATCTTGTGTCAGGTTTGTTCTGTCAAGTTGTATCTTTATCAGCTTATTTAGAAGCATAAAAAGTAGATACAAGCATTGTAAGTTCAACTTAGAGTCTATCTTGAAGATAACTTACTAGTCAGAGGTTAGGTAGCAAGGCTGATGTTAGGAATTAGGTTGCAGAGTTTGTAACTTAATTTGCAGTTGGCTCATTGTTGTAGTGAAGTTGTTGGGGAAATCCTACAGGTCTGTAGGTCATGGTTTTTATCACCTTTTAAGTCAGGTGGTTTCCATTTAAATATCGTGTGTCATTTACTTACTTGCAGTTTATTATTCCGCAAAGGCACGCGCATAGAATATGTACAGTAACGTGTTCCATCCTTAGGCGAAAATTGGTTATGCATAGGATAGGAAGTAGGTCGTGCAACCTAACAAGTGGTATCAGAACACGTTCTCCCCCAAAGATAATAACACCTTGGGAAAAGATCAAAGATGAATATTACACCACCTACAGGACACAGGGAAGGGAGATCAATAAATAGGCCACCATGGTTCAATGAACAGCACTATGCACAATGGAAGAACCACATGGAGAAGTATTTGATGGTAGTAGACTATGATCTCTGGAAAATCACCACAAAAGGATCACTTATCCCCACAGTGACTAGAACTGATGACTCAAGGAGGACAAAAACTGAAGAAGAATTCTCAGTTAAAGACTTTAGAAGGATGGAGCTGAGTACAAAAGCAGTACACATTCTATATATTGCGGATTAGGGAGCAAAAAGTACAACAGAATTGCCAAAGACTCAGGCGCTAAGGAAATTTCGGAATTACTGATACAAGCACATGAGCCTGAAGAAGATGGATCAAAGAAGAACATACAGAACAAGGAAGACATTACTAATGGAAAGCTAGACATAAGGATAAAAAATCACCCACCTTGGGGTCCTAGTTGGAAAAGGGGCATGATAACTGCATGGAATTCAAACTCTAGCGATGACTCTGAGGAGGAACCAAATCACATGGCTCTCATGGAAATTGGAGATAGAGAATTAAATACAAATGAGGATTCTGAGGTAAACATCTTGGAACTAAAAGGAAACCTTGATACGTTTCCCAAGAAAATAATTTCTTCCTTGATGAGTACCGTAATCGATGAGTATCAAGAGATGAGTACAAAAAGGGTCTAGTTACTCAATGACTACACAAGCCTGAAGCATGAATCTATTGAGCTAGAAGCTGGTAAGATCAAGGCTAAAAAAGAAGTAAGCTCACTAAAGGAACATGTTAGTCAACATGATTCGTTGGTGTTGTCACTCAAAGATGAAATGTTAGAGCAAAAAGGAAAGAACAAGGAAAAGTCTAACATGAGTCAAGAATAATTAGACACTGACGATGTATATGGAAGAATGAAAGATGAGGTATATCGTGAGAAGGAAAAATCCAGAAAGTTGATCTTAGATCTGGAAAGAATAAGGAAAGACCTCGAAAGAGTTGGTCCTGGACAAAATCATCTCAAATACTGTCAAACCTAACCAGTAAGACTCAGAATACAACTACTAGTTTAGGGTACAACAAGGAACTGGCAAAAAGAAAATCCATAATAGAGGAATTTTTCCACACTTGCTAGAAAAATCTGACATTCTAGAATCAAGTGCCCAGTGAGTATAAGGCATATAGAGAGGAACCGTAAGGCAACTGGCAAAAGAGCTCTAATAGCGAACATAAATGAAACAGGAAACAAGAAAAAGTTCCCCTAGGAGAAAATAAGAGGTATGATTCAATATCTCCGCTAAAAGGATGAGCTCACATCAAGATATAAAATACCGAGGCTCTCAAGTCTGGTGATACAATAATAAGGAACTGGCTCTTTATGTATTACCTAGATGCACAAAAAGTGATGCAGTTCACTCTACTGGAAAGAAGATTAGGATAAGGCCTATTGATAGAAGGATCAAATATGTGAAACACACTGACATAGGTCTTTTCATGAGAATTCAGTACCGACTAAGAAAATATCAAGAGAGTCTGCCACAAGGACAGGAAGCTGATGTACTTGGGCTATGCCCGACTGGACTAAATGGGACTTCATTCATCCCTTCATACAAAGAAGAGGAACCAAGCTAGTATGGCTTCCTAAAACTAAGCTCTGATTACTTAGCAGTGGCAATGAAAGGGAGCAAGCACAAACATCACTATCTCAAGGCTTGCTCAATATTCAAAGATAGTTACATAAAAGCTCCTAGCACTTGTAGTGTTTCGAACAAAAATAGGAATTAAGCAGAAGACAAGTAGTAATCAGACACATTGGCATTCAGATAGATCATACAGAAGAAACGGGTTGAGGAACCTGTTTGAAGAAATGGAAAAGAGAAATACAGGGATTGAATATGATGCTAGTCAGAAAGTGAGCTACTGAAAATTGATAGAAGGTTGAGAACTTAAGATGAAGACTATGCTAAAAGGATGATGATACAAGTCATCTTCAAATTAATTGGCTAGAATCCTTGGTTCAGATAAACTGAGTTGAAAATTCTGAAGACATTACACAATCTTGTGCATTTAGGTGCATGTCCAACATCATAAGAGTTTATCATCTCGAAATAGTTTGGCAAAGTATTTTGTCACAACAACTGAGCTATAAATCAAGACTACACAAGGTTAATTATCATTACTTCAGGTACGTATACCTTCATTTGCAATTAATTATAAATTTAGACCATGCAACAACTTGGACAACCTGTTCTACCTAACAAAATGAGGTCCTATGCATCATTAAAAGAGCTATGAGAAGAGAGAAAAAGAGTCATAATGACCCCTCTTGAAAGACGCCGGCAAATCAAATCATTCCTCTTCCCAAAAATTGACTCCTCACCTCATTTGTTCACACCGCCTATTCCTGTCACCTCGTCTCTACTTAAACCATCCACAAACCCTTAAAATATCACCCAATTATCTCTCTCTCTTCTACCATAACATCAAATCGGAAAAGAGAAATAATCTTGCCCTCCGCCTTCTCTAATAATCCATCTCCTATTCATTCTTATAACTCAACTAACCCCTGCTTCACACTCGATCTCACTATCATCAACCATCCATTCCCTCCTATACGAATCAACTCTTTTGGAAAGATAGAATGGGAAGGAAAAATGTGTGGGGCTTATAGAAAGGGGAAATTTCTAAAGATCCTAAAATAGGAGCTAATATGAAAGTAATTAGTGTCATAACAACTCTTCGGAAAAATGAGTTGCTGGACATAACGAGTTCAATCCTATCTAATATCGAAAGTTTAATGGGAAAACCAAATGAAGGAGACATAACGGTTTGTGAAGTAATAAGGAAGGAGAAATCAGAAAAGATCCCTCCATTATCTTGGAAAGAAGAGCAGTTCGGATTTTGATCATCACAGGCAAAACTGGGGGAAAAAATGGTGGGTCTTCTTGGGGGAAAAAGGTGGACAAATATGGTGGTTCTTCAAGAATCTAGCCAACAAAGATTATGCCACCACTCTTCTTCAAAAGACACTACTATCAGCTCACTTTGTGATTCCGCAGTCACTAGACTTAAGAGCATAGAATTCACCCTGGTCATAGTCCCTAGTAAACTGACCAGGTTCCTTAAGTTGTTCCTCAAAACAATGTGCTTTAGTTGTCTAAGATCCAAGTTTCTAAATAGATATATGTACAGTTGTAACCAAGGGAGTGGAATTGTACTTTATGAAGTTAAATGAAAAAACAAGTTGCTTATCTTATGAAATTCTACTCTGTGGGCACTCTCTCATAAAGTGATCTGGGCTGCCACAAGCATAACAAGCCCAAGACCCATACTGCCCATTGTGCATACTACCACAATTACCACACTGCTATGGTAGTGATCAAGTCTACCCCGAACCCCTCTGCTACTGTGACCTTGATGCACGGGAGCTCTCACCTGGTCATGGTGGAATATAATACCCTGACCTGTATCCCTGAGACTGAGGTGGTGGTGGCCTAGATGGCCTACCCTGATACTGGGGTCTGAAACTCCCCCGACTATCACCCTGCTGACCAGCGGACCTAGCTATCTTATGATGCTCCCTCTCGATCCTCTCAGTCACCCCCTACTGACATCTATAATCCTCACAATTCTGGATAAATGCCTAAATACAAGTAAGGTCCATATTATCATTCACTACCGTAGTGGTACAAGGCTCAACATAATTGGGGTGCAACCCTACTATAAACTTGTGAATCCTAGCCCTCAACGAATCAAAAACAGATGAAGCAAATTTGGCCAAAGAATCAAATTGAAGGCACTAATCATGTATGGTGGAACTACCCTGCCGTACAGTCAAGAACTGATCAACCCGACCCTTTAGTATCTCCAACGGCAAATGGTGGTCAAGAAAGGCCTCTAAAAACTCAGACCAATGCGCTAGACATGCCTCAAGTACCCTAGAATGCTCCCACCCCTCACCACAAGACAGCTATATCTCGAAGCCTGAAAGCTGTTAACTCTGCCGCCCCAGTCTCAGAAGCATGCATCACCTAGAAGATACGGTGAAGCTTATTAACAAAATGCTGCGAGTCCTCATCCCGCCTAATTCGTGTGTGCTTTGAGGGCTCTAGTACCAAGAAATCTCGAACCCTCAAACTGTCAGGCCCCTCAGTGGGTCTTGTACCAGCAGGTGCTCTCGGCTGCCTCTGGGTAGCCACAAGTTGAGTCAATAACTGTACAGCACTTCGAAGGTCCTGATCAGTCCGTGCAGGAGGGGGTACTTACCCTAGGCCTCAGACAGGGCCCCGTCTGCTGGGTGTACCCTACTAGTCCCCACACCAATTGTTGTATCAACTCTTCGGCTAATTGTGGTTTTTCTAGTCACCGGCATCACTGTTTACAAACACAAAAGGGTGAGTTTAACTCAAATCACCTACGACTCAGCTCTACAGCACTATTTAGATCTGAAGAAGGGTAACTAACTCCTAAATGCCCTGTAGCTCCATGTTTATATAATATGGTGCACAACACATCTATAAACAAAACTCTACTAGACACGACTTGTAGACTCCCTAGGACAGACCTACTCTGATACTAAGTTTGTCACGCCCCAATCTTGGAAAAGCGTGGCCGATACCCGATGCCACTCTCAACCCAAGCGAACCACTCTGAACCTGTAACTCTGGCGGGGTAACCCTCAACTTAGGCTGATTGGGCCTACCTACAAACAAACGAAAACCAACAAAGCCGACAAGGCCAACGCACTTTCTCTCTCTCTCTCTCTGTGTGTATATATATATATATATATCATCTGAACTGGCACACACACCCAAAACATACATATAACTGAGCAAGCCGACGAGGCTGTTATGAATGTACACAACCAATAGTATCAAAATAGACATATACAAGGCCGACAAGACTACAACACTGACCTACTATGTACAGGAATCATCTACAAGCCTCTAAGGAAAGCATAACTGTACAATAAGTCGGGGCAGGGCCCCAACCTACCCATCAAGTTTATAAACACAAAAAGAAGACTCTAAATGGACCTAGCAACTCCGGACAAGGGAGCTCAACAATAAGCTGATATTTGGTCCTACTTACGGGGGAGCTTTGTCAGTCTGTCTATCTGTACCTGTAGGCATAAATGCAGCGTCCCCGGCAAAAAGGATTTCAGTATGAAATAATGTACCGAGTATGTGAGGCAATAGAATAACTGAAACTGAATCTAAACTGAAAAAATAGTAATCTGGAAGCCAAGGAATACCCTGAAATATCTCACCTAATCTGACTCATATCAAAGGAAATACAGTAATATCATATATCTCACTAACCAAGTGGCCAGGTAACTCTAAAATCTCACTGATCATAAGGCAAGGCAATAATGTCTCACTGACCCGTAGGCCAGGCAATACTGTCTCACTAACCAAGAGGCCAGGCTAATGAAAAATATACGTATATCATATTGTATATCAAATATATACTGAATGTAAAACAGATGTCAACATGTCACTTTTTAACTATTTTAATACCAAGACACTAAAGAGCGGATAAGAATCCTTCGGAAGGTATAACATGACATTCTGAAAGTTGTACGCTTATAGGACAAGATCAAATCGATAGTTTCTCTTTATGAGGTTCGTTACACATCTACTATAAATAGGATCATGCCAAGAAAGAAAGGATAGCCATTACATACCTCAAGTCGTCAATATAATCCAACAACGAACTCGTCGTAACACTTACGCCAATCCTATAACAAGGGAATATATATGAACTTATATGACGCTAGTATATCGCGTATATGAAACGATAAATCGATTCTCAAAAATGAAACGGGTAGTATTTTCCATAGTGCTTAATCACCACAACACATCAAGCAGCCAAAAACAACAAAAACAACAACAACCTTATATAAGTCTCATTAAACTCACCACAACAACATTCAAGGATATATATCAAAATAGCCTAATATATGCTTCGTATACGATACTTTATACACTCTTTTTTTCCAAATGTCTCAAGTATAAATACATCAACACAACCTTAACATCAACTACTATCCATAATGAGGAATTTATCTCAATAACACAGCAACAACATGGCCAAAACAGATTACAACTTAATATGAACTCAAATTCACATTTGAACCCTTTTCCCCCAACTTTCTTCCTTCAACACTTAGTATAAACATCTAACAAACTCATAAACATGTAAATAAGGTGGAATCTTACCTCAAGATCTCAAGACCACTTCAATTCCAGGATTACTTCACTATGAAGTATCTTCCAAACCTTCTATAAGTGGAAGAACTAAGCTTCAACAACAATCCGGAAACATTTGCCAATTGATTCTCTCTTTTAATCTTTGATTTCACTTGGGGGTTAATTAATTATATTGGAGAGGTTTATAGGGTGTTAAGGATATGTGGAAATGGTGTAAATGAAATAAAATGAGAAGGATACAAAATATATACAAAAAGGAGCTGCCACCGCCAATGATATACGGACCGTAAATCAATATACGGTTCGTATATTTGGACCGTAAATCACCAACAGGAACCCATCCCCACCGTTATCAAAAGACAGTGGGGGTTCATCCAATATACAGTCCATATATCCAATATATGGTCAATATATCCCACCTTCAAGATGAAACTACAACGAAATGCATTCTTTTTTATTCGTTTAACCTCTAATCCTTCCAACCCATACTAAACATGACTTAAACCCTTGTATACTCAAGATGGACATGTCAAATCTCAAGAAACCTCAATGATAATCCTGCTTTCCAAATCTATGATGACCAACTCACGACGAAACTCAACTTACGAAACTACGAGGTGTAACTTCCTTCAACCCTTAAAAACATTCGTCCTCGAATGTTAAACTCTCAGAAGTCCATAAAAAAAATTCGATAGAGTCTTCTCTGTAATAGTACTGCTGCCAACCTGCAACACAGCCCAACAACACAATACAATGCCATACAGGGCTACAACAATCAATACAACAATGGCCCCACGCGACTAATGAAAGTAACTGACAATATAGTGCTTACATGAAGATGATGGTATCGTGGCCTGAACCTGCCTTGAGATCAAAAATAAATGGGGGTATCTAGACTTCATATCTTTCTGGGCTTCCCAAGTAATCTCTTCCACATTCTTGTTCCTCCAAAGTACTTTTACGGAGACTACATCTTTGGTTCACAACTTACGAACTTGGCAATCTAGAATAGCAACAAGAACTTCCTCATACGATAACTGCTTTATAACCTGAATATCATCTACTGGTACGACTCTGGAAGGATATCCGATGCACTTGTAGAGCATGGATACATGGAAAATCGGATGTATAGACTCCAAGTCTGAAGGTAAGTCTAATTCATAGGATACTTGGCCTACTCTACACAAATCCTAGAAGGGCCGATGTATCTAGGGTGAAGCTTGCCCTTCTTACCGAATCTTATGACACTAAAGGTGACATGTTCAGGAACACCCAGTAATCTACCTGGAACTCCAAGTCTTGCCGTCGATTATCTGCATAGGACTTCTGACGACTCTGAGCTGCTAATAATCTCTCCAGAATGAGCTTAACTTTCTCCACTGCCTGCTGGACCAAATCAAGTCCTAATAGTCTAGATTCTCCAATTTCGACCCATCCAATAGGAGATTTACACTTCTGCCCAAAAAAGGCCTCATACGGGGCCATCTGAAACTAGAATGATATCTGTTATTGTACGCGAACTCAATAAGCGGCAAATGGTCAGATTCTCATGTGTCCCCAATCCCTTTTAAAAAGACTTCTAGAAGTTAGCTATGAACTACATGCCTCTGTCTGAAATAATAGATATTGGAACACTATAGAGGCGTACTATCTCTCTAATGTATAACCTTGCGTAATCGTCAACAGTATAAGTAGTCCTGAATAGCAGAAAATGTGATGATTTCATCAGCCTATCAATAATCACCCAAATAAAGTAAAACTTACACTGAGATCGAGGTAAACCTATAATGAAGTCCATATTAATCGCCTCCCATTGCCATGTCAGAATGTCTATATCATGTAACAACCCACCAGGCTTCTGGTGCTCAACCTTCACTTGCTGACAATTGGGACACTAGGCTACAAACTCGGCTATCTCTTTCTTCATACCATTCCACCAATAAATATCCTTGATATCATGGTACATCTTCGTTGATCTAGGATGAATAGAATAGCAAGAATAATGAGCCTCCGCCATAATCTGCTGGTGTTATCCTGCAACATCAGGGACACATAATCTGCTTCGATACTTGAGGACTCCGTCTCCTGTGACCTCGAATGGTGACTTCTCCTTCTGCAGAGTTGTATCTCTATAATGGGTCGATAAAGGTTCCTCATACTGATGCTTCTTCACCTCGGCTACAAAGGATGATGTCATTGTATCCTGGATAGTAACTCCTGCATCCCCTAAGTCTATCAATCTAACTCCCAAACTGGCTAACTGATGAAGCTCATGAGCCAACTCTCTCTTCTCAGCTAGCAAATATGACAAGCTACCCATAGATCTGCGGCTGAGAGCATCGACTGCTATATTTGCTTTCCCCAGATAATACAAAATATCGATATCATAAACTTTCAGCAACTCTAACCACCGCCTCTGCTGAAAATTCAACTCCTTCTTCTTGAAGATATACTGAAGACTCTTATAATCTGTATAGATATCAACATGAACACCATATAAGTAATGTCTCTAGATCTTAAGTGCATGAATCACTACTGCTAACTCTAGGTCGTGGGTCAGGTAATTCTTCTCGTGCTTCCTGAGCTTCCTAGAAGCATAAGTAATCACCTTACCATGCTGTATCAATACATTACCCAATCCGACGCTGAAATGCCACAATAAACAGCATATATCTCCGATCCCGTTGGGAGTGTCAGAACTGGTGCTGAGGTCAATCTGTACTTCAACTCCTGAAAAATCTATTCACAAGCGTCTGTCCACTAGTAATTAGTTTCCTCCTGAGTCACCTTCATCAGTGGTGCAAAAAGAAAAGAGAACCCCTTTACAAATCTCCTGTAATACCCAGCAAAGCCTAGAAAGATACGAACCTCAGTCGGTGTCGTGGGTCTAGGCCAAGTCTTCACGGCCTCTATCTTCAGAGTATCAACTCTAATGCCCTCGTCTGATATAATATGCCAAAGAAAAGCCACATTGTTTAGCCAGAACTCATATCTAGAGAACTTCGCATGTAACTTTAGGCCCTGAAGAACCCTGAGTACGGCGCGTAAGTGATTTGTATGCTCGGCCTTTGATCGAGAATGGACCAGGATGTCATTTATAAACACAATCACGAACAAGTCTATGAAAGGTCTGAATACATTGTTCATCAAATCCATGAACACTGGTTGTGCATTACTCAATACGAAAGACATAAAAAGAAACTCAAAATGACCATATCTAGTCCTGAATGCTGTCTTCGAGATATCATTCTCTCTGAGCCTAACCTGACCTCATGTCTATCTTCGAGAAACATCTGGCACCCTGCAACTGATCAAATAAATCATCTATCCTGGGAAGTGGATACTTGTTCTTTATCGTCACCTTATTCAGCTGCTTGTAGTTGATACACATCTGCAGCGAACAATTTTTCTTTCTCACAAACAACAGTGGTGTTCCCCACAGCGACATACCAAGTCTGATAAAACCCTTCTCAAGCAAATTCTTCAACTCTTCTTCAAATCCTTCAACTTAATAGGAGCCATCCTATAAGGAGGGATGGATATCGGCTGAGTATCCGGTAGCACATCTATAGCAAAATCAATCTCCCGTTGTGGTGGAAGACCTGGAAGCTCATTTGGGAATACATATAGGTACTCATTAACCAATGGAATTGACTAAAGAGTCAGTGGTTCGGCTTTTACATTTTGAACTCGAACTGCATGATAGATAAAACTCTTCGAAATCATCTTCCTTGCCTTGAGATAGGAAATAAACCTACCTCTTGGCGAAGTTGTATTACCCTACCACTCTAGAACTTGTACCCTCAGAATGTTGAACGTAACAATCTTTGTCCAACACCCTAGGCTGGATAAACAGAAGCTAACCAATCCATACCTATAATAACGTCGAAATCGGCCATCTGTAACTCTATAAGATCTGCTAGGGCCTGATGAGCACAAACAACTACTGAGCAACCCCAATAAAGCTTCCTAGCAATAGCTAGCTCACCAACAGATGTAGACACAGAAAATGTCCCACTCAATGACTCTGGTACTATACCAAACTTCCCCGTAATAAACAGAGTGACATACGACAAATTGGACCCCCGCTCTATCAATGCATAAATATTATATGAACAGACTGTCAATGTACCTATCACAGCATCTGGTGAGGACTCTAAGTCCTGACGATCTGCCAAGGCGCAGATGCGAAGTTGATCACCGCTTGCACTAGAAGCTCCACCTCTGCCCCTGCCTCTACCTGTTGAAGACTGAGACTCACGCCTAGAAGGAGGCACTGATGCTGATGACCCTGCAACAGAACCTATCGGTTGTGCCATACCCCTCGGTCCCTTCTGTGGGAACTTTCTCATGAAGTGATCTGGGCTGCCACAGGCATAAGAAGCCCGTGACCCATACTGACATCCCCCATAATGCGCTCTACCACAATTATCGCACTGCTGTAGTAGTGATCTAGTCTGCCTTGAACGCCTCTGCTGCAGTGACCCTGATGCACTGGAGCTCTCACTTAGTCTAGATGGAATAACACCCTGACCTGTATCCCTGAGACTGAGGTGGTGGGTGCCTAGATTACCTACCTTGATACTGGGGTATTAAACTCCCCCGACTATCACCCTGTTGACCAGTAGACATAGCCCCCTTTATAATGCTCCCTCTCGATCCTCTCAGTCACCCGTTGCTGACGTCTACGATCCTAACAATTCTGCGCCAATGCTTGAATACGAGCAAGGTCAATATTATCATTCACTGCCGCCGTGGTACAAGGATCAATATAATCGGGGTGCAACCCTTCTTAAAACCTATGAATTCTAGCCCTCGACGAATCAAAGAAGGATGGAGCCTATCTGGCCAAAGAATCAAATCGAAGGCAATAATTACGGATGCTGGAACTACCTTGCTGAATAGTCAAGAATTGATTAACTCGAACCTCTCGTATCTCCAAGGCAAATAGTGGTCAAGAAAGGCCTCTGAAAACTGAGACAAACGCGCTGGAGGTGCCTTGTCACACCACATTTTCCTCGCAGAAGATGGGCCAAGACACGTGACAACTCTTTTAGTGGATTTAAAAGAGAAGGGTCGCCACCTAACGAGTTCAGTTGCGTTAGGGCACAATGTAGTATTTCTAATTGTGAATAACTCTGTTTAATTAATCTACATCACCAAAGATCGGGTAAGTGTTCAAATTACCTTAAAAGGAAGGTGTTAAGCACCTTTTGAGGTTCACAAATATGGTCCCTGCCGGATATATAACTATGTGGGATTAGGTGATAAAAGCAAGAAATATCGATTATATTCTAAGATAATTAATTGATCAAGCATATGAAATTCTTTAATAATCATTCTAATCGATGGAATATATCAAATATACAAGTTATGATTAACTATACTAAAGAAGATAAGTATCAAGGAAAGAATAAAAAAAGAGGGAAGGAAGAAATGCAAATAAAGAAAAGATTCTACTGATAAAAGAAGAATTAAGTACGATCTTTAAAGGAGAACGATAAAATATGGTTTGAGTATAAATTTGACGTCAAAGGAAATTTAATACAATTTGAGAGAGAAGGTTTGAATAATATAAAAGTTTTAACAAACACAAAAGAATATAATCAAGAAAAGGAACACAATTAATTACTTAAACATATCATTCAAACATTTAACACAAAGATAAAAATGATACAACACAAAAGGGGAAGAAACATCCAACAAAATGCATGATTTAAATTATTCATATGACGGTCAAATCACGACACTGAAATAAAGAACTACACCAAAGATCAAAGTTGACGCATAAAATGGAAGATGAAGGACGAAGGCCTAACCTGATCGTTCCAAGCAGAATGCTTAAAGTATTCGAGTGGTATAAAAAATATAACAAAAAAGTAGCTAATCTACATGCACAACTATGTGTAAGGGGAAGTAAACTTTGTGAAGATCAGGTGACTGACCTTATTTGTGAAGCATCATATTAATCAATAATACTAGAATTTAATCAAACTACCAAGTCACAAATTGTTACACCAAGGAAAAATTTCATGTCGTTGCATAGTAAATATACCAACGCAAGGTGAGGCGTATATGGTGTTCCTACAAGTAAGAAGTAGTAATTAACGGTTTCCATTAAGATTCCAAAGACGTTTGAAGCAAGAGAAGAGAGTTCATTAAGAAAGGTGAAGTATACGTTGTGTTTCGGAAAGGGTTTACAAAGTACCGAGTCAGTGTTGACTTAATAATGTCTTGCGGAAAAGTTATAACGCTCCGTAGATTGTTAATGAAGTGTTAAACAAATGCCAAGAAGGTTCCATAAAGATTGGAGATCAAACAAAATGACAAGAACCAGTTCGGAGAAAAGTGGATTATACGACCATTTATACAGTACATATAATATTATATGGTCCGTATAATGGTCCGTATAACTGTTACAGTGAAGGTCCATCACAGATGGGTTATACGGTCACTTATACAGACCGTATAAAATTATACGGACTGTATAATGTGCCGTATAATGGTGACATAAATGAGATGTTGTTGGGGCGATTTCACAGTCACTTATACGGACCGTATAAGTTTATACAGACCGTATAAGTGTTTGTAGAATGCACGACGGGTCAGATTTTTCCAATTATAAATACAAGACCCCACGTTATTATTTTCATTTTTCTCACTTCTCCACTTCTCTCTAAGTCTCTAGAATATTCTACACCCGTCATCCACAAGAATTCAAGGGAAATCAAAGATCAATATCATAAATTCAAGGGAATCAAGTGTAAGAATGGTAGCTAGGGTTGCTTGAAGTCAAGAAATCTCCTTGGATTGAAGCTAGGGTTTTTCTTCAAGTGAAACATTTCCATCCAAAGCCCGTCCCTATATAATCAAAGGTAAGTTTTATGATAATTTCATGTTATTTGGAATATTGAGGGATTGAAAGACTTGGATTGTGGAAGAAGGTAGAATATAGAGCTCACTTGTGAAGAAATGGTGTTCTTGAATAATAGTGTGACATGAACCATAATTCTTTAGATGTTATGAGTATAATCTTGTTATAAATGGTATCCCGAATATTGGATAAACATTATATGAGGATGAATGCGGTGTTATAACACGACTATGGTTATGAGTGACCTTGAGGGGAATTTTGGGAATTTAATAATGTTGAACTTGTCAAGTTATGGATTATAACATCAGGAATATTGTTCTTGATGTTTGGGGGTTGTTTACCATGTGGAGGAAGTTGTAGAAACAAAGGAGATGCTGCCCAATTTTCTTTAGCTTTAGCTTAAGCCGAAGCATGTTTTCGATTATCTAATGTTAGTACGAACTCTCTTGAATATAGAAACGTGAATATTGGAGGGAAGCGTTCAAGTTATTAAGTTAGCGAAACGTAAAGGTATGTAAGGCTAGTCCTTTCTTTTCTTAAGGCATGATTCCTATTGCACGACTTCCTTTATCTTTCCATGACTTTCTTACATTCCGAAAACTATGAGTCTATGTTTATAAAGAGCTTCTCATGAGATAAAGATAAGAGATATGTTACGAGTATGATAATGATGATGATGAGTCTAAGTCTAGAGATTCTAAAGCTTATGATATGATATTCATTATTGTTACACTCACCTTAAAATGCTAGTTCCTTCAAGGTGAGCTATGATGTTTATGATTACTTGATAATGAAATCAGGGGTTCTCGACCTTACGTCACCCCGATATAGTTATAGATTATCTTTGAGTTCTAATGCATGCTTTATGATAAGTATATGATGATGAGATTACACCATGCCTAGATGGTCGGACATGTCACCATGAAGACGGGCTGCATACGATTGCACCGTGCCTAGATGGCTTGGCATGTCACCGCGAAGGCGGGCGGCATATGATTACACCATGCCTAGAGGGCCGTACATGACACCACTAGTGGGCGGCGTGCGATGGTTACCCGGACGCGGGTTAATAATGATGGTATATGTGATATGTATGACATGTGTTTTGTTTTAAAGGGTAAACAGGTTATATCTTCATCTCATGTTTCATGATTTCTTTATTATGCTAGTATTATTCATGCCTAAGATACTTAGTACATATTTATTACGGACGTCCTTTTCTTTTGGACGCTGTGTTCATGCCCACAAATAGACAGGGAGATGGCCCAGATTCATAGGAGCAGATTAGCAGATTTACAGGAACACTCCATTATTCTGGAGGTGCTATTTTGATACATTACTTTGTGTACATATTTGGGCACGACGGGTCCTGTCTCGTTCTTATGTCTAGTACTCTAGTAGAGGCTCGTAGATATGTATGTGTGGGTAGTTGATGTCCTATGATGATCACATTGTACAATTGTATATTATTTTTGTAGCTGTGAGGGCTTATGTATATCCATATATTGCCTTGGAGTCATATGTGTTAAGAATGACTATGATGACTTGTGTAATGAGAGGTGCTCGGTAGCCAGCTCCGGGTACCCGTCATAGCCCCCTAGTCGGGTCGTGACAAAAGTGGTATCAGAGTAGTTCCATCCTAGGGTGTGTCTACGAGTCGTGTCCAGCAGAGTCTCGTTTATGGATGTAAAGTGCGCTACACTTTTAATAAGAGGCTGCGGGGCATTTAGGAAAATTGACCATTCTACTTCTTATTAGATTGTGCCATAGAGCCATGTTCTAAGATTTTCTCCTTCCTAATTGTGCGTTATAATTTCAGTGATGCAGCCAAAGAGAAAAGCTGCAGAGGGCAAGGCTACGACAGAAAGGCGGAAAGAAAGGGAGCCGCCAAGTAATGTAGAAGAAGGTGAATCTCATAATGAGGCTCCATCTAATACCTCTCACACTCCGCCTATTCTAGAAGAGCAAGAGGGGGCTTCAGCTCCAGCTCCTATGCCTCCAGTTCCTCCACCGTGTGCTTCGAGTCAACAAATGACCGAAGTTATTCAGCTATTGACACAGCTAGTTGTCGCTCAGGCACAGTGGCAGAGTATGGGTCTAGGTGACAGGGCGACTAGTGCTACAGCCCGTGCTTTCATGAGTTTAAACCCTCTAGAATTTTTCGGGTCCAAGCCGGATGAAGACCCGCAAGTTTTTATTGATGAGATGCTGAGAACATTGAGAATTACTCATGCCTCCGATGTAGAATCTGTGGAGTTGGCTTCTTATAGGCTCCGGGATGTAGCGGTTCTTTGGTTTAATAACTCGATATCTTCAAGAAAGAAAACTGCACCACCCCAAGTGTGGAAAGAATTCGTAGATGCTTTCATCCACCACTATTTGCCACCCGAGGTTCGAAGGGCCCGAGCTAACAGGTTTCGGAATCTAAGGTAAAGGAATATGAGTGCTCGGGAGTATAGCCTTCACTTTAATTCATTAGCCCGGTATACTCCCACTATGGTGGCCGATATGAGAGATAGATTTCATAGATTTGTGAGTGGCTTAGGGCCACATTTGTTCAAAGATTGCCTGATAGCTTCATTGCAAGAGGGAATGGATATTTCCCATATTCAGGCCCATGCCCAGAACTTAGAATAGGAGCAACATCCGCAAAGGGGTGAGCGTGATATTTATAGAGGGCCAGATCTGTTGGTGCTGGCAGCGACTATAGAGGGGGATCGAGGCAGTCATATTCTAGACATTGAGGCCAGTCGGTGACAAGTGCACCCCCTCGGTTTGCAGGTAAGAGATTTGACTGTTCCATTCATACAGGATACGGTCAAAGATCGAAAGCTTCGGGTTCTCAGTTTTGGAGGTGATTATAGCCAGAGGAGACCGCCGAAACCACGATGTAGTCAGTGCAGAAAGTTACATCCGGGTCCGTATTGCCAGGGTTCAGATGCTTGTTATGTTTGTGGACAGAGTAGGCACTTAATGCGTGATTGTCCTTCGAGGTGGGGTTCAGCCCACAAGATCAGCAGCTGGTTCTTCCTCTTCTGTGCGCCCGATAGGGTAAACTCCCCAGATTCAAGCCGGCCGTGGTAGGGGCAGAGGGGGAGCATCCAGTTCAGGTGGCACTCAGCCCCGTATCTATGCTCTAGCCGGACGACATAATCTTGAGTCCTCCCCGGATGTGGTTACAGTTATACTGTCTATATTCTCTTACGAGGTTTATGCATTGATAGATCCTGGTTCCATGTTGTCTTATATTACTCCCTATATTGCAGTCCGTATTGGGGTGAAACCCGAGCCAATTAAACCTTTTGAGATATCTATACCGGTTGGTGATCCAGTAATAGCAAAACAAGCATACAAGAATTGTGTAATTATGGTATGTGATCGTCAGACTAAAGTTGATTTAGTTGAGCTGGAAATGTTAGATTTCGATGTGAATATGGGTATGGATTGGTTGACTTCTTGTTATGCTAATGTCAATTGGAGAATGAAAATAGTCCGATTCTAATTCCCGAGAGAACCCATGTTTGAATGGAAAGGTAATACAGCATCTCCAAGTGGTAGGTTTATTTCCTACCCTAAGGCAAGGAAGATGATAGCTAAAGGTTATATTTATCACCTAGTCCGAGTTCATGACACCGAAGCAAAGCCATCAACTTTCCAATCCGTCCCCGTAGTAAATGAATTTCTGGATGTATTTCCAGATGAACTTCCAGGCCTTCCTCCAGAAAGAGAGATTGATTTCGCAATTGATGTGTTATCGGATACTAAACCGATCTATATTCCTCCTTACCGAATAGCTCCTGCAGAATTGAAAGAGCTAAAGGCACAACTGAAAGATTTGCTTGCGAAGGGGTTCATTAGGCCCAGTTCGTCACCATGGGGAGCACTCGTCCTATTTGTGATAAAGAAAGATGATTCCCTACGGATGTGCATTGATTATAGTCAACTGAACAAGGTGACGATAAAGAATAAATATTCGCTTCCAATAATCTATGATTTGTTTGACCAATTACAGGGTGCCAAGTGATTCTAAAAAGTTGATTTAAGATCGGGGTATCATCAAGTGAGAGTTAGGGAAGAAGATTTTCCTAAAACAGCTTTCAGAACGAGAGATGGCCATTATGAATTTTGGGTGATGTCATTTGGGTTAACTAACGCTCCGGCAGTGTTTATGAATTTGATGAATAATGTATTCAGGCCTCTTTTAGATCTGTTTATAATCGTTTTCATTGATGATATTTTAGTATACTCTCGGACAAAGGCTGAGCATGCAGACCATTTACGTATTTTTCTTGGAATTCTTCGGACCCAAGAATTGTATGCAAAATTTTCAAAATGCGAGTTTTGGCTGAATTCTGTGACTTTTCTGGGCCATGTTATTTCAGCTGATGGCATTCGAGTTGATACCCAGAAAATTGAGGCTGTAATGACTTGGCCAAGGCCTACAACACCTATAGAGGTCCATAGTTTTCTGGTATTGGCAGGTTACTATAGAAGATTTGTAGAGGGGTTTTCTTCTATTTCAGCACCCTTGACGAAGCTAACTCATAAATCGGTAAATTTCGATGGACTGTTGCTTGTGAATGCAATTTTCGGAAATTGAAGGATAAATTGACTTCGGCCCTAGTTCTGACACTACCAGAAGGACCAGCCGGTTATGTTGTGCATTCTGATGCCTCTGGTGTGGGGTTAGGTTGTGTGTTGATGCAACACAGTAAAGTCATCGCCTATGCTTCAAGGCAGATGCGGAAACATGAAAAGAATTATCCGACCCATGGTCTTGAATTAGCGGCGGTTGTCCATGCACTAAAAATGTGGAGACATTATTTGTATAGCGTTCATGTTGACATCTATGCGGATCACAAGAGTCTCCAATATATTTTTAAGCAGAAGGAGTTGATGCTACGATAGAGACGGTGGTTAGAACTGCTGAAGGATTATGATGTGAGTATTTTATATCATCCTGGGAAGGCGAATGTAGTAGCTGATGCACTTAGCCGCAAATCAATGGGTAGTCTATGTGAGATCCCTCCGGAGAAGAAAGAATTAATTCGTGAGCTCCACCAGCTAGCTAGCCTCGGAGTTCGTCTAACTGATTCGGGTGATGCAAGAATTGGTATTCACAACCCAACTATTTCGTCCTTTGATATGGAGGTGAGAGAGCGCCAATATGAGGATCCCCAGTTGAGCCACTATAGAGATACACTTCATGATAAAGGAAGTCGCCATTTGAAGTTTCTACAGATGGAGTTCTTAGATATCAAGACCGGCTATGTGTCCTAAATGGTACAGGGTTATGTCGTCGTATTCTGGAAGAAGGTGTTATAGCCCGTATTTTGTACGTTCGGATAATTCCAGATAATTGCGAGAAGTTAAGGGCAAGACTATTTTCCAAACTTATTTTATGTACAAGTTGTTTATTAGTATGGAAATATTGAGAAAGGCTAAGGGTAAAAAGGGAAATTCGCAAAGTGGTTCATGGTAATATTGTAGAAGGCCAGGGGCAAAAAGGGAATTTCACAAAAGACTCAAGAAGGTTCAAGAATAAGCCACCATGGTCGTGTGGTGTATATGGGCCCCACCCATGGCCATGTGTCCATATTTTTATTTGTAGGGCTTAAGTATATATATAGAGAAATGGTGGAAAAATAAGGCATATTTGTCTTCATGAAAATTCAAGAAACTTGAGGAAAAAAAATGGAGAGCATTCGGCCAAGCCATGGCCGAATCTTGGGCCATGGAAATTGATCACAAAAAAAAAAATCTTCTAGTATTCCAACCAATTGGAACGTCCTCTTTAACATGGAGTGGTTGTTGGTGCAATAAAACCATCTATTTGTGCAAGTTCACAACCCTAGCCAAGCCAAGAAGATAAGCGAAAAAGGTATGTATTCAATCTTCTTCCACATGTGTTAGAGATGATTTGTGAATGTTATAGTATGTGGAAATGGATGAATTTCATGAAATATATATATATATATATATATATATATATATATATATAGGTCATGGCCGAATAAGGGTGTGTTCCTAAGATAAGATGAATTGATTCTTATTTAGTAGTTTGATTGTTGTTGTTGCGGATTCCATAATAAAAATGAAGGTTGGGTGGTTTGAAATGAAGTTGTAATCATTGTGGGATTGTTGAAGAAATTAATATGACACTAGCATGGTTTCTTGTGTTGTGAAGATAATGTTGTTAACGTGTGGTCGTGGATATAATGCATGAATTTGGAGGTGAGAAATCTGTTGATTTTATTGAGTTTGGAAGATTGTAAGTTGGTTGTGGTGATTGAATTGAATATAAGAAAAATGTTGTCGAATTACGTAAAAGAAGTTACTAACGTTAGAATGTATTTTGAATTGATTGATGAAGTTGTTAATGTGTAGATTGGTTGTGTAGTTCATGAATTTGGAAGAAAACAATGTGTTGTTATTGTCCTTATTAAGTTTGGAAGATTTCGGATTATTGTTGATAATGTGGCCGAGTTGAATTCTCGGATTGTTGTTGATAAATTGGCCGAGTTAGATTCTCGGGGATGGTGTATTTACAGGGGAAATGCTGCCGAAATTTCGGTAGAACATAAATGAATTTATTTGAAAGGCTAAGACAAGTGTGTGAAAATGTGTCTAATGATTGTGTGAATTCTTTTGAATGTAGACTAGCAAGCTTGGATAAATAAGCGTAGCTAATAGGACGTGGAGCAGGTATGTAAGGTTTACCCTTTCTTTCTTTTGGCATGATCTTTGTGAAACAAACAGACAAAGTATATGTATGATTTCAAAGACACTCATATTCTTAGAGCCACTAGGATGGCTAATATTCTTGACTTCTGAAAAACTGCTTTGCTCTGTCTTGATATGTGTGTATGGTTCTGAAAGTTCTATTTTGATTTGATCCATAACGATATTCGAGAGGCATTTGATATGACTATTGTTTTGATTTTCCAAAAACAGCTTCTGAAATGTTCAAAGAGGTTTCTGTAGTAAAATGTTCCTAACTTTCGTATACTAACTCAGATTGACTTGAAACGTGTTTATGAACCTCAAGTGTCGATCTAAGTACTTATCCATCGAGTCTTGAAATTTGTTCTATATGCATAGAGTTTCTCACGACTCTGCTCGTGCATGCCTTAATGTATCCTCCACTGCTTCCCGGGCCAGGGTATGTTCTCGTGTGTACTCCACTGCATTGTTCACCAAGTCCCTCTCACTTGCGGGCCGGGACATGTTATATGTATATGTATATGATGATATGGGGATGGCGGCCAGGATGGCATATGATGACTTCATTCACCCAGACCGGCAATAGAGGGCCGGGACACGTTATATGCATATAAGATATATGATATCGACATGCATGATCTTATCCACCGAGTCCCTCACTTGAGAGCCGGGACACGTTACGCATATATGATATATGATGTGGACATGTATGATTTTATCCACCGATTCCCTCACTGGAGGTCCGGGACACGCTATATGTATACATGATATATGATGTGGATATGCATGATTTTCATTCAAAAAGGCAAGTGTATTGATGTTTTAAAAGTCATATTTGTTCTGGTAAATCTCTGTCTCAGCCATGATTCTCTTTACTACATTTCATGCCTTACATGCTCAGTACATATTCCGTACTGACCCCCTTTCTTCGGGGGCTGCGTTTCATGCCACGCAGGTACACCCAGATGAGCAAAGGACATTGCTAGAAGATGGTTCAGCTGGATTGGCGAGCTCCACTTCCTTTCGGAGTGTTGCCGAGTCAGAGTACATATGTTATGATTTCTGATTAATGTTAGAGACTTTGCAGACAGAGTCGTGGGTATAGTATGTCGGTCTTGTAAGCTGCTTCACCAGCCGATGTGACTTTATATATTATGTTACAGATTCCATATGAATACAGATTTTGTTTGATTTGAGAACGATAAAAAGAAAGTTTCTGAAAGCCTTACTACATATTTCATGCTTATTTGATTTGAAAGTCCAAAGGGATTATGTATGTAATAAGAGTCAGCGGGTTCGCTCGGCTCCGAAAATGGGGTCGGGTGCCCATCACACCCTAGCGAGATTAGGGTGTGACAGAAGCTCATTGCTCTCGATATTCTATTCATCCAGGAGCGACAAAGATATATCACGATCTCGACTTTATGGTGTCTCGACATCTATTATCACAGATGGAGGAGCACAATTTACAGCCAAATTTTGGAAGTCTTTCCAAGAAGGTTTGGGTACTAAGGTAAGGCTTAGCACAACGTTTCATCCACAAACTGATGGGCAAGCGGAACACAATATTCAGGCCTTGAAAGATATGTACGGGCATGTGTGCTAGATTTCGGTGGTAGTTGGGATGTCCACTTACCTCTTATTGAGTTTGCGTATAATAATAGCTACCATTCCAGCATCCAAAAGGCCCCGTATGAAGCCCTATATGGAAGAAAGTGTAGATCCTCAATTGGGTGGTTTGAATGTCACGACCCAGCCCGGTGGGCCGCGACTGGCACCCTACCTGGGTACCCAGACCGAATCACACATTCATTTTCAACTCCAAACTTATTTCATACTTTTTCGAAATCATATCGAACATAATTGATATCAAATATGTCTTAAGCGGTCGTGCCAAATCAAAATATCATATCAAATACAAACTGAGCGGCGGAATGGACATCGCCGGTCAAAAGTGCAAATATAAGCATAAGGGCCATTTGGGGCCAGCATAACAAACAGACCGCCTTAAGACCAGAAAACGGAATCAGACAAACACACATAGGACCCTCGCCCCACACATATGACTACAGGCCTCTACGAACTCAAAACAAAAACATATGGCGAGACAGGGCCCCGCCGTACCCAAATAGTCAAATATACCGAATATATACAAAGCAAAAGAGTCTGTACCAAAAGTGGACTCCGGATCAAATAGAGTACTCCGGAATAGCAAGAAGTGAAGCCTACTGCGGAGGATCACCGATGTCTGCACCTGCGGGCATAAAACGCAGCCCCCGAAGAAAGGGGGTCAGTACGAAATATGTACTGAGTATGTAAAGAACGGAGTACAGAAATATGGATCAAAACCGAAAGCAAATCAAATGTCAAAGTGGAGTACAAATGGGTAGATCAAAATCTATATCGAAATCATAATATGTATACATAATGCAATGAACCATGCAAACGCTTAGGAACGTGGTCGCCACTCCGACGCTGGCGCCACACACAGCATAACACCAGAAGGTTTCAAATCTCCGTACATCCCCGAACACAAGCATAATCATAGGTGAGCGTATCGCATCACGAGCCATATCACAGCATAACTCCAAACGGAACCCGGCCCTATGGCGAAGCCTCGGGAAC
Source organism: Lycium barbarum (assembly GCF_019175385.1). Classification (NCBI taxonomy): domain Eukaryota; kingdom Viridiplantae; phylum Streptophyta; class Magnoliopsida; order Solanales; family Solanaceae; genus Lycium; species Lycium barbarum. Next base: position 42,905,993 of record NC_083345.1, on the reverse strand, counting down.
CGTAACACAGCATACGGCCGAATTGTCATAAGGCGCACGAATCAAAACCGGCCCGGGAACCGGTGAACGAAGTCATAATAAGGCACGAGCGGAGTCGTGAGCAAACAAATGCAAATCGTATTTCAAAATAGTGTTTCAAAACAAGGTAAACTCATAAGTCATATTAGAATACAAAATAGTCGAATACTTAGCCGACATAAAGTTTCATTTTGCAAAACGTTTCCAAAATGGTCCATATAGTTCAAAACATAGATTAGCGCATCGAATTGTCCAAACATACCCCGTAGGAGGATGTCCCAAAGATCAGAAGTGGTACTTTCAACTTTATTCTCAAAGATGGCCCGAAGGGCAAATCGGGCATTTTGGGGTAGTGGACCCACCTCGAGTCGAAGTGAGGTGACAAACATATTTTTACGAGCAGTTATATGCCAAGGGTCATACATAATCATTTCTAGGTTACCCGACCACATTTCGATAGGTTTTGGACGAATAGTGGCATTCTAACCAAAATGGAGCCTTTAGGCTTCAATTGAATTGAATGAATAGTAACGTTTCTGTGGATCGGGTTTCGAGGAGCAGAAATGCTCCGGAAGGTCTCATATCCGACTGACACACTAAGATATGCCAAATGAAGGAGCGGGAAGCTTTACATACCTCACAGACGTCGTAAGCCCTTCCAAAAGTCCCGTCCCGTTTCGTCAAAAATCTGCAAATGGTCAAAGTTACCAATTGAGATTCTTAGGATCAAAATGCCTTTAACTCCATATTTGCCTACCGAAATTTCGGCAGCATTTCCCCTATAAATCTAACATCCCCGAGGCGTAGCTCGGCTCAAATTAACCAACCACAACAGCCCACACATCAACCAAACAATATAAACAACAATCACACCATTCTAGCTTTAAAGTTCTACTTTGTTATCTAAGTTGGCAACTTCCATTCAAACTTTCAAAACTCCAATTCTATATCCACATAATTGTATTAATTTACCTATACAACATTAGTCAAACACATTCCAATTACAACCTAAGACATACACGAAATTGCACCAAAATCAATTAGTTTCCATAGTTCTTCAAAAATATCAAAATTTCACGACGAACATTCTAACTAACGTCGTTTCATTCCGAATTCATCGCTATCATTATAAAGTCATATCTAAAGTCTCTAGCACCCAAAATATACATTGATACGCATAATGATACCAAGGATATACACTTTCCGATAGTATCCAAAATCATTTTTCAACGCCAATTTCGTTCACCAATCAATCATTTACGACATAAGGGTCACAACAACACATTATGCCAACTTAAACAAGATCAATTCAAACCATTTTATCCACCCCAAAGCTCACGGCCAACACACTATACACACACACCCACGTTTGTTTCCCCAACCTCCAAGTCACGGGATTTCTATCCATTTACAATCCTTAGCATATTCATATCAATTCTACAACATAAAAGGGACAAAATTCATACCTTTCCTTGAAACCCCGACTTATCGCAAACGTCGATCTTACGCCAAACTAATTATACCACGTCGGAGAGCGTCTTGAGTACTTCACAAATATGTAGAAACTAGGATTTTTAAATCACCACACAAGCTTGGAATTTTTCTTTCTTTTCTCCTCTCTATTCGGCCGAACCCTTAGTGTTGGGGTGTTCTTGATTTTTTTTTTTGAGTTCATCTACTTTGCTAAGTCTTCATAGTGATATATATCCTTTTGGGGTCATGTGCATAGCACATGACCCTTTTAAAATGGGCTTGGCCGGCCCCTCTCTTTCCTTTGGGCTTCAATTGTAATTTTTTTATTTCTTTGGCCCACTTCTTGAAAAGTCCCGATTTGTAATTCCCGAAACTAATTTCCAAAATTCCAAATTTTATCCTCGGCCTTCCCCGAGGTCTTAGCATTAAAGATTTCACAACCAACATAGTCATATTCACAAAAATTAAATTTATGTCCTTCTAACACCCGAGTCATAATTATTTCTCGATTTCCAATTGTACGAAAACACGGGGCCTAACATTCTCCCCCCCTTAAGAACATTCGTCCCCGAATGTTAAACAAATCTTATGAAGGCTCACAAGCATAACGGGAAAACCATTCTTATATATAGCACACATGGTCCATCCGTTCATTAATACAACAAATACGAGAATCTAGATTACAGGAGGCGTAGGGAATAAATGGGGGAATCTCTTCTTCATTTCGTCCTCCGCCTCCCAAGTCATCTCTTCCCGATTGTTATTGCGCCACAGAACCTTGACCGAAGGCACCTCTTTAGTGCGCAATCTCCTCACCTGACGATCCAGAATAGATATTGGCTGCTCGTCATAAGATAGCTGCTCCGTCACCTGAATGTCGTCAACTGGGAATATCCTGGCAGGATCACCAATGCATTTCCGCAACATAGACACATGAAACACCGGGTGTACGTCCTCCAAGTCGGATGGTAAGTCTAGCTCATAGGCGACCTCGCCTATCTTTCGCACGATCTGATACGGCCCAATGTACCGGGGGCTCAACTTACCCTTTCTACCGAATCTCATGACACCCTTCATGGGCGACACCTTCAGGAATACCCAGTCGCCAATCCGGAACTCTAACGGTCGACGTCGTCTATCTGCATAAGCTTTCTGTCGACTCTGAGCAGCCAATAATCGTTCTCGAATAAGCTTTACCTTATCTACAGCCTCCTGGATCACGTCTGGGCCAATCAACTTAGTCTCGCCCACGTCAAACCAGCCAATAGGAGACCTGCATCTCCTGCCATAAAGGGCCTCGTACGGAGCCATCTGGATGCTGGAGTGATAACTGTTATTATAGGCAAACTCAATAAGCGGCAAATGATCATCCCAGCTGCCCCTGAAATCAATAACGCAGGCCCGCAACATATCTTCGAGCGTCTGAATAGTGCGCTCGGCCTGCCCGTCGGACTGGGGGTGAAAAGCTGTACTGAGACTCACCTGAGTCCCTAATCCCTCCTGAAATGACCTCCAGAAATTAGCGGTAAACTGGGCACCTCGGTCAGTAATAATAGATACAGGGACCCCGTGAAGTCTGACTATCTCTCTGATATATAATCTGGTATAGTCCTCAGCCGAATATGTAGTCCGGACCGGAAGGAAATGGGCTGATTTCGTCAGCCTGTCCACAATAACCCAAATAGAGTCGTACCTGCGTAGAGTACGCGGCAACCCAACAATGAAGTCCATATTAATCATCTCCCATTTCCAGGCTGGAATCTCCATCTCCTGTAACAAGCCACCGGGCTTCTGGTGCTCGACCTTGACTTGCTGGCAGTTCGGGCACTGACTAACAAACTCAGCAATGTCTTTCTTCATGCCGTCCCACCAATACAAACACCTGAGGTCCCGATACATCTTAGTGGAACCAGGATGAACAGAATACCGGGCATAGTGTGCCTCGCCCATAATCTGCCGCCGTAAGCCCTCAACGTCCGGTACACAGAATCTGTCGTCGTACAATAATACTCCTTCAGGCGAGATTTCAAACTGAGTCGCTGATTTATTAAGGGCCACCTCCCTATACCGAATCAAAATAGGATCCTCAAACTGGCGCTGCTTTACCTCCTGAATAATAGATGACTCAGCAACTGGACGAACAAAAATCCCAGAATCTCCAGAATCCACCAAACGAACTCCGAGGCTGGCCAGCTGATGAATATCGCGAACCAAACCCCACTTATCAGATGGAACATCAGCCAGACTGCCTACGGACTTGCGGCTAAGCGCATCAGCTACCACGTTGGCTTTCCCTGGGTGGTACAGAATATCAACGTCGTAGTCCTTTAGTAACTCAAGCCATCTCCGCTGCCGCAAATTCAGTTCCTTCTGCCTAAAAATATACTGGAGACTCTTATGGTCCGTATAGATATCAACATGGACCCCATATAAATAATGCTGCCAAATCTTCAAAGCATGAATCACCGCGGCCAACTCAAGATCATGAGTGGGATAGTTTTTCTCGTGCGATCTGAGCTGCCGGGAAGCATAGGCTATGACTCGACCGTGCTGCATCAATACACATCCTATCCCAATACCAGAGGCGTCACAATAGACAACATACCCGTCAGATCCCTCTGGAAGAGCCAGAACTGGTGCTGTAATCAATCTCTCCTTCAGCATCTGAAAGCTGCGCTCGCAGGCATCCGACCACTGGAATTTTGCTGCTTTCTGGGTAAGCCTCGTCAGTGGTGCTGAAATAGAAGAGAAATCCTCCACGAACCTGCGGTAATACCCGGCCAATCCCAGAAAACTGCGCACCTCTGTCGGTGTAGTAGGCCTAGGCCAATTCTGCACAGCCTCAATCTTCTGCGTGTCGACCCGAATACCATCTGCGCCGAAAATATGGCCCAAGAATGCCACAGAAGTCAACCAGAACTCGCATTTAGAGAATTTAGCATATAACTTCTGCTGACGGAGAATGCCAAGTATCGTCCTCAAATGATCTGAATGTTCCTCGGCTGATCGCGAGTAAATCAAGATATCATCAATAAACACAATAACAAACATATCCAGAAAAGGCCGAAATACCCGGTTCATCAGATCCATAAATACTGCTGGAGCATTAGTCAGCCCGAAAGACATAACTCTGAACTCATAATGCCCGTACCGAGTCCTGAAAGCAGTCTTCGGGATATCTGACTCCCGTACTCGCACCTGATGATAACCAGAACGCAGATCTATCTTTGAAAAATGTCTAGCACCCTGCAGCTGGTCAAACAAATCATCAATCCGGGGGAGGGGATATTTATTCTTAATAGTCACCTTATTCAGCTGCCGGTAGTCGATACACATTCGCAATGACCCGTCTTTCTTCCTGACAAACAATACCGGCGCCCCCCAGGGTGATGTGCTGGGCCTGATAAAACCCTTATCCAGCAAATCTTTCAGCTGCTCCTTCAACTCCTTCAACTCAGCTGGTGCCATCCTGTACGGAGGAATAGATATAGGCTGCGTATCTGGCATCAACTCAATAGTAAAATCAATCTCCCGCTCAGGCGGAAGGCCAGGAAGCTCGTCAGGAAAAACATCTGGAAACTCACTGACGACCGGAACGGACTGAAGGGTAGGTACCTCCGCGGCAGTATCGTGAACACGAACCAAATGATAGATATAACCCTTCTGGATCATCTTCTTAGCCTTGAGGTATGAAATAAACTTACCCCTCGGCGATGCTGTAGATCCGAACCACTCTATGGCTGGTTCTCCTGGAAACTGAAAATGGACTACCTTTTTCTGGCAGTCGACATTAGCATAACAGGAAGACAACTAGTCCATGCCCATAATGACGTCAAACTCCAGCATGTCTAACTCTATCAAATCAGCCTTAGTGCTACGATCATAAATGGTCACAGAACAATCTTTATAAATCTGTCTCGCTATAATAAAATCCCCAACTGGCGTAGCTACCTCAAATGGCTCTATAGGCTCAGAAACTATCCCAATCTTACTAGCAACGAGCGGGGAAATATATGATAAAGTAGAGCCAGGGTCAATCAAAGCATATACAGATCTGGAGAAAACCAGTAATGTACCTGTGACAACATTTGGCGAAGCCTCCTGATCCTGGCGGCTGGCCAAAGCATATATGCGGTTCGAGGGACTGCTAGAACCTGAAGTGCCACCGCGGCCTCGACCGCGTCCTGCCGGTGCTGAAATACCTCGCCCTCCAGGGCGTGCAACTGATGGAGCAGAAGAAGAACCGGCGGCTGACCCTGTTTACTGAGCAGCACTACCAGAACCGCTAGCCAAAGGACAATCTCTCATAAAGTGGCCCTGACCACCACACGAAAAGCAAGCTCCAGTCGCTCGATAACACTCCCCGGGATGAGACTTCCCGCAATGTGGACAACGGGGTCTAGGTGGTCTGGCCTGACTGGGACCCCTGGATACCTGCGATCCTGCCGCTCTGGAGCTCTGACCGGCCCCAGACGGTCCCGTACTGTCGAATCTCCGGCTACCTGACTGAGTACCCCGGCCGGAAGGAGGAAAATATCTGTCAGACTGCTGCTGCTGCTGAGGCTGTCCGCCTCGAGAATCCCCTGAATAACCCACGGATCTAGCCCTCTTGGGCGGCCTCCTGTCTCGATCTCTGCCAGCAGGATCAGATCTGCGACGGTCCTCCATACCCATCGCATAGGCCTGAAGCCGGGAAATGTCCATGTCTGCCTGCAATGACACTGCCATACAACTATCAACCAAATATCGGTCCAATCCCATAACATATCTGTGCATCCGATCGGACATATCTGATACCACGGCCGGTGCATATCGGGCCAGAGAATCAAACTCAAGGTTATACTCGCGAACACTCCGACCCCTCTGCTGCAGACGTAAGAATCGATCAGCCCGTGCCCGCCGTAACTCTGGAGGCAAAAAGTGGCGGGTGAATGCTGTCACAAACTGATCCCAAGTGGCTGGAGGGGCACCCTCTCCTCTAGACAGCTCCCAAGTCTCGTACCAGTGGGTAGCCACATCTCGAACCCTGTGCGAAGCCAGCTCAACTGACTCGGTCCCTGAAGCCCTGACCAAGTCCAGTGAGCGTCGCATCCCCCGAATAAAGTCATGGGGGTCCTCGTCGGGCTTAGACCCGAAGAACTCTGGAGGGCCACATAGCAAAAACTCCCGAACTCTCAGGCTGTCCCGCCTGTCATCATCATCGTCGTCCCTCCGCCCGCGCCTGCGAGCCTGTCCTGCTACCAGTGTAGTCAACAGCTGTACAGCCTCCCTCAGGGTCCTATCCTCCGCCCCTGGCTGAGGAGCTGGAGTCTCTGGTGTGGGTACACGGACCTCTGGAGCTGCTGAAGGTCCTGCTCCAGGCTGTACTAGTGGGGGTGTAGCAGACCCCTCAGAATGAGGCACATCCTCAGGCAAATCATAGACACGAGCCCGGGTAGCTCGCTGTGACTGGCTAGTCTCTCCAATCCTCGCCTTGCCCTTCTGGGCCGCCGTTGCCTTCTTCGGAGGCATCACTGCAAACACAAAGGCGAGTCAGATCAAAATCATCCTAATAGCTCAGCTCTATCGCACGATCTAAGATTACAAAGAAAGTAACATCCTAAATGCCCTGTAGCTTCCTGCTTATAGACGTGGTGCACAACACATCGATAAACAAGACTCTACGAGACACGGCCTGTAGACATTCCGAGGACAAACCGCTCTGATACCACTTTTGTCACGACCCAGCCCGATGGGCCGCGACTGGCACCCTACCTGGGTACCCAGACCGAATCACACATTCATTTTCAACTCCAAACTTATTTCATACTTTTTCGAAATCATATCGAACATAATTGATATCAAATATGTCTTAAGCGGTCGTGCCAAATCAAAATATCATATCAAATACAAACTGAGCGGCGGAATGGACATCGCCGGTCAAAAGTGCAAATATAAGCATAAGGGCCATTTGGGGCCAGCATAACAAACAGACCGCCTTAAGACCAGAAAACGGAATCAGACAAACACACATAGGACCCTCGCCCCACACATATGACTACAGGCCTCTACGAACTCAAAACAAAAACATATGGCGAGACAGGGCCCCGCCGTACCCAAATAGTCAAATATACCGAATATATACAAAGCAAAAGAGTCTGTACCAAAAGTGGACTCCGGATCAAATAGAGTACTCCGGAATAGCAAGAAGTGAAGCCTACTGTGGAGGATCACCGATGTCTGCACCTGCGGGCATAAAACGCAGCCCCCGAAGAAAGGGGGTCAGTACGAAATATGTACTGAGTATGTAAAGCACGGAGTACAGAAATATGGATCAAACCCGAGAAAGCAAATCAAATGTCAAAGTGGAGTACAAATGGGTAGATCAAAATCTATATCGAAATCATAATATGTATACATAATGCAATGAACCATGCAAACGCTTAGGAACGTGGTCGCCACTCCGACGCTGGCGCCACACACAGCATAACACCAGAAGGTTTCAAATCTCCGTACATCCCCGAACACAAGCATAATCATAGGTGAGCGTATCGCATCACGAGCCATATCACAGCATAACTCCAAACGGAACCCGGCCCTATGGCGAAGCCTCGGGAACCGTAACACAGCATACGGCCGAATTGTCATAAGGCGCACGAATCAAAACCGGCCCGGGAACCGGTGAACGAAGTCATAATAAGGCACGAGCGGAGTCGTGAGCAAACAAATGCAAATCGTATTTCAAAATAGTGTTTCAAAACAAGGTAAACTCATAAGTCATATTAGAATACAAAATAGTCGAATACTTAGCCGACATAAAGTTTCATTTTGCAAAACGTTTCCAAAATGGTCCATATAGTTCAAAACATAGATTAGCGCATCGAATTGTCCAAACATACCCCGTAGGAGGATGTCCCAAAGATCAGAAGTGGTACTTTCAACTTTATTCTCAAAGATGGCCCGAAGGGCAAATCGGGCATTTTGGGGTAGTGGACCCACCTCGAGTCGAAGTGAGGTGACGAACATATTTTTACGAGCAGTTATATGCCAAGGGTCATACATAATCATTTCTAGGTTACCCGACCACATTTCGATAGGTTTTGGATGAATAGTGGCATTCTAGCCAAAATGGAGCCTTTAGGCTTCAATTGAATTGAATGAATAGTAACGTTTCTGTGGATCGGGTTTCGAGGAGCAGAAATGCTCCGGAAGGTCTCATATCCGACTGACACACTAAGATATGCCAAATGAAGGAGCGGGAAGCTTTACATACCTCACAGACGTCGTAAGCCCTTCCAAAAGTCCCGTCCCGTTTCGTCAAAAATCTGCAAATGGTCAAAGTTACCAATTGAGATTCTTAGGCTCAAAATGCCTTTAACTCCATATTTGCCTACCAAAATTTCGGCAGCATTTCCCCTATAAATCTAACATCCCCGAGGCGTAGCTCGGCTCAAATTAACCAACCACAACAGCCCACACATCAACCAAACAATATAAACAACAATCACACCATTCTAGCTTTAAAGTTCTACTTTGTTATCTAAGTTGGCAACTTCCATTCAAACTTTCAAAACTCCAATTCTATATCCACATAATTGTATTAATTTACCTATACAACATTAGTCAAACACATTCCAATTACAACCTAAGACATACACGAAATTGCACCAAAATCAATTAGTTTCCATAGTTCTTCAAAAATATCAAAATTTCACGACGAACATTCTAACTAACGTCGTTTCATTCCGAATTCATCGCTATCATTATAAAGTCATATCTAAAGTCTCTAGCACCCAAAATATACATTGATACGCATAAAGATACCAAGGATATACACTTTCCGATAGTATCCAAAATCATTTTTCAACGCCAATTTCGTTCACCAATCAATCATTTACGACATAAGGGTCACAACAACACATTATGCCAACTTAAACAAGATCAATTCAAACCATTTTATCCACCCCAAAGCTCACGGCCAACACACTATACACACACACCCACGTTTGTTTCCCCAACCTCCAAGTCACGGGATTTCTATCTATTTACAATCCTTAGCATATTCATATCAATTCTACAACATAAAAGGGACAAAATGCATACCTTTCCTTGAAACCCCGACTTATCGCAAACGTCGATCTTACGCCAAACTAATTATACCACGTCGGAGAGCGTCTTGAGTACTTCACAAATATGTAGAAACTAGGATTTTTGAATCACCACACAAGCTTGGAATTTTTCTTTCTTTTCTCCTCTCTATTCGGCCGAACCCTTAGTGTTGGGGTGTTCTTGATTTTTTTTTTTATTTCATCTACTTTGCTAAGTCTTCATAGTGATATATATCCTTTTGGGGTCATGTGCATAGCACATGACCCTTTTAAAATGGGCTTGGCCGGCCCCTCTCTTTCCTTTGGGCTTCAATTGTAATTTTTTTATTTCTTTGGCCCACTTCTTGAAAAGTCCCGATTTGTAATTCCCGAAACTAATTTCCAAAATTCCAAATTTTATCCTCGGCCTTCCCCGAGGTCTTAGCATTAAAGATTTCACAACCAACATAGTCATATTCACAAAAATTAAATTTATGTCCTTCTAACACCCGAGTCATAATTATTTCTCGATTTCCAATTGTACGAAAACACGGGGCCTAACATTGAAGTAGGGGAAGTATAACAAATAGGCCCTGAGTTGATTCAACAAGCAATGGAAAAGGTCAAGGTTATCCAAGATCGATTAATGACGGCCCAGAGTCGCTAGAAATCTTATGCGGATAACCGAGGACTAGACTTAGAATTTCAAGCGGATGATTGGGTATTCCTAAAGGTGTCACCGACAAAAGGCGTGATGAGATTTTGTAAGAAGGGAAAGTTAAGTCCTCGGTATATTGGACCCTACAAGATTGTCCGCAAGATAGGCCAGGTAGCTTATGAACCGGACTTACCCTTAGAACTTGAATCAATCAATCCAATTTTCCATGTATCAAGGCCCCGTAAATGTGTTATGGATCCTACTAGAATCATGCCGATAGACGATGTCCAGATTACTGAGAAATTGGCTTATGAGGAGGTACCCATTGTCATACTAGATTGGCAAGTACGGAGACTTAGAAACAAAGAAGTAGCTTCAGTCAAAGTCTTGTGGAGAAAATATAACCGAGAACATATGACTTGGGAAGCGGAATAAAACATGAAATCCAAGTACCCACACTTGTTTCCATCCCCGGAAGAGATCCAACATGAGACATCAACGTTATGAGGTATGTATGCTTTCTTTTCATGCTTTTAGTTGTGTGTGGCCATACTTTATTTCTATTGTGTTGTAACCCTGTGAGGCATTGTTATTGTGGGATGTTGTGACAGGATGGTAGTGCTATATTACAGGGGAAACTCTGGCGAAATTTTCATAGAATTCCCGAGAACTTAACATTCGAGGACAAATGTTTTTAAAGGGGTTGCACAAATATACAAATGTCGTTGCACAGTAAATATACCAACGCAGGGTGAGGCGTATATGGTGTTCCTACAAGTAAGAAGTAGTACTTAACGGTTCCCATTAAGATTACAAAGACATTTGAAGCAAGAGAAAAAAGTTCATTAAGAAAGGTGAAGTATACGTTGTGTTTCCAAAAGGGTTTACAAAGTTCCGAGTTAGTGTTGACTTAATAATGTCTTGAGGAAAAGTTATAATGCTCCTTATATTGTTAATGAAGTGTTAAACAAGTGCCAAGAAGGTTCCACAAAGATTGGATATCAAACGAAATGACAAGAACAAGTTCGGAGAAAAGTGGATTTGAAGTGTTAAACATGTGCCAAGAATGTTCCATAAGGATTGGAGATCAAACGAAATGACAAGAAAAAGTTCGGCGAAAAGTGGATTATACGACCATTTATACAGTCCGTATAATATTATACGGTCCGTATAATGGTCCTTATAACCGTTACAATGAAGGTCCACCACTGATGGGTTACACGATCACTTATATGGACCGTACAAAATTATACGGACCATATAATGTGCCGTATAATTATTACAGAAACGAGATGTTGTTGGGGAGATTTCACGGTAACTTATACGGACCGTATAAGCTTATACAGACCGTACAAGTGTCAGTAGAATGCACGAAGGGTCAGATTTTTCCAATTATAAATACAAGACCCCACGTTATTATTTTCATTTTTCTCACTTCTCCACTTCTCTCCAAGTCTCTAGAACATTCTACACCCTTCATCCACAAGAATTCAAAGGAAATCAAAGATCAATATCATAAATTCAAGGGAATCAAGTGTAAGAATGGTAGCTAGGTTTGCTTGAAGTCAAGAAATCTCCTTGGATTGAAGCTAGGGTTTTTCTTCAAGTGAAGCATTTCCATCCAAAGCCCATCCCTACATAATCAAAGGTAAGCTTTATGATCATTTCATGTTATTTGGGATATTGAGGGGTTGAAAGACTTGGATTGTGGAAGAAGGTAGAATATAGAGCTCACATGTGAAGAAATGGTGCTCTTGAATAATAGTGTGACATGTACCATAATTCCTGAGATGTTATGAGTATAATCTTGTTATAAATGGTATCAAGAATATTGGAGAAACATTATATGAGGATGAATGTGGTGTTATAACAAGGCTATGGTTATGAGTGACCCTGAGAGGAATTTTGGGAATTTAATAATGTTGAACTTGTCAAGTTATGGATTATAACATTAGGAATGTTGTTATTGATTTTTGGGAGTTGTTTTACCATGTGGAGGAAGTTGTAGAAACAAAGGAGATGTTGCCCAATTTTCGTTAGCTCTAGCTTAAGCCTAAGCATGTTTTCGATTATCTAATGTTAGTACGAACTCTCTTGAATGTAGAAACGTGAATATTTGAGGGAAGCGTTCAAGTGATTAAGTTAGCGAAACGTAAAGGTATGTAAGGTCAGTCCTTTCTTTTCTTAAGGCATGATTCCTATGACACGACTTCCTTTATCTTTCCATGACTTTCTTACATTCTGGAAACTATGAGTCTATGTTTATAAAGAGCTTCTCATGAGATAAAGATAAGAGATATGTTACGAGTATGATAATGATGATGATGAGTCTGTGTCCAGAAATTTTAAAGCTTATGATATGTTATTCATTATTGTTACCCTCACCTTAAAATGCTAGTTCCTTCAAGGTAAGCTGTGATGATTATGATTACTCGATAATGGAATCGGGGGTTCTCGACCTTACGTCACCCTGATATAGTTATAGATTTTCTTTGAGTTCTAATGCATGCTTTATGATAAGTATATGATGATGACATTACACCGTGCCTAGATGGTCGGACATGTCACCGCGATGACGGGCTGCATATGATTACACCGTGCCTAGATGACCGGGCATGTCACCGCGAAGCCGGGCTGTACATGATTACACCGTGCCTTTAGGGCCAGACATGACACCACTAGTGGGCGGCGTGCGATGGTTACCCGGATTTGGGTTAACAATGATGGTATATGTGATATGTATGACATGTGTTTTCTTTTAAAGGGTAAACAGGTTATATCTTCATCTCATGTTTTATGATTTCTTTATTATGCTAGTATTATTCATGCCTTACATACTTTGTACATATTTCGTACTGACGTCCTTTTCTTTTGGAAGCTGTGTTCATGCCCACAGGTAGATAGGGAGGTGGCCCAGATTCATAGGAGTTGATCAGCAGATTTACAAGAGCACTCCATTATTCGGGAGGTGCTATTTTGCTACATTACTTTGTTTAGATATTTGGGCACGACAGGGTCCTGTCTCGTTCTTATGTCTAGTACTTGAGTAGAGGCTCGTAGATACGTATGTGTGGGTAGTTGATGTCCCATGAAGATAGCATTGGACATTTGTATATCATTTTTGTAGCCGTGAGGGCTTATGTATATCCATGTATTTCCTTGGAGTTATATGTGTTCAGAATGACTATGATGACTTGTGTAATGAGAGGTGCTCGATAGCCAGCTTCGGGTACCCATCATGGCCCCCAAGTCGGGTCGTAACAAAAGTGGTATCAGAGTAGTTCCCTCTTAGGGTGTGTCTACGAGCCGTATCCAGCAGAGTCTCATTTATGGATGTGAAGCGTGCCACACTTATAAATAAGAAGCTGCGGGGCATTTAGGAAAAATTACCATTCTTCTTCTTATTAGATCGTGCCATACAACCATGTTATAAGATTTTCCCCTCCCTAATTGTGCGTTATGATTTCAGTAATGGTGCCAAAGAGAAAAGATACAACCGCCCAGAAGGGCAAGGCTACGACAGAAAGACAGATAGAAATGGAGCCGCCAACTAATGTAGAAGAAGGTTAATCTCATAATGAGGCTCCATCTAATACCTCTCACACTCCGCCTATTCTAGAAGAGCAAGAGGGGGCTTCAGCTCCAGCTCCTATGCCTCCAGTTCCTCCATCGTGTACTTCGAGTCAACAAATGACCGAAGTTATTCAGCTATTGACACTGCTAGTTGTCGCTCAGGCACAGCGGCAGAGTATGGGTCCAGGTGACAGGGCGACTAGTGCTAGAGCCCGTGATTTCATGAGTTTAAATCCTTCAAAAATTTTCGGGTCCAAGCCGGATGTAGACCCGCAAGGTTTTATTGATGAGATGTTGAGAACGTTGAGAATTATTCTGCCTCCAATACAGAATCTGTGGAGTTGGAATCTTATAGACTCCGGAATGCAGCGGTTCTTTGGTATAATAACTGGATATCTTCGAGAAACAAAATGCACCTTCCTCAGTGTGGCAAGAATTCGTAGATGCTTTCATCCGCCACTATTTTCCACCCGAGGTTCGAAGGGCCTGAGCTGACAGGTTTCTGAATCTAAGGAAAGGGAATATGAGTGCTCGGGAGTATAGCCTTCACTTTAATTCATTAGCTCTGTATGCTTCAACTATGGTGGCCGATATGGAAGATATAATGCATAGATTTGTTAGTGGCTTAGGGCCACATTTGTTCAAAGATTGCTTGACAACTTCATTGCAAGAGGGGATGGATATTTCCCGTATTCAGGCCCACGCCCAGAACTTAGAAGAGCAGCAACATCCGCAAAGGGGTGAGCACGATATTGATAGAGGCAGAGTAAGAGGGTTAGATCTGTTGGTGATGGCATCGACAATAGAGGGGGATCAAGGCAGTCATATTCTAGACATTGAGGCCAATCGGCGACTAGTGCACCGCTTCGGTTTGCAGCTATGAGATTTGACTGTTCCATTCATTCAGGATATGATCAAAGCTCGAAAGCTTCGAGTTCTCAGTTTGAAGGTGATTATAGCCAGAGGGGATCGATGCTCCCACGATGTAGTCAGTACAGGAAGTTACATTGGGGTCCGTGTCGCCAGGGTTCAGATTCTTGTTATGTTTGTGGACAGACTGGGCACTTGATACGTGATTGTCCCTCGAGGTGCGGTAGAGGTGCGGTTGAGCCCATAGGATTAGCAGCTGGTTCTTCCTCATCTATACGCCCGATAGGGCAAACTCCCCAGATTCCAGTAGGCCGTGGTAGGGGCAGTGGGGGAGCATCCAGTTCAGGTGGCACTCAGCCCCGTATCTATGCTCTAGCCGAACGATAGGATCTTGAGTCCTCCCCGGATGTGGTTACAGGTATACTATCTATATTCTATTATGAGGTTTATGCATTGATAGATTCGGGTTCCACGTTATCTTATATTACTCCCTATATTGTTGGCCGTATTGGGGTGAAACCCGAGCCAATTAAACCTTTTGAGGTATCTACTCCGGTTGGTGATCCAGTAATAGCTAGGTAAGCATACAAGAATTGTGTAATTGTGGTATGTTATCGTCAGACTAAAGTTGATTTACTTGAGCTGAAAATGTTAGCTTTCGATGTGATTATGGGTATAGATTGGTTGGCTTCTTGTTATGCTAATGTCGATTGCAGAATGAAAATAGTCCGATTCTAATTCCTGAGAGAACCCATGCTTGAATGGAAAGGTAATACAGCATCTCCAAGAGGTAGGTTTATTTCCTACCCTAAGGCAAGGAAGATGATAGCTAAAGGCTATATTTATCACCCAGTCCAAGTTCATGACACCGAAGCAAATCCATCGGCTTTCCAATCCTTCCCCGTAACAAATGAATTTTCGGATATATTTTCAGATGAACTTCCGGGCTTTCCTCCAGAAAAAGAGATTGATTTCGCAATTGATCTGTTACCGGATACTAAACCGATCTCTTTTCCTCCTTATTGAATGGCTCCTGCAGAATTGAAAGAGCTAAAGGCACAACTGAAAGATTTGCTTGAGAAAGGGTTTATTAGGCCTAGTTCGTCACCGTGGGGAGCACCTGTCCTATTTGTGAGAAAGAAAGATTGTTCCCTACGGATGTGCATTGATTATAAGCAACTGAACAAGGTGATGATAAACAATAAATATCCGCTTCCAAGAATCGATGATTTGTTTGACCAATTACAGGGTGCCAAGTGGTTCTCAAAAATTTATTTAAGATCGAGGTATCATCAAGTGAGAGTTAGGGAAGAAGATTTTCCTAAAACAGCTTTCAGAACGAGAGATGGCCATTATGAATTTCGGGTGATGTCATTTGGGTTAACTAATGCTCCGGCAGTGTTTATGAATTTGATGAATAATGTATTCAGGCCTCTTTTTGATCTGTTTGTAATCGTTTTCATTGATGATATTTTAGTATACTCTCGGACAGAGGCCGAGCATCCAGACCATTTACGTATTGTCCTTGGAATTCTTTGGACCCAAGAATTGTATGCAAAATTTTCAAAATGCGAGTTTTGGCTGAATTCTGTAACTTTTCTGGGCCATGTTATTTCAGCTGATGGCATTCGAGTTGATACCCAGAAAATTGAGGTTGTAAAGACTTGGCCAAGGCCTACAACGCCTACAGAGGTCCGTAGTTTTTTGGTATTGGCAGGTTACTATAGAAGATTTGTAGAGGGGTTTTCTTCTATTTCAGCACCCTTGACGAAGCTAACTAATAAATCGGTAAACTTTCAATGGACTGTTGCTTGTGAATGCAGTTTTCAGGAATTGAAGGATAAATTGACTTCGGCCCCAGTTCTGACACTACCAGAAGGACCAGACGGTTATGTTGTGTATTCTAATGCCTCTGGTGTGGGGTTAGGTTGTGTGTTGATGCAACACAGTAAAGTCATCGCCTATGCTTCAAGGCAGATGCGGAAACATTAAAAGAATTATCCGACCCATGGTCTTGAATTAGCGGCGGTTGTCCATGCGCTAAAAATGTGGAGACATTATTTGTATAGCATTCATGTTGACATTTATATGGATCACAAGAGTCTCCAATATATTTTTAAGTAGAAGGAGTTGATGCTACGATAGAGACGGTGGTTAGAACTGCTGAAGGATTATGATGTGAGTATTTTATATCATCCTGGGAAGGCGAATGTAGTAGCTGATGCACTTAGCCGCAAATCAATGGGTAGTCTATGTGAGATCCCTCCAGAGAAGAAAGAATTAATTCGTGAGCTCCACCAGCTAGCTAGCCTCGGAGTTCGTCTAATTGATTCGTGTGATGCAAGAATTGGTATTCACAACCCAACTATTTTGTCCTTTGATATGGAGGTGAGAGAGCGCCAATATGAAGATCCCCAGTTGAGCCACTATAGAGATACACTTCATGAGAAAGAGAAGTCGCCATTTGAAGTTTCTATAGATGGAGTTCTTAGATATCAAGACCGGCTTTGTGTCCCGAATGTTGCAGGGTTATATCGTCATATTCTAGAAAAAGCTCATTGCTCTCGATATTCTATTCATTCGGGAGCGACAAAGATGTATCACGATCTCAAATTAATGTATTGGTGGGATGGAATGAAGAAAGACATAGCGGAATTTGCAGCTCAATGTCCAAATTGTCAATAAGTGAAAATTGAGCATCAAAGGCCAGGAGGGTTATTGCAAGTAATGGAAATCCCAACTTGGAAATGGAAAATGATTAACATGGATTTCACTATAGGGCTACCTCGTTCCCGAAACAAGTATGACTCCCTATGGGTGATCGTGGACAGACTCACGAAATCAGCTCATTTTCTTCCAGTCAGAATCACATATTCGGCAGAAGATTATGCAATGTTGTATCTTAACGAGATCGTGCGACTTTATGGTGTCCCGACATCTATCACAGATAGAGGAGCACAATTTACAGCAAAATTCTGGAAGTCTTTCTAAGAAGGTTTAGGTACTCAGGTAAGGCTTAGCACAGGGAAAGACGAACACACTATTTAAACCTTGGAAGATATGTTACGGGCATGTGTGCTAGATTTCGGTGGTTGTTGGGATGACCACTTACCTCTTATTGAGTTTGCGTACAATAATAGCTACCATTCCAGCATCCAAAAGGCCCCATATGAAGCCCTATATGGAAGAAAGTGTAGATCCCCAATTGGGTGGTTTGAAGTAGGAGAGGTACAACTAATAAGCCCTGAGTTGATTCAACAAGAGGTGGAAAAGGTCAAGGTTATCTGAGATCGATTAACGACGTCCAGAGTCGCTAGAAATCTTATGCGGACAACCGTCGATGAGACTTAGAATTTCAAGTGGATGATTGGGTATTCCTAAAGGTGTCACCGATGAAAGGCGTGATGAGATTTGTTAAGAAGGGAAAGTTAAGTCCTCGGTACATTGGACCCTATAAGATTGTCCGCAAGATAGGCCTAGTATCTTATGAACTGGACTTGGCCCCAGAACTTGAATCAGTCCATCCAATTTTCCATGTATCAATGCTCCGTAAATGTGTTGGGGATCCTGCTAGAATCTTGCCGATAGACGATGTCCAGATTACTGAGAAATTGGCTTATGAGGAGGTACCCATTGCCATACTAGATAGGCAAGTATAGAGACTTAGAAACAAAGAAGTAGCTTCAGTCAAAGTCTTGTGGAGAAATTATAACCGAGAAGAAATGACTTGGGACGCGAAATAAAACATTAAATCCAAGTACCCACATTTGTTTCCATCCCCGGAAGAGATCCAAGATGAGACATCAACGTTATGAGGTATGTATGCTTTCTTTTCATGATTTTGGTCGGGTGTGGCCATACTCTATTTCTATTGTGTTGTAGCCCTGTGAGGCGTTGTTATTGTGGGCTGTTGTGACAGGATGGTAGTGCTATATTACATGGGAAACTCTGGCGAAATTTTCATAGAATTCCCGAGAACTTAACATTCGAGGACGAATGTTTTTAAAGGGGGGAAGAATGTTACACCTTGGAAAAAACATTTATGTCGTTGCACAGTAAATATACCAACACAGGGTGAAGTGTATATGGTGTTCCTATAAGTAAGAAGTATTACTTAGCGGTTCCCATTAAGATTCCAAAGACGTTTGAAGCAAGAGAAGAAAGTTCGTTAAGAAAGGTGAAGTATACGTTGTGTTTCGGAAAGGGTTTACAAAGTATCGAGTTAGTGTTGACTTAATAATGTCTTGAGGAAAAGTTATAATGCGCCTTAGATTGTTAATGAAGTGTTAAAAAAGTGCTAAGAAGGTTCTATAAGGATTGGAGATCAAACGAAATGACAAGAACAAGTTCGGAGAAAAGTTAATTTGAAGTGTTAAACAAGTGCCAAGAAGGTTCCATAAGGATTGGAGATCAAACGAAATGACAAGAATAAGTTCGGAGAAAAGTGGATTATACGACCAATTTATATAGTCCGTATAATATTATACGGTCCGTATAACCGTTACAGTGAATGTCCATCACCGATGGGTTATACGGTCACTTATACGGACAGTATAAAATTATACGGACCGTATAATGTGCCGTATAATGGTTACAGAAACGAGTTGTTGTTGGGGCGATTTCACGGCCACTTATGCGGACCGTATAAGTTTATATGGACCGTATAAGTATCCGTAGAATGCACGAAGGGTCAGATTTTTCCAATTATAAATACAAGACCCCACGTCATTATTTTCATTTTTCTCACTTCTCCACTTCTCTCCAAGTCTCTAGAACATTCTACACCCTTCATCCACAAGAATTCAAAGGAAATCAAAGATCAATATCATAAATTCAAGGGAATCAAGTGTAAGAATGGTAGCTAGGGTTGCTTGAAGTCAAGAAATCTCCTTGGATTGAAGCTAGGGTTTTTCTTCAAGTGAAGCATTTCCATCCAAAGCCCATCCCTACTTAATCAAAGGTAAGCTTTATGATCATTTCATACTATTTGGGATATTGAGGGGTTGAAAGACTTGGATTGTGGAAGAAGGTAGAATATAGAGCTCACATGTGAAGAAATGGTGCTCTTGAATAATAGGGTGACATGAACCATAATTCTTGAGATGTTATGAGTATAATCTTGTTATAAATGGTATCAAGAATATTGGAGAAACATTATATGAGGATGAATGTGGTGTTATAACACGGCTATGGTTATGAGTGACCCTGAGAGGAATTTTGGGAATTTAATAACGTTGAACTTTTCAAGTTATGGATTATAACATTAGGAATATTGTTATTGATGTTTGGGAGTTGTTTTACCATGTGGAGGAAGTTGTAGAAACAAAGGAGATGCTGCCCAATTTTCGTTAGCTTTAGCTTAAGCCTAAGCATGTTTTCGATTATCTAATGTTAGTACGAACTCTCTTGAATGTAGAAACGTGAATATTGGAGGGAAGCGTTCAAGTGATTAAGTTAGCGAAACGTAAAGGTATGTAAGGTTAGTCCTTTCTTTTCTTAAGGCATGATTCCTATGACACGACTTCCTTTATTTTTCCATGACTTTCTTACATTCCGGAAACTATGAGTCTATGTTTATAAAGAGCTTCTCATGAGATAAAGATAAGAGATATGTTACGAGTATGATAATGACGATGATGAGTCTAAGTCTAGAGATTCTAAAGCTTATGATATGATATTCATTATTGTTACACTCACCTTAAAATGCTAGTTCCTTCAAGGTGAGCTATGATGATTATGATTACTCTATAATGGAATCGGGGGTTCATGATCTTACATCACCCCGATATAGTTATAGATTATCTTTGAGTTCTAATGCATGTTTATGATAAGTATATGATGATGAGATTACACCGTGCCTAGATGGCCGGACATGTCACCGTAAAGGCGGGTTGCATACGATTACACCATGCCTAGATGGCCAGGCATGTCACCGCTAAGGCGGGCTGCATATGATTACACCGTGCCTAAAGGGCTGGACATGACACCACTAGTGGGCGGCGTGTGATGGTTACCCGGACGCGGGTTAACAACGATGGTATATGTGATATGTATGACATGTGTTTTCTTTTAAAGGGTAAACAGGTTATATCTGCATCTCATGTTTCATGATTTCTTTATTATGCTAGTATTATTCATGCCTTACATACTTAGAAAAGATAAGGATAGTAAAATGGTTAGTAAAATGTGTGCCACCTTAATTTTGGTGGCAAATTCAATGTAAAGGATTGAAATAAATAATTTTGGTGGCAAATTCAATGTAAAGGATTGAAATAAATAATAAATTAACAATATATAAATTTAAAGCTAAGAGTAGGAGAATAATGTGGGATCAGTACATGATAAGGCTGAGAACGGGCCCAATGCGATGTTACTCCGTCTATTCTATTTTGCTATGATCGAATGTCTTAGATGCCTTAAAACGAGATGAAAAGAATTCTTTTATATCTCCAAGAGTACTAAATAAAATAGTAAGCATTTAAGAAAAGCTATGTGAAGCATAAAAATGTTCTGATGTTTAGATTGTATGAAAGCATGTCAGCAATTTAGTGTAGTATTAAAAGTTGTCAAGTTTTGAGACTTCTGAAAAGACTGACATATGAAATTAGAAAGGAAGGAGAAACGAGTTGCTTTATTTTTTTATAAGGCTATAGATGCGCTTCATACAAGAAGTCAGCTTTAACCGGCCTTTTTCATCATTTCCCGATGTACCTAGCTCCGCTTGCGCCGATGACTCCACTTGCGTTGAGTTTCCCGTGACAAGTCATTCCACTTGATCATATGTCGTACCTAATCGCTTGCCAGGACTTCCTTAATTTCTTTGGATAGCGAGCTCTTGATAGGTTCCATGGATAGCAGTTCCTCGCAAAAGAGAAGAAATTTTAGTAATACAGACGCCACACTTATAGGTGTAGCGTCAGTTGTTAATGGCATGATCACATAAAGCATGCATTTTGGCTAGGCAGCATTTCGCACATTGAAAGATAGCGCTTAAACTAAAATAATTGAAAACATGTTAGCAAATTAGCAAGTACGAAAATTACAGACAAATATTTCTCATATAGCGGAAAAGAGAATAATTTTTTTTTAAATGCGAGATAGGCTTGGTCAGTTAAAAACAAAGAGAATTAACAAATGACATGATTAAACTAAAAAAAAATTATTATTCTGAAGGTGCATCAAAGGGAAAACTTATCCATTCATTTCAAAATCAAATTAGCAGCAGAAGAAGGGTAGCACCATATGTTCGTTACTTCTTAATTTGATTAGGTAAAATTAGTAGCTCATAATCAGAGATGTGTTTACACCTTGAGACCACACATATATCATTAGGTGAATAAATCTACTTAAGCATATGCATATATCAACTTCAAAATTGATATTAATTTCTATAGCCCAAAGCAAACAAGGTAGATCCCCTTTTTGTCTGTTCTTAATATTTAATTAGTCAAAGAAAAAATTAAATAATAAAGATTCTTGATCAAAGTAAGCAAACTAGCATTTCAACAGTTATAACTTTATATAAAACGACGCTCCGCGAAACAAATCTAGCGAACATTATACCGGCTAAAACCCCACATAAAGTTCAATATCATTTCTTCTAGTTCGTGAGCACATATAACGCTAATAGTTTAGTTAATATTCTTAAACCTTTCGGTTACACAGTAAAGTATGGAGTGAACAAAAATAATATAATTAGCTACCAACTCCCAAGAATATAAATTAACAGGTAAACATATAAATATAATACAAGATGAGGAAATACACAGGGAACTCGACATTCTACATTAAATAATGCAACAAAGAGATTATGCTTCCAAGGGTAAAAAAATGGAAAGAGTTATACTCGCATCATTGTCATGGTGAAATCTCAAGTAAAACACAAAATTGTTTTCAGATCTTTTAGTAAAATGGTTTCATCTAATGAAGTGGTTCCAAACATACTAATCTCAAAATTAATAACAGTGGTCATGACCATCAAGAGCTTACTTTTAAAAGCTTAAAAAATATCGATTATAAAATAAGACATAAAAAAAAAATGTACTGATCAAGAATAAGTAAAGATTGTACCTTTACGTCATAACACCTCTAAAATTCGTCGACCAAACTAGAACTGTAAGGACGCGTTTGGCTGTTACGGTAATTTTGACCTTGTTAACCTTTTTCCAATCATCATTAGCTTATATTAGACTTGCTGGGATGGGTGGTACGATTTCCGAGGTCATCGGGTGAATATTAGTTTGGCTTTGTGATAATAAGCCTTAAAGCAAAAAATCTTTGACCCAAAGTTGACTTTTGGGTAAAGGGACGTTTTTCGAAAATCCGTCGATTCCAAAAGGTCCGAATGGTCATTTGTAACTTCCGGGCATGTTCAGTTCGTTTTCCAATGCATTAAAGTGTGTTTTGAGATGTGGGTTGGAAAGTTGGTTTTGGGGTATTGGAGGTTGACTTGGTCAACGAGGCCCCGTTGGGAAATCTGAGGCCACGGGTGACTTCGTACTGCGTTTTTATGCGTGTTTGCATGTTTGTGCTATATCTGTGGGGCCTCAGGTGATAGTCGGATTTCGGGCTGAGAATGGTCAAACCAATAACTTTCTGGTGACTGGTGTCCGTGTCACGACCCAACCGGAGGGCCATGACGGGCACCTGGAGCTAACCCATCAGGCACCTCTCATAGTACATTCACATTCATATATCGGTGAGCCACATGGCCTATTAACAATCCTATGCCTCAATAATACCATTTCAAACCACTAAAACACGTTTATATATATCAACGTCAACAACTATGCCCATATACGTATACACAAGACAACAAGGCTAACAAAATAATATGCCAAAATATGAGCCGACAAGGCAAAAGACATTTACCGTAAGAGAATCTCTACGAGCCTGCAGGAAGAGTATGAAACACCATCATAAAGACGGGACAGGACCCCGCCATGCCCATATATACACAAAAGAATAATACCCACATTTGCAGCTCTAGATCAAATGGAGCTCCTCTAAGCAATCTCTGGATAAGCGGCCTAAGGATCAGGTCTTTCTCCCTGTCCACCTGCGGGCATGAAGCAGCGTCCACAAACAAAAGGATGTCAGTACGAATAATGTACTAAGTATGTAAAGCATAATCAATAGCATAACGGAAGCATGAGAAAATAACATAAGATAGAAGAGTCATGGGAGGAAAAGCCATTTATACCTCTAGCATCGTTCATTGTATTTACTTACCCTCTTTCTAATGGGGGACCTCCCATTTCATACAATTTTACTTATAGTAGTATCATACCTGACCATAGAGGTTCGGCGTCTACATGACCATAATAAAGCTCGGTGTTATACGTACCTGGCCCTACCAAGGCACAGCGTTATCTATACCCAACTGTAGTGGTGTGCGCGCGATAGATATCATACCCGACCATATAGGCTCGGTGTTCTTAATAGTCATATCTTGATGCATATATATATATATATATATATATATATATATATATATATATATATATATATATATATATATATATAGGTACATACGTATCCTCAACATCATCATCGTCATCATTACTTCATTATATCTGTCACGACCCGACTAGGGGCCGCGACGGGTACCCGGAGCTAGTTACCGAGCACCGCTCACTCTACTACTTATCTTACTCACTCAATAGTCTATTACCAGCTTAGTATACAAATAGCATGAGAAATCATATTCTAAATAAAATATAAATACTTATATACATTGTCTCTTGGCCATCAAAATAAAATATACAATAGCAGCATTTTTGTGAGACCATCTAACCCACACTGCGTATCTACGAGCCTCTACTGACATACTGTATAAACAGACGGAACAAGACTCCGTCGTGCCCAAAATATGCATATGTATATGTACATCAAAAGAATAGCCATAAGCACCTCCGAATAATGGAGTGCTCTCTATCCGCTGACAGCTACTGGGGATCTGGGCCAAGCTCTCCTCCCTGTCTACCTGTGGGCATGAACATAGCGTCCGAAGAAAGGACGTCAGTACGAATATTGTACTGAGTATGAGAGGCATAAACAATGAAAGAAGGCATCAATAATGTAGTGATAACATCAACAGGAAGCATCTGGATCTGACTGATAATCATAAAGAAGTAACGCATGCTATCTTACTCATACTCATCATCATGACATATATGCATCATATGCAAGCTGCCCATCCATGTCGGAACGGTGTGATAATCAATAATATTAGCCCGCGTCCGGGGTACCATCTCATGCCGCCCACTAGTGGTGTCTGCCCACGCCCGTAGGTCGTGGTGTATCCGTATCGCCGCCCGCCGAAGCGGTGTCTGCCCGGCCAACTAGGCCCGGTGTGAATGCAATCATGACATGATCTTTATAAAAATACTTATACAATATGCTTACTAAAACATACTTGTTATTATACATGCATAAATCGGCTGGATTCCGTCGAGGTGACGTAAGGTCGTGTACCCTCAATTCTATTATGCCCATACATGAATACTCTGCCTCACCTTGAAAGGATCAATGTATAAGGTGAGTGTGTACAAGGAACAATATCATTTACGTCGTGGGAGCGTCATATCATGTTTCTTGACTCATATAGCTATTTATGATCTTAAACTCTTGGCTTTCCGGGTAGAGGAGAATCAGGGAAAGAGAGGAAATCGTGTCATGGGATTCATGCCATAGAAAGAAAAGAGTCTAGCCTCACATACCTTGGTCGCCTAGCTAGGCTATCGCTCACTTGCTCTCCTTCAAAATCACGTCGTTACCTTCATAAGAGAATTCGGATCAACATTAGTAAACTAACTACAAGAACGCATCGCTAATTCTAGGAAAAGATGGGCAGCGTCTCCTTTGCTAATACTACTTTTCTCACGTTCTATATCAACTCCCAATATTCATAATATTATTCGCAATATCATAATCGACAATCGTCATTTACGTGCGTTTAGCAAAATCCACCATTTTTCTCCAATTTCCCCCATATTTAACCTTATGACTCGTCTTTGCGTTTTCATGCATTTAATGCCTGTTTCATGATATAAACATCATTTATAACGTATTTGTACTCACAACACTTCAATATTCATAGTTCAATTCCACTATCATTCATTTATGTCACTATTCACTCAATAATGACCCATTTCTATGTTCTTCTACATTTCAAGTGTCTAAGTTTTCCAATACTTCAACCAACATGGAATAATCATGAAACTTACCTTGGATGATGGTTGAACAATCCTTAAGTTGAAATACTTCAATTAGACAAAACCCTAGTTCCACCTTCTTTGGAATTTCTTCACTTAGATGATCCTTTATTGTGTTCTTACACTTGATTCCATGAAATTAGTGTTGATCTTAATGGTTCCTTTGATCCTTTTGAATTCTTGTGGAGGAAGTATTTGGAGGGTTCTAGAAGTCTCTTGAGTTGGTTGAATGAATAATGAATTAAAATGAGGGTTAAGTCCCCTTTAAAAATCACAAAATCTGATCTTTAATGAATTCTTGTCGGGATGAACAGTGGTCGTAAACCACCATATACGGACCGTATTTTGATTTACGGTCCGTCCTCCATGGCCGTATTCAATCATTTTAAAAACAGAAAGTTTTGGCTGAGGAACATGGCATTACGACCTGGTTTACGGACCGTAAACCAGTTTACGGGCCGGAAACTGGGTCGTTTTTAACCATATCAACACTGGGCAGAACTTGAGATTTTTGGCACGCTGAAGGACGATTGCACTATACGGTCCGTAAATCACTTTACGGGCCGTATAGTGCCATATACGACCACTGGGCTGAAAATTTTCCGCGACTTTCTTATTTCCAAAAATTCATAATTAGCCATTCCCGACTTAACATCATACACTCAAACTCTTCATCATTCCACTCATTATACAAGTACGGAGAAATTTCCGAGGTGTAACATTCTTCCCCCCTTTTGGAACATTCGTCCTCGAATGTTCGACACTTGGGAATTCTAGAAAAATTTTGCTATAGTTTCCTTTGTAATTTGGACACTACCTTCCCTTTACAACAACCCACAATATCTTCACCTCACAGGGCTATATCACAATATCAACACATTTATGGCCACACACGACTAAAAACATAAAATTAAAACATGCATACCTTACATCATCGACGTCTCATCTTGAATCTCTTCTGGGGATTGGAACAAATGGGGGTACATAGATTTCATCTTCTCCTCCGCTTCCCAAGTCATTTCTTCCCGATTATCGTTCTGCCATAGAACTTTGACTGAAGCAACCTCTTTATTCCGAAGCCTTCGTACTTGTCTATCCAAAATGGCAATGGGCATTTCCTCGTATGTTAGCTTCTCTGCTACTTGCACATCATCAACCGAAACTATTCTTGTTGGGTCTCCAATACACTTGCGGAGCATCGAAACATGGAATACTGGATGCACAGATTCGAGCTCTGAAGGCAAGTCCAATTCATAGGCTACTCGACTCACCTTGCGAATGATTTGGTAGGGTTCGATATATCTGGGACTTAGCTTTCCCTTCTGGCCAAATCTCATCACTCCCTTCATCGGCGATACCTTCAGGAACACCCAATCGCCCACTTGAAATTCCAAGTCTCGTCGGCGATGATCTGCGTAAGACTTTTGGCGACTTTGAGCTGTTAACAGTCGGTCTCGAATCACTTTAACCTTTTCAACTGCTTGTTGGATCAAGTCGGGGCCTATCAATTGTACTTCTCCGGTTTCAAACCATACAATTGGAGATCTGCATTTTCTTCCATATAAGGCCTCGTATGGAGCCATTTGAATACTGGAATGATAGCTGTTATTATAGGCAAATTCAATAAGAGGCAAATGCTCATCCCAACTACCACCAAAGTCCAATACACACGCTCGTAGCATATCTTCCAAGGTCTGAATAGTACGCTCGGCTTGTCTGTCGGTCTGCGGATGGAACGCCGTGCTGAGCTTAACTTGAGTACCTAGACCTTGTTGAAAGGACTTCCAGAACTTGGCTGAGAACTTCGCCCCTCTGTCTGTGATAATGGCCAAAGGAATATCGTGAAGTCGTACAATCTCCTTGAGATACAACTTAGCATAATCTTCCGCTGAATATGTGGTTCTAACGGGGAGAAAATGAGCTGCTTGCAATAAGCCTCCTGGTTTTTGATGCTCGGCCTTCACTTGCTGGCAATTTGGGCACTGTGCTACAAATTCTGCTATGTCTCGCTTGATGCCATCCCACAAATACATCAATTTAAGGTCATGATACATCTTAGTTTCTCCTGGATGAATGGAATACCAAGAATGGTGCGCTTCCTCTAAAATTCGCTGGCGTAGTCTCGCCACATCCGGTACACACAATCTGTCTTGGTATCTAAGAACTCCATCTACGGAAACTTCGAATGGAGAATTTTCCTTTTCCTGAGATAGATCTCGATAGTGGCTTAACTGAGGATCTTCATATTGCTGTTCCTTCACTTCTAGACTCAATGATGAAACTTTGGGGTCATTGATGCTAATACTTGCATCTCCTGAATCAATTGGTCGTACGCCGAGACTTGATAACCGATGGAAGTCACGAACCATTTCTCGCTTTTCCGAAGGAACGCCACATAAACTACCCATCGATCGGCGGCTAAGTGCATCTGCTACTACATTCGCCTTTCCTGGATGATATAGAATGTTCACATCGTAATCCTTCAGTAATTCTAACCATCGCCTTTGCCGCAGGTTCAACTCCTTCTGTTTGAAAATATAATGAAGGCTTTTGTGATCCGTATAGATGTCCACGTGCACACCATATAAGTAGTGTCTCCACATTTTCAATGCATGAATGACCGCAGCTTGCTCAAGATCATGAGTGGGATAATTCTGTTCATGTTTTTGCAACTGTCTCGAAGCATATGCAATAACTTTCCCATTCTGCATCAATACACATCCTAATCCCACATCGGAGGGGTCACAATATACTACATAGCCATCTGATCCTTCTGGAAGTGTTAGCACTGGCGCTGAGGTCAACTTGTTTTTCAACTCTTGGAAGCTACACTCACAGGCATCACTCCACTGGAAGTTAGCCGACTTCTAAGTTAACTTTGTCAATGGGGCTGAAATAGATGAAAAGCCCTCTACGAATCTTCGATAATAACCTGCCAAACCCAGAAAACTACGAACTTCTGTAGGCGTCGTAGGTCTTGGCCAAGTCTTCACAGCTTCTATTTTCTGAGTGTCGACTCGGATACCATCGTCTGAAATAACATGACCTAGAAATGCTACCGAATTAAGCCAAAACTCGCACTTCGAGAATTTTGCATATAATTCCCAGGCTCAAAGAACGCCCATAACAATTCTTAGGTGATCTGCATGTTCTGATTCTGTGCGAGAATACACCAAAATATCGTCGATAAATACTATCACGAAGAGGTCCAAGAATGGGCTGAACACATTGTTCATTAAATTCATAAACACCGCCGGGGCATTTTTCAACCCAAACGACATTACTCGAAACTCGTAGTGACCATATGTTGTCCTGAAGGCAGTCTTGGGAATATTTGCTTCCCTAATTCTCACCTGATGATAACCCGATCTCAAATCTATCTTGGAGAACCATTTAGCGCCCTGTAATTGATCAAACAAATCGTCGATTCTGGGAAGAGGGTATTTATTCTTTATTGTCACCTTGTTCAACTGCCTGTAGTCGATACACATTCGTAGAGATCCGTCTTTCTTCTTTACGAACAGGACTGGTTCTCCCCACGACGAAGAACTAGGCTTTATAAACCCCTTCTCAAGTAAATCCTTTAGCTGTGCTTTTAGCTCTTTCAGTTCTGCTGGAGCCATTCGATACGGAGGAATAGAAATAGGCTCGGTGTTTGGTAATACATCAATAGCAAAGTCGATTTCCCTTTCTTGAGAAAGACCTGGAAGTTCATCTGCGAATATGTCTGGAAATTCGTTCACCACCGGAACAGATTGGAAAGTTGGCGGCTTTGCCTCTGTATTATGAACCCGAACTAGATGATAAATGTAACCTTTTGCTATCATCTTCCTCGCCTTGAGGTAGGAAATAAACCTACCCTTTGGGGACGCCGTATTACCTTTCCACTCAAGTACGGGCTCTCCCAGAAATTGGAATCGAACTACCTTGGTCCGGTAGCAAACATTAGCATAACACGATGCCAACCAATCCATACCCATAATTACATCGAAATCTATCATCTCAAGTTCAATCAAATCCGCTGTCATCTGGCGATCACATATAATGACTACACAGTCCTTATATACTTGTCTCGCTATTACGGTATCACCAACCGGAGTGAATACCTCGAAAGGTTTAATCGGTTCGGGTCTCACCCCAACACAATCAACGATATACGGAGTAATATATGAGAAGGTAGAACCCGGATCAATCAGAGCATATACGTCACGGGAAATTATAGTCAAGGTACCTGTGACAACATCTGGGGAAGACTCAAGATCATGTCACCCAGCTAAGGCATATACACGGGGCTGAACAGCACCTGAAGTGGATGCTCCCCTTCTACCTCTACCTGCTGTGGTCTGTGAAGTCTGCGCTGCCGGGCGCACTGAAGAGGACCCAACTGCTGACCCCGTAGGCTGAGTCCCAACTCTACCTCTCGATGAAGGGCAATCTTTCATCATATGACCAACCTGCCCGCAGGCGTAGCAAGCATCCGAACCCAGACGACATTGTCCGGAATGCAATTTACCGCACTGGCTACACCGCGGTACTGGAGGTCTCCTCTGGCTAAAGTCTCCCCTAGACTGCGAATCTGAGGCCCTCGAACTCTGCCCCTGGCCTGACTGAAAAGAACGGTGAAATGTCCTATCCGAGAATCTGGGAGGTGCACTGGTCACTGTCTGACCTGAGTGCCTAGAATGCGTCTGTTTCGGTCCCCCTCGGTACTCACTGCTCTCCCCCATAGATCTAGCCCTCTTACCTTGTCTTCTATCACCATCATGATCACTTCTCTGCTGTCGTTGTCGTTCCTTGAGGTTCTGAGCATGGGCCTGTATCCGGGAAATTACCATCCCGTCTTGCAAAGAGGCTGTCAGACAATCTCTGAACAAGTGTGGTCCTAAACCACTCACAAATCTATTGACTCGGTCTCCCATGTCGGCCACCATAGTCGGGGCATACCGGGCCAATGAGTTGAATTGCATACTATACTCTCGGGCACTCATGCTTCCCTGTTTCAAATTCAAGAACCTGTCCGCTCTAGCTCGGCGGACTTCAGGTGGCAAGTAATGACGAATAAAAGCATCCACAAATTTTTGCCAAACGGGAGGTTGTGCGTTCTCTCCCCTTGATATCACCCAATTTTTATACCCTAGTACCGCCACGTCGCGAAGTCTATATGAGGCCAACTCCATGGGTTCGGTCTCAGAAGCATGCATAAGTCTCAGCGTCCGCAACATCTCATCGATAAAACCTTGTGGATCCTCATCCGGCTTCGACCCGAAAAATTCTGGAGGGTTTAGAGTAAGGAAATCATGGGCTCTTGTACAAGCCGAACGATCACTTAGGCCCGCATTCTGTCGTTGTGCCTGAGCGGCAACCAACTGTGTCAATAAATGTATGGCCTCGGACACTTGTTGACCCGAAGCACCCGGTGGAGGAATCGGAGCTGAGGCTCATTCCTGCTCTTCTACATTGGGCGCGGCCTCACTTTGCGATTCACTTTCCTCTACCTCCGCCGGAGGCTCCCTTTCTGCCCGCTTCTTCGTCGTAGCTTTGCCTTTCTTGGCAGCTGTAGCTTTTCCTTTCGGCGGCATTTTCCTGAAACCATAACGCACTTTTAGGAATAATAAAATCCTAGACATGGCTCTATCGCACGATCTCATGAGAAGAAAGATGGTCATTTTCCTAAATGCCCTGTAGCCTCTTGTTTATTAGCGTGGCGCGCAACACACCATAAATAAGACTCTACTAGACACAGCTCGTAGACACTTCCTAGGACGAACTACTCTGATACCACTTCTGTCACGACCCGACTAGGGGCCGCGACGGGTACCCGGAGCTAGTTACCGAGCACAACTTATCTTACTCACTCAGTAGTCTATTACCAGCTTAGTATACAAATAGCATGAGAAATCATATTCTAAATAAAATATAAATACTTATATACATTGTCTCTTGGCCATCAAAATAAAATATACAATAGCAGCATTTTTGTGAGACCATCTAACCCACACTGCGTATCTACGAGCCTCTACTGACATACTGTATAAAGAGACGGAACAAGACTCCGTCGTGCCCAAAATATGCATATGTATATGTACATCAAAAGAATAGCCATAAGCACCTCCGAACAATGGAGTGCTCTCTATCCGCTGATAGCTACTGAGGATCTGGGCCAAACTCTCCTCCCTGTCTACCTGTGGGCATGAACACAGCGTCCGAAGAAAGGACGTCAGTACGAATATTGTACTGAGTATGAGAGGCATAAACAATGAAAGAAGGCATCAATAATGTAGTGATAACATCAACAGGAAGCATCTGGATCTGACTGATAATCATAAAGAAGTAACGCATGCTATCTTACTCATACTCATCATCATGACATATATGCATCATATGCAAGCTGCCCGTCCATGTCGGAACGGTGTGATAATCAATAATATTAGCCCGCGTCCAAGCCTCCCGCGTCCGGGGTACCATCGCATGCCGCCCACTAGTGGTGTCTGCCCACGCCCGTAGGTCGTGGTGTATCCGTATCGCCGCCCGCCGAAGCGGTGTATGCCCGGCCAACTAGGCCTGGTGTGAATGCAATCATGACATGCTCTTTATAAAAATACTTATACAATATGCTTACTAAAACATACTTGTTATTATACATGCATAAAGGCTTTAGATCGGCTGTATTCCGTCGAGGTGACGTAAGGTCGTGTACCCTCGATTCTATTATGGCCATACATGAATACTCTGCCTCACCTCGAAAGGATCAATGTATAAGGTGAGTGTGTACAAGGAACAATATCATTTACGTCGTGGTAGCGTTATATCATGTTTCTTGACTCATATAGCTATTTATGATCTTAAACTCTTGGCTTTCCGGGTAGAGGAGAATCAGAGAAAGAGAGGAAATAGTGTCATGGGATTCATACCATAGAAAGAAAAGGGTCTAGCCTCACATACCTTGGTCGCCTAGCTAGGCTATCGCTCACTTGTTCTCCTTCAAAATCACGTCGTTACCTTCATAAGAGAATTCGAATCAACATTAGTAAACTAACTACAAGAACGCATTGCTAATTCTAGGAAAAGTTGGGCAGCGTCTCCTTTTCTCATACTACTTTTCTCACGTTCTATATCAACTCCCAATATTCATAATATTATTCGCAATATCATAATCGACAATCGTCATTTACGTGCGTTTAGCAAAATCCACCATTTTTCTCCAATTTCCCCCATATTTAACCTTATGACTCGTCTTTGCGTTTTCATGCATTTAATGCCTGTTTCATGATATAAACATCATTTATAACGTATTTGTACTCACAACACTTCAATATTCATAGTTCAATTCCACTACATTCATTTATGTCACTATTCACTCAATAATGACTCATTTCTATGTTCTTCTACATTTCAAGTGTCTAAGCTTTCCAATACTTCAGACAACATGGAATAATCATTAAACTTACCTTGGATGATGGTTGAACAATCCTTAAGTTGAAATACTTCAATTAGACAAAACCCTAGTTCCACCTTCTTTGGAATTTCTTCACTTAGATGATCCTTTATTGTGTTCTTACACTTGATTGCATGAAATTAGTGTTGATCTTAATGGTTCCTTTGATCCTTTTGAATTCTTGTGGAGGAAGTATTTGGAGGGTTCTAGAAGTATCTTGAGTTGGTTGAATGAATAATGAATTAAAATGAGGCTTAAGTCCCCTTTAAAAATCACAAAATCTGATCTTTAATGAATTCTTGTCGGGATGAACAGTGGTCGTAAACCACCATATACGGACCGTATTTTGATTTACGGTCCGTCCTCCATGGCCGTATTCAATCATTTTAAAACAGAAAGTTTTGGCTGAGGAACATGGCAGTTTACGACCTGGTTTACGGACCGTAAACCAGTTTACGGGCCGTAAACTGGGTCATTTTTAACCATATCAACACTGGGCAGAACTTGAGATTTTTGGCAAGCTGAAGGACGATTGCACTATACGGTCCGTAAATCACTTTACGGGCCGTATAGTGCCATATACGACCACTGGGCTGAAAATTTTCCGCGACTTTCTTATTTCCAAAAATTCATAATTAGCCATTCCCGACTTAACAAAACATCATACACTCAAACTCTTCATCATTCCACTCATCATACAAGTACGGAGAAATTTCCGAGGTGTAACAATATCCTTCCTTAGAGGATCAACTATTATAGGATGAGAGCAATGGTATCATGAGATTATCAAGAATTATAAACCTTAGTGATTCTAAGAACGGAGTCATCTTGGAAGACAATATGGAATTCACAAGAGGGTAGACAACGATGGGATCATGCCTTAAGAAAGATGGGTTAGCCTTACATACCTCTTTGTCTTTTAACTACTTAACGTTCACCGTTGAAGCTTGGAAAATCTACATTTAAAAGGATTCATACCTTTGTTAAGCCTTAAAGATATTCTTAAATTCAAACTAGAACAATTCATGAGTTAGCAAAAATTGGGCAGCATTTCCCCTATTTCATCGACTTCCACCATATTACAAAACAACTCCCAAACATCCATAATAACATCCACAATATCATAATCAAGTAATCACATTCCATTAAGTCTTCAAAATTCATTCTCATATTCAACTTATACTAACAACTTCATATCAACCGTTAGCACATTTTCATACAACGCTTCCTCATCATCATTATTACCTTTTATAACAAG
The DNA here is from genome assembly GCF_019175385.1 of Lycium barbarum. Lineage (NCBI taxonomy): Eukaryota > Viridiplantae > Streptophyta > Magnoliopsida > Solanales > Solanaceae > Lycium > Lycium barbarum. The sequence continues at coordinate 42,871,426 of NC_083345.1, read as the reverse complement.
AATATATATACATATCATACTAAGAATCATGATTCAAGTTGGCTTGCTACTCAAAAACATAACTATATTTAGACCTCATCTTCTACTTTCTCCTTCTACCCAAGTTGTTCAACAACTAAGAATTCTTGATAACATGAAATAAACATGAGAACTAACCTTTTATCTCATAAGAATAAGCTTTGGAGCAAGTTATCAACTTGTATGAAAACCCTAGCTTCAATACCCAAGTTATTCTTGAAGTTTACTAACCCTAGTGAGCCTTCCAACACATGAACACCTTAATTCTTGCTATTTGATCTTTGATTTCTCTTGGGTATGAGTGGAATATGCTTGGACAAGGGTTTTGGAGCTCTCAAGACTTGGAGAGAATGTGGGAAATAAAATAATGAACAAGGGCCATCTATTTATACAAAATGACTCAAGCTGCCTAACCGAGTTATGCGGACACTTATACAATCTATAAAACTTATACGGTCCGTATAAGTGGACCATCATGAAAATACCCTTCGCTGGAAGGGTTATACGGACCGTATGAGTGGTCGTACAACTCATATTTTCTGAACTTGCTCTCGGTGGTTTGTTTGACTTCCAATCCTTGTGGAACCTTCTTGGCACTTATATAACACTTTGTTAACACAACAATAGGCCCTATAGCATCCCCTCAAGAAATTACTAAATACATATCAAATCAACTATCGTGAAAACCCTTCCAAACATGACTTACATTTCACTTCCTTCAACAAGTTTAATCTTACATGTCCATATGACTTCAAAATCTTATGGTATGCACTTTAAGCTATCTAATACTCTCCTTAATCTCGTAAGGACTTCATGCTCATCTTAATCTCACATTAGTCTACTCACAAGGCAACAAATTCGGAATTTCCAAGATGTAACATTCCCCCCCCCCCCCCCCCTAGGAACATTCGTCCTCGAATGTTAGGTTTTTGGGGATTCGATAAAAATTTCGCCAGCATTTCCCCTGTAAATATATTACTCCCAACCTATCACAGCAACCCAAAATATATTTCCTCACGGGGTTACAACAACAACAATAGCCATGGCCATACCCGACCAAGAAAACATCGGGAAAAGCATTACATACTTGAGGACGTTGGCGTCTCTGCCTGAGTCACTTCTGGAGGTGGAAATAAATGCAGGTACCTAAACTTCATGTCTTCTTCTGCTTCTCAGGTCATTTCCTCTCTATTATTATTTCTCCATAAAACTTTAACTGAAGCTACATCTTTGGTTCTGAGGCGTCGCACTTGCCTATCTAGAATGGCAATAGGAGCTTCTTCATAAGACAATTGTTTGGTGACTTGGACATCATCTACTGATACATTTCTAGAAGGATCTCCAATTGGAAAACCGGGTGAACTGACTCCAAATCAAGAGGTAGATCTAATTCGTAAGCGACTTGGCCTACCTTCCGTACAATCTCATAAGGTCCAATGTACTGTGGACTAAGCTTGCCCTTTTTTCCAAATCTCATAACTCCCTTTATTGGCGACACCTTCAAGCATACCTAATCTTTCACTTGGAACTCTAGGTCCCGTCGACGATTATCTGCATAAGATTTTTGATGACTCTGAGCTGTTAATAACCGGTCATGTATAAGCTTGAATTTATCAATAGCTTGCTGGACCAAGTCTGGTCCTATCAATTTAGTCTCCTATACTTCAAACCACCCAATTGGCGATCTGCACTTGCACCCATAAAAATCCTCATACGGGGCCATTTGGATGCTGGAATGATAACTATTATTATAAGAAAATTCAATATATGGTAAGTGGTCATCCCAGCTACCTCCAAAATCCAACACACATGCCTGTAGCATATCCTCGAGAGTCGGAATGGTGCGCTCAGCTTGCCCATCAGTCGGTGGATAAAATGTTGTGCTAAGACTCACCTAAGTCCCTAAACCGTCTTGAAAGGATTTCCATAAATTAGCCCTAAATTGTGTCCCTCTATCGGAAATAATAGATACTGGAACACCATGGAGTCATAATACTTCTTTGACATAAAGCTTTGCATAATCTTCCGCTACATATGTAGTTCTAACTGGTAGGAAATAAGCTGACTTCATAAGTCTATCCACAATTACCCATATAGAATCATATTTGCACTTAGAACGAGGTAAGCCTGCGATGAAATCCATATTTATCACTTCCCATTTCCAAGTCAGAATTTACATAGCTTGCAATAATCCACCGGGCTTTTGGTGCTCAATTTTCACTTGCTGGCAATTGGGACATTGAGCCACGAACTCCGCTATATCTTTCTTCATTCCATTCCACCAATATATGGATTTAAGACCATGATACATTTTCGTTGCTCCGGGGTGGACAAAATAACGGGAATAATGGGCTTTTCTCAATATTTGGTGGCGTAATCCTGGCGACATCGGGAACACACAACCTGCCTCGACATCAGAGACCTCCATCTCCAGAAATCCCAAAGGATGACTTCTTCTTCTGAGGAAGTGTATTTTTGTAATGAACTATCATGGGATCCTCGTACTGGCGCTCTTTCACTTCCACCACTAGTGACGAGACTGCTGAATTCTGAATGGTAGCTCCCACATTGCCTGAGTCCACTACCCGAACTCCTAGGCTAGCTAATTGCTGGAGCTCACGAGCTAACTCTCGTTTCGCTGGCTGAACATCATATAAACTTCCTATAGGTCTACGGCTAAGAGCATAAGCCATAACGTTTGCCTTCCCGGGATGGTATAGGATATTAACATCATAATCTTGCAACAACTACAACCATCGCTGTAGTGATAAATTCAGTTATCTCTGCTTGAAAATATATTAAAGGCTCTTGTGATCCGTGTAGATATCCACATGGACACCATACAAATAATATCTCCACATCTTTAATGCATGAATCACCGCAACTAACTCAAGATCATGGGTTGGATAATTTTTCTCATGTTTTCGTAACTGCCTTAAAGCATAAGCAATCACCTTACCATGCTACATCAACACATATCCTAACCCAACGCCTGAAGCATCGCAATAGACGACATAGCCTTCCGGTCTCTCTGGAAGTGTCAGGACCGGGGCCACAGTTAATCTATTCTTTAGCTCCTGAAAACTACGTTCACAAGTATCCGTCCATTGAAATTTTGTTGATTTCTGAGTTAGCTTGGTTAATGACACAGAAATAGAAGAAAAGCCTTCTACAAATATTCTGTAATAACCTGTTAAGCCAAGAAAATTACGAACCTTCGCAGGTGTTATAGGCCTTGGCCAAGTCTTCACGGCCTCAATCTTTTGGGTATCTACTCGAATGCCATTGGCTGAAATAATATGCCCCAGAAAGGTCACTGAGTTTAACCAAAACTCACACTTTGAAAATTTTGCAGAGATCTCTCGAATTTGGAGAATCTTAAGGACAGTATGTAAATGATCCGCATGTTTTGCCTCGGACCGAGAATATACCAGGATATAGTCAATAAACACAATCACAAATAAATCTAGGAAAGGCCTGAACACATTGTTCATCAAATCCATAAATACTGTCGGCGCATTAGTTAGCCCAAATGACATTACCCGGAACTCAAAATGGCCATATCTTGTCTGAAAGCCGTCTTAGGAATATCTTTCTCCCTAACTCTCGCCTGATAATACCCGGATCTCAAGTCTATTTTTGAAAACCATTTGGCACCCTGCAATTGATCAAATAAATCATAAATCCTTGGGAGCAGATATTTATTCTTGATTATCACCTTATTCAGTTGCCGATAGTCAATGCACATTCGCAAGGAGCCATCTTTCTTCCTCACAAACAACACGGGTGCTCCCTATGGGGATGAACTAGGCCTTATGAAGCCTTTCTCAAGCAAGTCCTTCAATTTCTCCTTCAAATCTTTCAACTCTGCGGGGCCCATTCTATGCAGAGGAATGGATATAGGCTTGGTATCCGGTAGCACATCAATAGCAAAATCAATCTCCCGCTCAGGAGGGAGGCCTGGAAGCTCATTTGGGAATACATTCGAAAACTCATTCACCACGGGGACAGACTGAAGAGTTGGCGATTCGGCTTCTATATCTTGAACCCGGACTAAATGGTAAATACAACCTTTGGCAATCATTTTCCTTGCCTTGAGATAGGAAATAAACCTACCTCTCGGAGATGCCGTGTTTCCCTTCCATTCCAAAACTGGCTCTCCTGAGAACTGAAAGCGAACTATCTTCGTTCTAAATGAACATTGGCATAGCAAGAAGCCAACCAATCCATGCCCATGATAACATCAAAGTCCACCATTTTCAACTCATGTAAATCGACTATAGTATTGTTACACCCCGTATCTTCGAAGAAGCACTTATCTAATTTGAAACATACGTACGTTGAGTTAAGGTTAAGTAAAACCACTTTGGAATATAAGGAGCAAGAATTATTAAGTATATTTAATGAGGAATGATGTATATAAGGTATAGCAGAAGGTTTTATAAGGAAATGAGTGGAAGAAATCGAGTAGTACGACTTTGGAAAAAGGATGGGTAATGTTTTGTGTGAAAATTAAGTCCAACTTGGTGGACGCATATCTCTTAGCATATGAAGTGTTTTAAGGTGAAACAAAAGCCTAAAATGAATTTCGTCGAGTCTAGTTTCCAACGCAACAAACCTCTCATCGATAGGATATTGGAGTAGAGAATTATAGACGTTACAAGTTCAGCTGACAGAGTAGAAACGCGTGCTACAGTACTGCTACAATACCGACCTGCTACGGTGCTTCTACAGTAAAATGCTACAGTGCCCCCCGAATTTGACCCTTATAAAAAGGGTAAGAACCCCTTTTTTTCATCAGATTTGCCCCAAAAAATTCCAGAAATTTAAAGAGAGAGAGAGAGAGAGAGGGAATCAAAAAGTGAGCAATTTTCAAGTAGCGGAGTAGTGGTTTAGGTCCGGGCAACGCATGGTTGTGATTCTATTGTTATTTTTGCGGTGGATTTTAGCGTGGATACTGAGGTTATTGTGGTCTTAACAAGAAAGAAGGTATGAATCTTTCTCTTTTGGTATTATTTAAGGTTTATTCTCGGAGACAAAGTCGTTAAATAATTATGTAGTAAGTTGGTTAGTTATGGAAGTTGGAAAACAGCGTGTGGGATGTTTTATGGTACATATTGGTGTTGGAAATGATATTATTGATGTTGGTATTGATGTTGTTGTTGTTGGTTGCTGAATTACGATTCTGGGCTAGGCATATAAACATAGGAGATGCTGCCGAAGTTTTGGCAGATTTTAGGAAGAATTATTTGAAGGCTTAGGATAAGTATATGATAATGGGCCTAATCATAGTATGAATGGTCTTATATGTAGCCTTGCGCGCTCGGACGGATAAGCGTAGGTAGTTGGTGGCTGAACAGGTATGATAAGGCCCGTCCCTTTCTTTCAAAGGCATGATTCCTATAGTATGATTTCATAAATGTTTCTGTAACCTTCTTGTCTTCAAAAGCCAAAAGTCCATGGTTCTTAAAGCTTCTCATGATGTCTAGGATAAGAATTATTTTATGATGGTTACAACGATACTGATGATTTTGTGTTTATGATTTCAAAGCGAATATGAAAATGTGGAGCTACTTCTAGATGTTCTCAATTTTGTTTATTGATGATGACTCTACTTTTAAAGGCTCCAAAGTGTACGTAAAGTTACCCTTTCTTTCTTTATGGCATGTATTACATAAACTGAGCAAACAACGAGCATATATTACTCCAAGGAACTCTAGTTCTCAATAGTGCTTAACATGATAGTTGTCTTTAATCCTCAAGTGCTGGTTCATTCTGATTATTCTATTGAGTCTCAGATGATAATTTAGTTTGCATATGGTTGCTCATGATATTCTACTCGTGCATACCGTTAATATATCATTCACCGAGTCCCAGGCCGGGTACGTATTCGTGCACAGTTTCATTGCATTGTTCACCGAGTCCCTCACTAGAGGGCCTGGTACGGTATGTATATGATTATTTCACCGAGTCCCTCACTAGAGGGCCGAGTATGGTATATATATGATGATTTCACCGAGTCCCTTACTAGAGGGCCGCGTACGGTATATATATGATGATTTCACCGAGTCCCTCACTAGAGGGCCGAGTACGGTATATATATGATGATTTCACCAAGTCCCTCACTAGAGGGCCAGGTACGGTATATTATATATGTGCATGACTCTCATCTCATAAGGCACAGATGCATTGGTATCCTTGATTATTATACTTGTCTCCTATCATCTTCTACTCAAACATGATCTTCATTGTAGTACTTCGTGCTTTACATACTCAGTACATTTTCCGTACTGACCCCCTTTCTTCGGGGGCTGCGTTTCATTTGCCCAGCTGCTTGGAGAGCTCCATTGTTCCAGAGCTTGAGTTATTTTGGTACAGACCCCTTTTGACGTAGACTTTTTTACACTCTTAGAGGTCTGTAGAGATATGTGGGTTGTGTATATACGGTTTGGTCAGCTATATCGATGTAGTTCGTCTTGGACGTCCCTATGTATAGCGGCAGCCTTGTCGGCTTGCATATTTGTTATGTTTTGGTTAACTGTGACTTCTCAGCAGACAGGTTCTTTCTGATGTATGATATGATGAGTTTACAGCATGCTTTTACAGAGTGCCATATTGTTTTCAGTTTCAGTTTGATTATTTCTAGCGGGTCGTATATGGGTGCCCAGCTCGGGCACTAGTCATGGCCAATCGGTTTGGGTCGTGACAGAAGTGGTATCAGAGCAGTTCATCCTTGGAGTGTCTACAGACCGTGTCTAGTAAAGTCTTGTTTATCGGTGTGTTGTGCACCACATCTATAAACAGGAAGCTACAGGATATTTAGGATGTCATCATTCTTTCTGATCATAGATCGTGAGTAGAGACAATGATAGGAAAGCTCGTTCTTGGTACGATTTTTGTTAAATTGCAGGATTGTATTGGAGAAGAGGATAAGTTCAGTTAATGGGAGCGTAAGTGAGGCTCCGAAGGGGGACATGAGACCCGTATTGCCCGTCGACTCAGGATCAAGGATGTCAAGAGGTATAAGAAAGAGCATCAGCTATTCCATTGAGGCGAACCCATCGGAGGATGTGGCTCCAGTAGGAGGAGACCCGACTGAGAAATCATATGACAACGACCTGTTTAAGGGTCATGAGACTCCTGTGGATGAAGACGTAATTGAGGAAGTACAAAGTTGGCACATCTAGATTTTCCTTACGTTTCAGCATTATGTTAGGCCAGACTAGTAGACGGTGGGAAGACAAGGATGAAGACCACACTTCACTCTATAGCCTACCAGATCAGGCTAAGGACCGATGGCTACAGGTATACGTGTTCTTATTAGAACTTCCTATGTGCATATGTATTTACTTCAGGGTAATACTGAATAGTGATGAGCGGAAATCCTAAAGGGGATCAGTGACTTAAGTATTTGGAAGTAACTACGATCAAGATGCCTTCGCCACCATTGGGAATCTTGAAAGCTAGGATGAAAAGTAGTCATACATGCAGATTGAAGGTGATTATTGAAGATTTCAAAGGCCAAAATAGCATTTTCTTAGTCGGACGAGTAAAGAGATTAGAATGCCTTGAGAAAAAAAAGTGTAAGAAACGAGGGTAAGTGAAGCTTCAAAGAGGGACGATGGGTAAGGCAAGGGACTATTTTGATAAAATTCGAAGTTAGGCATGCGAAAGGGATAAAGTATGGTAGTGTGAAACAAAACATGAATGTGTGGGGTCAGAAAGCAGACTTCGATTAGTGGGACTAAAGGATAGTAATCACAAATAGGGATGTGAAGTAAGAGAGAGAATGATCAGGCCTTTCAACGATACTAAGATATTTCCACCTCTCGAGAGGTGTATAAAGGGATAAATGTGTAGTCATACTGACAAGGTTGCCTCGGAAACGGAGAAGCTTTCCTAAAAGATGATTTAAGAATAGAACGGATTTGCACATTTAAAGGAATATTTTACGAACGTTAGGGTCGATACTATAAAATAACAAGTGGAGAAGGGCGCTCGGGGAGGAAGGAAGTCAAGGAAGGTTTGAGGATGAAAGCAGGAAAGGTACACTAATGGGCTGGTCAAAAGAAGAAGAAAGGAAGAAAAGAAAAATTGAGCAATCACCAAGGAAAAGCGAGAGCATAATGAAATAACAAAGCTAATCGGGAGGTAGTACATCAATGAAATGGGATGGGGATAAGGAATACCGAGATTTAATTATAAAGGAAATAGAAGGATATATAGGAAATATTCATGAGTATGGACTAGCCTTGGCGGCCGGAAGGAGAAGAAAGAAGAGGGTATATTTGCAAGGAATTCATGATACGAACAAGAAGCGGCAAAACACTGGAAGAACTACAACGCATAGGTGGGACGCAAATAAGTAATCAAGGAAAATTTCGAATAAGTGAGCTAAGTGAATAAAAGGATTGATAGTGAAAGGGGAAGAATGTAGCATATTAACTCTCAATGATATATTATAGACGTAAAGTGAGACCGGAAACTCAGAGTAAGTACAATTTCAGTGATAAAAGTTGTGGAAGAAGACGAGGGAAAAAAGAGCAAAGTGTGACCAAATGTTCCGTAAAATGTGTTGATGGATTCCAATGTTCCCATTAACCCGTTGATTCGGGAAATGTTCAGTCATAAAAGATAGAAGTAGAAAGGCCTTAAAAAAATGCAGCGAGAATGGATCTGTAATGTATAAGCGCTTCATTCAAATGCAAAGCCCTCGATTAGCAGAAAGGAAAATAAGTCAAGCTATACGATGAGAGAATTCCGATATTATAAGAGACCAAAGGAGTTGGAGGATCGTTAAGGTTGGCCGCTGACTACTGATGTTCGGGAGTTACTAGTGTATAAGAACACCCTTAAAAAGGGGGGAAGGGCAGATCTAGTCCTGAAACGAGGTATGGCATTGTCAAAAGTCCAAGAAAAAAAAGTGGTTAGCTTAAGGAGGACAAAATTCGGGACGTAGTGGCATACCAAGAATGCATTAAGAGGGAGCAGGAACGAATTAAAGATAAGCATACCACAAAGCAGGTATGAAAAGGAATTAAAATGGATCAAGAGAATACTTCATGCGGACGTGAGATATGACATTTCTAGACTAGGGAAATTTGTGCTGCACCTAAATAGGCAGCGGCGTATCCTAAAGATTAATAAAGAGAGTAAAGATAGACACCAGTCAGATAAAGGTGGTCCGCAGGCTTCTAGAGGTAGCCGTGGTGGTAGTCTTTGCTATTCATTCCTGGGTAGGCCCGAGGCGGAGGCCTCTGATGCTATGATCTCAGGTAATATTTCTGTTCGACATTGACCTGCTTCAGTATTGGTTGATCTGGGGTCTACTTGTTCCTATGTGTGTGTCTATCATGCTGTTGATTCGGATTTGTGTTGTGATCATATAGGTGTGCCTATCCGTGTATCTACTCCGGTCGGAGATTCTGATATTGTTGATCGAGTCTTTCGGTCTTGTTTAGTTACTTTCATGGGGTATGATACGTGGGTAGAACTGATGATATTGGATATGGTAGACTTTAATATTATATTGGATATGACATGGTTATCTCCCTATCATGCGATCTTGGACTGTCACACCAAGACAAACACATTACCCATGCCTGGGATTCCTAGATTAGAGTACAGGGGTACTTCGAGTCCGGCTCCAAAGAAGATCATTTCATATGTCCGTTCGACGAAGTTAGAGGCTAAGAGGTGTTTGGCATATTTAGCCCATGTTCGCGATACTAGTGTTAATTTTCGGCCCTTGAGTCCATGCCCATTGTGAGTCAGTTTGCTGAGGTCTTCTTTTCTGATTTGCCGGGTATGCTGCCTAACCGCGATACTGATTTCTGTATCGACTTGGAGCCGGGCGCAAGTCCTATTTCCATTCCTCTTTATAAGATTGTGCCCGTTGAGTTTAGTGAGCTAAAGGAGCAGTTGCAAGGTCTTTTTAGTAAGGGGTTTATTAGACCGAGTATTTCTCCTTGGGGTGCTCCTGTTCTATTTGTGAAGAAGAAGGACGATACTATGAGAATGTGCGTTGATTATCGTCAGCTGAACACGGTCACTATTCATAACAAGTATCCCATTACTCATATTGATAACTTATTCGACTAGCTTTAGGGTGCTTCGGTATTTTTGAAGAATGATTTGAGGTCAGGCTACCATCAGCTGAAGATTCGGGCCGAGGATGTCCCAAAGACAGCCTTGCGGACTCGTTATGGCCACTACGAGTGCCTTGTGATATATTTTGGGCTTACAAATGCCCAGCTGCGTCTATTACTTTGATGAAAGTTATTTTCAAGCCATATCTTGATTCCTTTGTGATTGTATTCATAGATAATATCTTGGTTTATTCCAAGAGTAGAGAGGAGTATGAGCGCCATTTGAGGATTGTTATTGGGTTGTTGAGGGAGAAGAGGCTTTATGCCAAGCTTTTGAAGTGCGAGTTCTGGCTTGAGTCCGTGGCATTCTTGGGCCACGTTGTGTCTAAGGACAGGATCATGGTTGATCCCAAGAAGATTGATGCCGTTACAGATTGGGCGAGGCCCACTAATGTGATCGAGATCTGTAGCTTCGTGGGATTAGCCAGCTATTACCGTTGATTTGTGAAGGGTTTTGCTTTTATTGTTTCTTCATTGACCAGATTGACTCAGAGGGATTTTCCCTTCCAGTGGTTCGATGATTGTGAGGAGAGCTTCCAAAAGCTCAAGACACTTTTGACTTCAGCCCCGATTCTAGTATTACTCGAGGAGGGTAAGGATGTATCTGTATATTATGATGCATCCCGTGTGGTTTTGGGTGCTATTTTGATGAAGGAGGGTAGTATCATAGCCTATGCTTCCCTTCAGTTGAAGATCCTCGAGAGGAACTACTCTACCCATGATTTGGAGTTTTTAGCTGTCGTCTTCGCTTTGAAGATCTGGAGACATTACTTGTATGGCGTCCATTGTGAGGTTTTCACCGACCATCGTAGCTTTCAGCACGTGTTTACCTAGAGAGATCTTAATTCCAGGCAACGCCGATGGATGGAGCTCCTGAAGGACTATGACATCTCTATTCTTTATCATCCAGGGAAAGCCAATGCTGTTGCTGATGCCTTGAGTTGCAAGCCATCGAGTGTGGGGAGTTTAGCCCGTTTGGTTATTTCCGAGCATTTGTTGGCCATGGAGGTTCAGACTCTGGCCAACAGTTTCGTTCGTCTTGATATTTCAGTTCCAGGCAGAGTCTTATCTTGTTAAGGCGAGATCGACCCTATTAGAGTAGATCAGGACTCATCGGTTTGAGGATTCTCAGTTGTGTAAGATTAGAAATAAGGTTCTGAGGGGTGAGGCCAAGGAAGCCATCCTTGATAGTGAGGTGATTCTGAGGATCAAGGGACGCGTGTGCATTCCTCGTGTTGGTGTTTTGATTCATTTGATCTTGATCTAGGCACATAGTTTGAGGTACTCCATTCATCCGATTGCCATAAAGATGTATCGTGATTTGCGACAGCACTACTGGTGGGGCAGAATGAAAAGAGATATTGCAGATTTTGTGGCTAAGTGTGGGAATTGTGAGCGAGTGAAGTATGAGCATCAGAGACCTAGTGGTGTGCTCCAGAGGATGCCCATTCCCGAGTGAAAGTGGGAGAGGATTTCCATGGATTTCATTGTGTGTCTTCTGAAAACCCTGGGCAAGTTTGATTCTGTGTGGGTTATTGTTGAATGATTGACCAAGTCCGCTCATTTCATTCCAGTTCAGGTCACTTATACTGTAGAGAGGTTAGCCAGGATCTATATTTGTGATATTGTGTGATTGCATGGGATCCCTATTTCCATTGTTTTGGATGGAGGTCCCCAGTTTACTTCTAATTTTTGGAAGGCTTTTCAGACAGAGTTGGGTACTCAATTGGACCTTAGTAGAGCTTTTCATCCCCAGACTGATGGTCAATCCGACAGTACCATGTGCTCGAGGATATGTTGAGAGCATGTGTCATTATTTTGGTGGTCATTAGGACTTGTTCTTGCCCCTAGCGGAGTTTGCCTACAACAATAACTACCATTCGAGTATTGATATGGTGCCGTTCAAGGCCTTGTATGGTAGGAGGTGTCGTTCTACTATTGGGTGGTTTGATGCTTTTGAGGTTCGCCGGTGGGGCATTGATTTGGTGAGAGAGTCCGTGGACAGGGTGAAGCTTATTCAAGAAAAGCTTCTAGCAGCTCAGAGTCGACAGAATATATATGCGAACTCAAAGGTTCGGAATTAAGAGTTTGGGGTGGGTGAGCAGGTGCTTCTGAAGATCTCACTCATGAAGGGTGTTATGCGATTTGGGAAGATGGGCAATGAGTCTGAGGTATCTTGGCCCATTTGAGGTTCTCCATAGAGTTTGTGACGTTGCCTATGAGTTGGCCTTGCCACCAGGCCTGTCCGGTGTTCATCTGGTCTTTCATGTGGCTATATTGAAGAAGTACCATTCTAATGGAACTTACAGTGTCCATTGGGATACAGTGTTGCTCGATGAGAATTTTCCATGAGGAGGAGCCTATAGCGATCTTGTATAGGTAGGTTCGAAAGTTGAGGTCTAAGGAGATTGGTTCTATAAAGGTTCAATGGAAGCATCGTCCTATTGAGGAGGCTACTTGGCAGACCGATTCTGATATGCACAAGAGATATCCCTAGTTGTTCGCTGATTCAGGTAGTTTTTCCCCATTCCACTTCCTTGTCGCTCGAGGATGAATGATTGTTTAATTGGTATCTGATGTAACGACACGTTTGGCCATTACAATAATTTTGACCTTGTTGACCTTTTTACGAGGTTCATTAGCTTAGGGTGGTACGATTTTCGAGGTCATCGGAAGAATATTAGTTTGGTTTTGTGATAATAAGTCTTAAAGCAAAAAATATTTGACCCAAAGTTGACTTTTGGATAAACTGACTTTTTTGGGAAATCCTTCAATTCTGAGAGGTCCGGATTGTCATTTGTGACTTACGGGTATGTTCAGTTCATTACCCAATGCATTAGAGTGGATTTTGAGACTTGGCTTCGAAAGTTGGTTTTGGCGTATCGAGGGTTGACTCGGTCAACGAGACCCCTGTTAGGATACACTAGGCCACGGGTGAGTTCGTAGTGCGTTTTTATGTGTGTTTGTATGTTTGTGTTGTATCTATGGGACCTCAAGTGATAGTCGGATTTCGGGTTGAGAATGGTCAAACCAATAACTTTCTGGTGACAGGTGACTGGTGTTCGCCGCAGCGACACCAGTACTGCGGCAGCGGTATCGCCGTGGCGATGGCCTTGCCGCTATAGCGGCTTAGTGTAATGTGGGATGAACGCCGTAGCGGTCATGTCACCGCGGCAGCATTTTCGCCGTAGCGGACAGTAGACTGCTGTAGCGGTCGACGGGGACTTAAATACCTTAAATCCATGTTTTAAAACCCTATCACTCCTCATTCATTACTCTCGGTTCTAGAGCTATTTTGAGACCAAAGCAAGAGATTTTGAGGCAACTCTTCATTGGTGTTGACACCCAATTTTGTCCCGCCTCTCCTCCAAAATATCTATTTATGCTTCTAATATTTTTGGAAAATTAAAAAATATATATTTATATTTTTTTCTATAATTAGCCTCTTATCAATACCGGCGTTTCATTATTCTATTACAGTTACTAGCCATTATTATCATCAGCATTATTATTATTATTATTATTATTATTATTATTATTATTATTGTTATTATTATTGTTATTATTCCCAATTTTTATCATTTCAGCACATTTTTATCAGCTTAAGCACACACATCGCATTTTTGCATAATTAAATAATAGTGTTTATTTATTGTGGATTTTCGAAATATTATTACACGGCTATTACAAGGCCATTTTTTATCTGAGCACTAATGATCGCATATTTTATATTAAGTAATATTTTAACACAAGTTATTTAAATAGGTCTTTTATTTAAATGTAGTAGCCCAATCAACTCATACTATTTTCGGACCAATTCACAAAACCAGTCCACATTTTAATTTACCTGACATCATTTAATTCACCCCAGCCCAAATAATTAACCAACATTTTCGGACCAGCCCACTCTTTTAATTTTGCCCAGCCCATATTTTAGCCAAACCAGCCCATTTTTTTTAAACCCGACCCGGACGACCCATTTCCCATTTAACAAGGGAAACCCCTCATTTTCCCCACCATCCGCCGCACCCTTCCTCTTCCTCCCCTTTCTCTCTCTTCTCCCCTTTTCCGCCGCTCCTTCTCTCCTTCATCATCCCTCGTCCCCACCACCGCCGCCTACACCCCGCTCTCACTTCCCTCTGTTCCCCACTTTCCCTTGTTCCCCGCTCCTCTCTCCTTTTTCAAACGAGTCAAAACCCTATAAATGGTCGCGGCTTGAAATCCTTTAGGACAGGTTTTAGAACCCCCAAAATTGCCTTGCAAAAACAAGTTCTTGAATCGCCTCAAAATCTCCATAAAAATCAGTTTCTTTAGCAAATCTTAATTTTATTTTAATCGGGTCAAAATACTAGATCTCAATTTATATTCGTTTGCCTTGTTGTTGCTGTGAATCTGAGTATATCACGAATTCGAGTATCGCAACATCGAATTTGAAGTGTTTCGAGTGTGAATCGAAGACCCGTACCCACTTCGCTGCACCCGAAGAAGGTCAGCAATTTCCCCTCTTCTTTGAAGTTCATTTTTACTTTCGATGCGATGTTTTGTATGAGTTAGTTTCCTATGTCGACATGTATTTTTTTCGGTTTCAGTATTAGTTAAGGAGTAAGCATTGTCAGGTGTTTGGTTTGGGCATGTTGAAGTTTGTTAGTATAATTATGTTGTTCAGTAGTTTAAACTAGGATTGCATATATGAAAGTTGGATGTGTTTAGTTGTGTTCTTCTTATTTGCTATGTTTAATCATGCTTGAGAGTATTTAATTCCTGCTTATTTGGTAGCTTAGGTCATGTTTAGTCGAGATTTAATATGTTGAGTAATCAGTTTGATCGACGTTGTGCATATTTCAGCCTCTATTTTTTATTATCTGCTTTCATATGCTTTACATTTTCATTGGTTTAGGTAATGTGATGATACTGATAGATATTATTCCAGTTCTGCTTAGATTAGTTTGGTTTAGTTTTGTTTAGTTTGAGTTTAGTATGTTTCACTCTCTGGTGGGTAATTTGATCTTCAGTATATCGTTTGAACATTATTAGCAGTCTTAAGGCTGTGTGTGGCCATTACCTTCTGTGTTTCAAGCTGGTTTATATTCTTAATGTGTTTGTGGTTTATTCACATATGTGTAATGTACTCTATTAATTATTGAAATCATGTTTTAGCAAGATCAAATATCAGTTTTAATTTGGACGAAGGCAGATGTTAATATGCATTTTGATTGAACATCTAATATTGGGATTAGACGAAGTATGTTTCTTTGTCTTGTATTTGCCTGTTGATAAAAAAAATATGAAGCTGCCCATGTGTGTGCTTGCCTAAGATAGCTGATAAGAAATGTGGCTGTGAGGTTAAATATTTATTTGGAAGATCCCAAGATAGCTCAGTGTGTTCGAAGTACACTGCCTGAATTCGTATATTAGATTGAAAATGGGTAGTGATGAAAACAGGCCTTTTCGCCTTCTAAAACTGCTTTAGGAGTACGACAACTACTTATTTGGTTTATTCTCTTTTGAGTATAACATCGATTTTATATCTTTTGAATTAAGGACAAATTCTGTGCTTCTTTTTTTTCTCTCCTTCGAAACCTGTTGAATTTGCATCTCATGTCAATAGCCTGTTTTCTTTAAAAGAAAAGGGTAGTTTCCAGTTGTTAATTCCCTACTGTAGCTGTGGTTTCAGACCTTAATTCTTAATTTGTGGAGGCTTTTAATGATCTGTAGAATGGCAAAGTGAAAGAGTATTTCGAGTCCAGTTTAGCTTCTGCTTGTTGTCATGTTATGGTTTAGTTTGTTAGTTCACATTAGCAGTGCAAGCATGATTAGGGTTGCCTTTAGGTATTGTTTGGTGGTTAAGTTAAGTTAGTATGCTTAACTCGTACTGTTTAGTTAAAATTATTGTGGAATGTCTATCCAGATAAGTTTGTTTATTGCTAGTGACTTAAATATGGTAAACAAACATTTAGTGGCCTTATTAGTTAATTTCCTGATTGATGGTTGCTTAAGCATGGTCAAATGTGCATAAGTTTGTTTGGATACCATTATTTAATCCATGATAACTCCGAAAAGTCTTGTTTGTTTGCCTAAGGCCAAATGTCTATTTATGTGATATTCTTCATGTCTGAGCAGATCTTTTCCTCTTCTTACATTTTGAATCTGCTCATGTGGGCTTGTCCCTTCCTTACCCTTTTGTTGATCAATAAGTATGTTCATATGGTTATGTGTTTAAATCCACACATAGGCTTTAACATTATAGTGTTTGATTTTATGCCTGTTGAGCCATTTTGCTAAGTTCAGCGGAGATTGTTAGTCTAACTGAATTTCTGTGTCGATTAATCATATTCCAAGTCAATTCCTCTATGTGGTCTGAATCTTGTCTATGGGGATAGTTGCTGGCGTGTTACTGTGATTAGAGATTTTCACTTAATTTTGTTTAGTTACAGTTCTGAAAATACGCCATCCCTTCCCCTTCTGTTTCATTTTCTTTTTTCTTTCCTCTCTTCACCCCATACATTTTAGTTTCTTAGTCGTTATGTATTAGTATTAGTATATTGTCTTCATGATTTAGCACATTCTTATATTCATTCAGTTTATGGGTTATGAAGCATGTGATATGCTGCTGGGATTTGATAAAATGCTTATGTCTTAATCTTGCTTAGTAGTTAACAGCGACTATATGCTTATGTGTTGATTCAGTTTAATTTTATTTCAGTCTTTTTCTAGTTCCCCCGTGGCTGATTGTACTGATTCCCCACTCGTTTAATTGATATATATGATCAAATAAGCTAGCTATGGTTACATTATGTTTTAATGTTCGTTATGTAGTTTTCAGCCCCTGTTTTCTGTTTGTTCAAAATTAGTATCAGCAATACGATAACAACAATAACGACAGTTGAATGTTTGAATTAGCATATGGTCAGTTAATTAAATTTCATAGATGTTTAAGTTTTGCATCGGCTATGGTATGGGTATGAAATATGGAAGGTCTTCTACCAGCCAATCAAATCTTTGTTTATTTTTTTTGTAGCTTTTAAGCAAATGTGTGTATTGTGTTTAATTATGTATATATATGTATATGACCAGCATATCTCAGTTAATACATTTAAGGGAGGACGGGGCAGAAAGCTTTCCAATATTAACCTTCTATACATCCTTATGAATGGGTATACATGAGATATACCTAAATATACACAGTATATACATAATCTGTTGATTTGTTTTTTTTAGTTATATTTACATGTCTGACCTCATTCGTTGACTATCTGCTAATCCTTTTCCTTTTTTTTTATGCATGACCATCGCATACGAGTCCGAGGGACTCGTTCTTCTTCCGCATTCGGTGTTGGGCTAAAAGCCCAACGTAATCTCCTCGGGTCATCGTCCGTCAATCCTGTCCGCAGCTGTGTATAAAGTTTCTGCTAGGCCGAGGCCCAACAGCAGCAAACAGATCCTAGCAGTTCCAAAATGGGCAGAGCCCATTTAATGTTATTTGCTCCTTATTTTATTTTATGCATTTAATTTGTATTATGCAACTAACTCTTGGTTTGTTTTTGTTTTTCTTAGTTTAGAAGAATACTAATGAATTAGTAGGTTAGTTTTAGTAATGGGTAGTTAGTTAAAAGGAGTTCAATAATTAATTCCATAAATTTCATTTTTTCTTCTTTTTATATTAAAATTATTTATAGTATCCATAATATTCACTTCTAGAATAATTGGTAGTATAAATTCATATTTTCGAATTAAAGGAGTCATATCCTTATTATCTTAATTTCAAAACATCACTAATATGCAAATATAAATTCAAACATATTTTAAATAACTCTTCAAGTTTTGAGTCAATCACGCATATTCTTAATTAAGCATAGTTAATAAAGATAACAAAATGGATAAAGAAAATCTATTAGCTATTTTGTATTTTATTCACACTTCTAAAACTTAAAGTCAATTAATACCTCATCGCTTAGTTCGTTTTAAATATTTATTAAAACATCACATAAACTCGCATCTTCTTCTACTTATATGTAAATTATCATATTTCGTAAATTTCATTTTCATTATGCTACTTCCATTCAAACCATTAGCAACATTTATAAGCTTTATTTTAAATAGCATTTTAAAACCTCCTTTTATGCAAGTTATTATATCTTCTACAAGCCTTATTTTATATAGCATTATTATTTTTTAACATTTATAAGTTTTATTTTAATAGCATTTAAAATCATCTTTTATGCAAGTCATTGTTTTCTGTAAATTTTATTTTAAATAACATTAGTATGTTTTCCTTTAAAACGTTAGCAACATTCTTTAGCCATTTTTTAAAACTTTAAAATGCTACATTAATATCTTTAGTCTTAATTAATTAACCTAAGTTTGGTCGGATAACCGTAAGTTAACGGATTCTAAAGGATGCCTAACCCCTTCCCTTTAGGATAATATAGAGCCCTTACCTAGAATCACACTGATTAAGCAGACTATTAATTGAGGTTTAGTTTTAACTTTGCCTTAGTTAACCATCTAGGTGTCCTAATTCACCGTTAAATTAATTAGGTGGCGACTCCTTAACAACAAATAAATAGGAATCATCAATACGTCATACTCCCTAAATTAACCCCGGGTTAAAAGGGGGTGTGACAATTGGGGTAAGTTCATCTAACCTATTCTTCATCTATGATTCATAGTCCACCATAGAAACTCCCTAATTCATGCTAGAGTTTTCTAATAACAGAAGGATTAAAGAGGGTTTTTGGGGTTTCTTTCTTGAGTGAACTTTTGATTATCAAACCTTGATTTTTCGCTGGAATAACCTTATATTAGTATGGAATTTATGAGTAATATCTTTATAAACATGAATCCTTCATTATTTGTAACAAATTTAAGAATTTGAGATTTAGGGTTCATACCCAAAATTGGGGGTTTCATTTTATATACGAATTTAGCTTAATATTGAGTTGTTTTAGAAATTGATTAGTGGGTTTTGATCACTTAGACTTGAATTGCATGTTTCACTATCGAATTTCCCATTTTACCCTTATGGGCCCGTTTTCCCAAATTCCATAGACTTAAGTTGACTAAATTAAAAGCCTAGCAATATGGGCACTGTTCTTCATGATTTTTAATCTAGATTACGTTATAAATAGACCTTGAGTATTTGGAGGCATTGAGGAAGGGCAAGGCGCTCGCGTGCAAGTTTGGGATTCCTGTTCGGCACTCCCGGTAGGTTATGGCTTACCTTTTTGGTTAGATCCGGTTAGCGATTCGTAAGTATTACTAGGAAATTATTGGAGACATTATGTGAACCTTCGGATATGAAGTTTGGGATGAAATTCTTAGGTTGGTACTATTATGTGACTTATGTGTTCGGGCTAGCGGCCTATAGAATCCCTAGGTTTATGCTTGGCTTTTCTTATGTCAATTGGTAGTTTCTATGTATTATGGAAGACGGGTTGGAAGGAACAGATTCATCTGATATTTGTACTATAATGGATGACCTTATACGATTTGATTGGAATCCATATATTATTTATGATATTTTCATTGCATGACATACTTTCTGATATCCTTGATATATTTGTCTTTATCTTGATTTTGGAAGTGGTGATGACGGAGGTAAGTATGATTCATGCGACATTACTATATTTGTGTAGCCATCTCTATGTTTTGTGATACTGAGTGGTCAGCAATTATATTTGATGGAGGAGTCATTCTAGGATGTGTGATAAGGAATGACGGTACATGGACTTAGCGGTCCCCCATGGGTCATGATTGTCTGCAGGTGGACATCGTCCCCCCGGAGCATGTGTGTATCATTGCATTGCATTCCATTTGCATACACATTATATGTTCTTATTATCATTTGTATTGATATTGATATTCGGTGATAGTTGAGTTGTTGGGTGATTATTTGGTTATGTTTGGATTCGTGAAATATTTGGGACATCGTTTGGTAATTGATTGTACTACTTAGACTTGTTGAATTGTATCTATTTGTGACCATTATTAGCTTTCCATTTCCTCATTTGCATCAATGATCTAACTGTTGTCGGCCTATAATACCTACTCAGTACCTTGTTTTGTATTGATGCTACCTTGCAGTACTCTTTTTATGAGTGCAGCGTACACTATTAGTGAGACGTCCACCCCTTGTGAGACGTACAACCTCCTCAAAGATAAATTGAATAAAGGAGGGACAAAATTGGGTGTCAACATGCCTCAGGTCCCCTAAAATGCTTCCACCACTCATACCACAAGAAGGATATATCTCGAAGCCTGAAAGCCCCTAACTCTGCCGCCTCGGTCTCAGTAGCATAAGTCACCCAGAAGATTTGGTGAAGCTGATCAACGAAATATTGCGGGTCCTCATTCCGCCTAATCCCTGTGTGCTCATGTTACACCCCGTAGGTTCGTACGTGAAAATTTATAAGTGTTGGACGTTCTAAGTATGGATACTGGAGTATCCTTAAAGAATATATGATATTATACGAACTAATCCTATGGTCATGTCGGTTTACATTCATATAATAAGATATGGGAAACTCCGGGACCAAGCAAATCGAAGAAAATAATTTTTTTGAAAATTTGGAAAAAGTTGACAGAATTTTGGGTCAACTTTGGAGGGGTATATCTCCTAGTATATTAAGAGTTTTAAGGTGTTTCAAAAGCCAAAAGTGAAGTTCGTCGAGTCTAGTTTCCATGAAACAAATCGCTCGTCGATACGATATCGAAGTAGAGAATTATGGACGTTACAAGTTAGGCTGACAGAGTAGAAACGCGTGCTACAGTGACCCGACCCGAATTTGAACCAATATAAAAGGGGCTTGCCCCCTCTTTTTTTCAGCAAAAAACATTTTCCAAACTACTCCAAAATTCTATAGAAAGTTCCCCAACTCTCAAACCCAAATTTCAAGCCTAAATCAGCTGTAATTCCCGAATTCTAGTTCAGGCAACGTATAGTTGCGAGTATAGAATCGTATAGCGACGCGTGTGGTTCAAGTTTAAGGTGATAGAAAAGTGATGATATAGCGATATTATCAAGAGCAAGGTATGAATCTCCTATTATTAATGTTAATTTTGGTTTATTTACGGAAATAAAACTCTCAAATAGCCGTATAATAGTTTGTTGGTGGAAATATGGGATAAACCCCATATGGGATGTTTATGTAGTATTTTGGTGTTGAGAATATTATGATTAATGTTGGTATGGATGTTTTTGTTGTTGGTTGCTGAATTGAGATTTTGGGCTAGGCACATAAACAGGGGAGATGCTGCCGAAATTTCGGCAGATTCTAGAAAGATTTATTTGAAGGACTAAGACAAGCGTATAAAGGTGAGTCTAAAAATAGTATAAATTTTCTTGAATATAGATTTACGAAACTGGGAGGACAAGCGTTAAGTAGTTAAAGTTAAGGCGACCAAAAAGGTATGTTAAGGCTAGTTCCTTTCTTTCAAAGGCATGATTCCTAAGTTATGATCCCATAAATGTTTTCATAACCTCCTTGCTTTCAAAAGCTAGAAGTTCATGACTCTTAAAGCTTCTTATGATGTTAAATGAAAAATGTTCTATGATGATTGCGACGGTGATGATGATTCTCTTCTAGAAACTCCGAGGCTATGATTTGAGAGCATTTTGACATTATTAAGCCATTCCATGAATCCCTTGATCTTACTTACTGTTGATGGTCTCACCTCATGTTACTCGTTCCTTCGAGGTGAGATATAGCAAAGATAATGATTCTATTTTCAACGCTATCTAAGTTCATGATGCTCGAGACTTCCATGACATTATCTGTTTCATCTTACGATGGTTGGCTCTTCAAGGAATGATATAGTGACAATGGTAATGCTAATGATGATGTTGATTCCATTTATATATTTTTAGTCGGGCAAGATAACACCGCGCCTATATGGCCGGGAATGATAACACCGTGCCTATATGGCCGGGCAAGATAACACCGCGCCTATGTGGCCGGGCAAGATGTTATATATATTACTGTGGCTTAGTGGCCGGGAAAGATGCTTTATATATTACCGTACCTTAATGGCCGGGCAAGATGCTATATATATTACCGCGCCTTAACGGCCGGACAACATATTATATATGGATATGTGTGGAAAGGTTTTTTTTAAAAGCTAAGCATGCATGATATTCGCCTTAAAAGGGCATTCAGAGGCATAGATTGATCTCTTTTATATTACGTTATCTTCATACATTCATTATATTATTTTTCATGTTCGGTATCTCTTACTATGTTACTATTCATGCCTTACATACTCAGTACATTACTCGTACTAACTGTCACGACCCAACTAGGGGCCGCGACGGGTACCCGGGGCTAACCGCCGAGCACCATTCGTTCTGTCGCTCGTTTTACTCATTTAATGCTCTTTTTATCATCTTTATACTCTTAGCATAGGAAAATCGTATTTCATATTAAAACATAAAATACTTTCATATACATGTGCCTTTAGGTTATCAAAATAATACACACACACACACACACACACATATACATATATATATATATATATACAATGGCCACCTCATGAGACCATCTAACCCGCACTGCGTATCTACGAGCCTCTACTGGAGTACCGAACATAGTGACGGGACAAGACCCCGTCGTGCCCAAAAATACACATACATGGCTATATATATACAAAAGAATAATCATAAGCACCTCCGGGACAATGGAGGGCTTCTAATTAACTGACAGCTACTACGAATCTGGATCGAGCTCTTCCCCCTGTCTACCTGTGGGCATGAACACAGCGTCCAAAGAAAACGGACGTCAGTACGAATATTGTACTGAGTATGAGAGGCATAAATAACGAAATAAGACTATAATGTAAAGAAGATATCAGTATAGAACATCTGAATCTGACTGTCAAGTATAAGGAAAACAAGTCATGCTGTCTTACTCATGCTCATCATCATATCATATATGCATCATGTAGAAACTGCTCGTCCGTATCGGATCGGTATGATAATCAGAACATTAGCCTGCGTCCAGGACTCCCGCGTCCGGGGTAACATCTCATGCCACCCACTAGTGGTGTCTGCCCATGCCATCTGGCCATGGTGTATCGCATAGCTGTCAGCCTTGGCGGTGACTGCTCGGCCAAATAGGCACGGTGTAATAGTAATATCATCATATGCTCATCAAAATATGCTCAGCTTATCATAGTACATACATAAGGCTCAAGATCAACCATACTCTATCGGGGTAACGTAAGATCGTGATCCCCCGCTTGCATTATGGAACAATCATGGACATTCTGCCTCACCTTGAAAGAATTAGCATATAAGGTGAGTGTAAGCGATAAATAACATCGTTAGACTTTCTATACTTTAACTCATTACCTTGTGTAGCTAATTATAGACATAAGCTCATGGATAAGAAATAAGTTACGCTATAGGATTCATGCCATTAGAAAGAAGGGAATAGCCTCACATACCTTTGACGTTTAACTAAGCTATAGTTCGCTTGTTCTCCTTCGATATCGCGTTTCTACCTTCAAAAGAGAATTCGCATTTACGTTAGTTAATCGACTATAAGAACGTGCCAATATTTCTAGGGAAAATTGGGCGGCACTTCCTTTGTTTATACTACTTTTCCCATATTCTATATTAACTCCCAAACGCTCGCAATATTGAAATCAACAATCATCATTTACAGGCACTAACCACGATCCACCATTTCCCTCTAATTTCTCCACATTTATACTTATAACTCATTATCGCGTTTCCCCATATATGATACTTATTTCATGGTATAAGCATCCTTTTCAACATATTCGTAATCATAGCGCATCAACATTTATGATTCCATTCAACTACCATTCAATTGTGACACTATTCATCCATTTTAAGACCCATCTTCTATGTTTTCCTACCATTCAAGCATCTTAGCTTTCCAATACCTTAAACAACATGATGGAGTCATGAAACTTACGTTAGATGATGGTGGAACAAGCCTAGGGTGGAATCCTTCCTTTTGCACCAAAACCCTACTTCACTTTTCTTGGAACTTCTTGGTTTGGATGAACTTCACTTGAGTTTCACACACTTTGTTTCATGGATTTAATGTTGTTGATCATTGATTTCCTTGTTATTCTTATGGTTGAAGTGTTTGGAGAATTATCTAGAGAGTTCTTGAGTGGTGTAGATGAGAAATGAAATGAAAATGAATGAAAAGGGGTCCCATATATTAATCACAAAATCTGATTTTTTTTTTACGAACAATAGTCGGGATGCACAGTGGTCGTAAACCCACTTTACGGGTCGTATTCTGGTTTACGGTCCGTCCTTCGCGACCGTATTTAAGCATAACAGAACCAGAAAGGTTTGCTAGAGTCATAGTAGTTTACGGTCACAGTTTACGGGGCCGTATTTCGATTTACGGTCCATATTCCGGGTCGTATTTAGCCATTTAGACATTTGGAAGAAAGTTGAAATCTTGGAAGGTTAGAGGACGACAGCAGTTTACGGTCTGTAAACTACTTTACGGGCCGTATTCCACTTTACGACCAACTGGGCCAAAGTGCAAACCTGCAACTTTTCACTGTACGTTCACGGGGAAATTTCTGAGGTGTAACACTCTTCCCCCCTTTTTGGAACATTCATCCTCGAATGTTAAGTCATCGGGGATTCTGGAAAAATTTCGCCAGAGTTTCCCCTGTAATTTGGCACTACCAACCTGTCACAACATTCCATAATATCCGCCTCACAGGGCTACATCACAACATCGACATACCTAGGGCCACACGCGACCAAAAAAATGAAAAATAAGCATACATACCTCATATCGTTGGCGTTTCATCTTGAATCTCTCCTGGGGGTCGAAATAAATGCGGATACTTCGACTTCATACTCTCTTCTGCTTCCCACATCATTTCTTCCCCGTTATTGTTTCGCCACTAGACTTTAACTGAAACCACCTCTTTGTTTTAGAGTTTTCGCGCTTGCCTGTCGAGGATAGAAATAGGCACTTCTTCATAGGTCAGCTTTTCTGTTACTTGCACCTAATCTATCGGAACAATCTTCGTGGGATCTCCGATGCACTTGCGGAGCATCGAAACGTGGAAAACTGGGTGGACTCATTCAAGCTCCGATTGTAGATCCAATTCATAGGCTACCTGACCCACCTTGCGGATGATTTTGTAGGGTCCAATGTATCTGGGACTTAGCTTCCCTTTAATACCAAATCTCATCACCCCTTTCATTGGTGACACTTTCAAAAATACCCAATCAATAATTTGAAATCCCAAGTCTCGTCGACGGTTGTCCGCATAGGACTTTTGGCGACTTTGAGCTATCAACAACCGATCTTGGATCACCTTGACTTTTTCTATTGCTTGTTGGATCAATTCAGGGCCTACTAATTGTGCTTCTCTTATTTCGAACCATCCAATTAGAGATCTGCATTTCCTTCTATATAGAGCTTCATATGGAGCCATTTGTATACGAGAATGGTAGCTATTGTTGTATGCGAACTCAATAAGGGGTAAGTGATCATCCCAGCTACCACCGAAATCCAACACACATGCCCGTAACATATCTTCTAAGGTTTGAATGGTACGCTCGGCTTGCCCATGAGTTTGCGGATGAAATACCGTGCTAAACTTCACTTGCGTGCCCAAACCTTCTTGAAAAGATTTCCAGAACTTAGCTGTAAACTGTGCTCCTCTATCTGGGATAATAGATAATGGGATTCCATGGAGTCGCACAATTTCCTTGAGATACAACCTCGCGTAGTCTTCGGCTGAGTACGTGGTCCTAACTGGAAGAAAATGGGCTGCTTTCGTCAATCTATCCACAATCACCCATATAGAGTCATACCTGCCACGGGAATGAGGTAATCCCACGATGAAATCCATGTTGATCACTTCCCATTTCTAGGTGGGTATCTCTATTGCTTGCAATAAGCCTCCTGGTTTCTGATGTTCAACTTTTACTTGTTGGCAATTTGGACACTGTGTTACAAATTCGGCTACGTCTCTCTTCATGCCATCCCACCAATACATCATCTTGAGATCATGATACATTTTAGTTATACCTGGATGCATAGAATACCGAGAGCAATGTGCTTCTTCAAGAATTCATCTGCGCAATTCTGATACATTCGGCACACATAATCTGCCTCGGTACCTAAGAATTCCGTCCGTGAAAACTTCAAATGGAGATGTTTCCTTTCCATGAGACGTGTCTTTGTATCGACACAATTGAGGATCTTCATATTGCCGTTCTTTCACTTCCATATCGAAGGATGAAATTGTGGGATTATTGATACTAATCCCTGCATCACCAGAATCTATTATAAGTACCCCAAGACTAGCTAGTTAGCGAAGTTCTTGAAGCATCTCTTTCCTTTCTGGAGGGATTTCACAGAAACTACCCATCGATCGTCGGCTAAGCGCATCGGCTACTACATTTGCTTTCCCGGGGTGGTACAAAATGTTCACATCATTATACTTCAATAATTCTAACCACCGCCTCTACCGTAAATTCAACTCCTTCTGTTTGAAAATGTACTGAAGACTTTTATGATCTGTATAGAAATCAACGTGCACACCGTACAAATAATGTCTCCACATCTTCAAGGCATGAATGACTGCAGCCAATTCGAGATCATGAGTTGGATAATTCTTCTCATGTTTCCGCAATTGCCTCGAAGCATATGCAATAACCTTATCATGCTGCATCAATACGCATCCCAGTCCGACACCGGAAGCGTCACAATACACAACATAACCATCTGACCCGTCTGGAAGTGTTAAAACTGGAGCTGAGGTCCATCAGTCCTTCAACTCTTGGAAGCTGCATTCACAAGCGTCATTCCATTGCAATTTGGCTGACTTCTGGGTTAGCTTCATCAATGGGGCTGAAATAGACGAAAATCCCTTTCCGGTTTCAGGTAACAGAACAAAATATCAATACTTACCCAGTGACTTCCATATCGCCACTCACCTTCATCCGTCGTATGTAAGGCTTATATAAGGAATCTCATTTTCCTATGACTTAGCTCTATCGCATGATCTAAGACAGAAAAAAGGTCAACAATCCCTAGATGCCCCGCAGCCTCCTGTTTATAAATGTGGCCGACTTCACACCCATAAACAGGACTCTACTGGACACGACTTTGCAGACAACCCCTAGGACAACCTGCTCTGATACCACTTTGTCACAACCCGATCTTACTAGGGTGTGATGGGCGCCCGACCCCATATTCGGAGCCGAGCGAACCCGCTGACTCTTATAACACGCATACTCGCTTGGACTCTAAACTCAAATAAGATGGAATGCATAATAAGAACTTCCAGAAATATTCTCTTTCGTTGCTCTCAAATCAACAAAATCTGTGATCACGTGGAATCTGTAACATAATACATAAAGACACATCGGCTGGTGAAGCCGCTTACAAGACGGACATACTATAACCACGACTCTGTCTGCAAAGTCTCTATCATCAATCAGAAATCATAACATGTAAACTCTGACTCGGCAACACTCCGAAAGGAAGTGGAGCTCGCCAATCATGCTGAAGCATCTTCTAGCAATGCCTTCTACTCATCTGGGTGTACCTGCGTGGCATGAAACGCAGCCCCCGAAGAAAAGGGGTCAGTACGGAATATGTACTGAGCATGTAAGACATGCAATACAGAAAACAGAACCATAATCGAAACAAGCAGTACAAAAGGTAAGTACATTAGCCAGAATACCAGAGTGCTTATCTTGCGAACGCAAATCATGTATACCGATGTCATATGTCAGAAAAGTACAGAAAATAAGTAGATCATACAGAGTGCCACAATGCTTGCTTTCCAAACTTAGACCATGCATGCTTAGAACTGCGGAACGTGCAGCCCGATCCATATATATATACTATATTGCTGCGAACGTGCAACCCGATCCATTTATACATTATATTGCTGCGGAACGTGCAGCCCGATCTATATACATATATTATATTGCTGCGGAACGTGCAGCCCGATCCATTTATCCATATATCCCGCGTCCGGGACGATATCATATTATACCAACTGATCAGGTGGTTATGCGTCTACAACGCCTCACCATTCCCCTTGCCCCATATACATATACATATACATATATCACATAAGCAGCATGCAGGAGAGCCCAAAGAATGTTATGTCTCTGTCGGAGTGACGTAAGGTCGGTAACCTCCGAATATATTACGGAAGACTCGATGGACAAGTATACTTACCGACACCTGAAGGCTCAGAAACAAGTTTCGGGTCAATCCGATTTAGTATAAGAAAGTTATGAGCGTTTGAAGTACAGAACCTTTTATGAACGTTTCAGAAGCTATTTTTGGAAAATCAAAGCAATAATCATGCCAAGTACTTTTCGAATATCGCTATGGATCAAATCAACATAGAACTTTTGGAACCATATGTACGTATCAAAATGTATCAAAGACTTGATGGGATCATCAAACGTGCTATCATTTGAAAACCAAGACATTAGTCATATCAATTATCTCTCGAATGTCATTTCTTAAACATATCAACCGAACTTTGGACATCATGGATAGGCATCAAAACCATATGAAACAGCTTATGGAAATCAAGAACGTTAGCCATCCTAGTGGCTCTAAGAATAGGAGTTTCTTTGAAATCATACATATACTTTGTCATGTTGGTTTCACAAAGATCATGCCAAAAGAAGGAAAGGGTAAGCCTTACATACCTGCTCCACGTTCTATTAGCTACGTTTATTCGTCCAAGCTTGCTAGTCTACATTCAAGAAGATTCACATAATCATTAGATTCGTCGTCATACACTTGCTTTAGTTCTTCAAATGAATTCATTCATAATCTGCCGAAATTTCGACAGCATCTCCCTTGTAAATACACCATCCCCGAGAATCTAACTCGGCCACTTTATCAACAACAATCCGAGAATTCAACTCGGCCAAATTATCAACAACAATACCAACAATCATACTAACAACTTCAATAATCAATCCAAAATATACTCTAACATGGTTCAAGAACATTCAAACAATTCACATAATGTTCAAACAACCCAACCAACATGCCATTTCACTTGAAACCTTCCAAATTCAACAAGAACGATAACAACACATTTCCTTCTTTCAAATTCAATCACAACCACCCAACTTACAATCTTTCAAACACATGTCTCCCTTCCAAATTCATGAATTATATTTACAACCTACACATTAACAATATCATTCATACAATATAAGAAACCATACTAATATCACATTAACTTCTTCAACAATCCACAAACGATTTCCACTTCATTTCAAACCACTAAATCCTCATTTTACATCATAGAAGCTACCACAACAACACTTAAAATACTAAGTAAAATCAATTCATCACATCTCACCAATTTAACCCCTACTTGGCCACATCCCCCCCCCCCCCACACACACATATTTCATGAATTTCATCCATTTCTACATACTATAACATGCACCAATCATCCATAACATATGAAAGAAGGGGTTAAACCTTACCTTTATTCTTTGACTCCTCTATTCGGCTAGAGCTTCCATCTTGCACCATGAATACCTTGCTTGTTCCAACAACCACTCCATGTTTATTAGGGCCTTCAAATTGGTTGGAATACTAGAAGAAAATAAATTTTCTTGATCAATTCCATGGACAAAATTTTTTGAGCCATGGCCGAATAGCCCCTATTTTTTTTCTCCAAGTTTTCTTCTCCAAGCTTCTTGATTTTTCCAAGTGGTGAATATGAGACATATGACTAATTAGTCATCTTTTATACATATATAATATTCCTCCATGTGGGCCAAGGCCCACACCTACCTTGGCCGGCCACTTGGGCCTTTTAATTCAAGTTCATTTTTTTTTTTGGAATTCATGAAAAATTATTTTTCCAATTTCCAAATTTTCCCTTAGCCTTCCTCAACATTACCATGAACCATCTTGTAAATTTCTCTTTTTTCCCCTAGCCTTTCTAACTATTTCCACTTCAAAGATTTTCATAAACAACTTGTATATTAAACAAGATCAAAATGTGGCCTTGCCCTTAACTTCTGGAAATTATCTTGAATTATCCGAACGTACAAAATACGGGCTATAACATGTGCCTTTAGCTCTTTTAATTCCGCCAGAGCCATTCGTTAAGGAGGAATAGAAATGGGGTCGGTGTCCGGCAACACATCAATGGCGAAATCAATTTCCCTTTCTGGAGGAAGTCTTGGAAGTTCTTCTGGGAACACATCTGGGAATTCATTCACTACCGGAACTGACTGGAAAGTGGGCGGCTTTGCCTCTGTGTCATGAACCCGAACTAAGTGATAAATCTAACCCTTGGCTATCATCTTCCTTGCCTTAAGATAGGAAATAAACCTACCCTTTGGCGATGCTGCATTACCTTTCCATTCAAGCACGGGCTCTCCCGGAAATTGAAATCGAACCACTTTTGTACGGCAATCAACATTTGCATAAAACGACGCCAACCAATCCATACCCATGATTGCATAAAAATCTACCATTTTTAGCTCAATCAAGTCAGCTTTGGTATGACGATCACATATCACAACGACACAATTTTTGTACACTTGTCTTGCTATCACGGGATCACCAACCGGAGTGAGTACCTCAATGGGTCTAATTGACTCGGGTTTCGCCCCAATACAACCAGCAACATATGGGGTAATATAAGAGAATGTAGAACCCGGATCTATCAATACATACACATCACGGGAGAATATAGACAATATACCTGTAACTACATCCGGAGAGGACTCGAGATCCTGTCGTCCGGCTAAAGCATATGCACAGGGCTGAGTGCCACCTGAAGTAGATGCTGCCCCTCGGCCTCTGCCTTGGCCTGCTGTCATCTGGGGAGTCTGCCCTACCGGGCGTACTAATGAAGAGCCAGCTGTTGAACCTATAAGCTGAACTCCAACTCTGCCACTCATCTACGGGCAATCCCTCATCATATGCCCCACCTGACCACAAGTATGACAGGCATCCGAACCCTGATGACACTGTCCAGAATGTAATCTACCGCATTGGTTGCATCGCGGCACTGGGCGTCTCATTTCACTACAATCTTCCCTGAACTGGGAATCTGAAGCCCTCGAACTCTGGCCCTGTCCTGAACGGAAAGAGCGATCAAATCTCCTACCTGCGAATCGAGGAGGTGCACTCGTCACTGACTGGCCTGAGTACCCAGAATTTGTCTGCCTTGATCCCCCTCTATGATTACTGCTAGCTCCCATGGATCTGGCCCTCTTGCCTTGCCTTCTATCGCTATCACGGTCACCTCTTTGTTGTTGTTCTCGCACCTCCAAATTCTGAGCATGAGCCTGTATTTGGGAGATATCCATCCCGTCTTGCAAGGAAGCCGTCAAGCAATCTCTAAATAAATATGGCCCTAGGCCACTTACAAATCTATGTACCCGATCCCCTATGTCGGCCACAATAGCCGGGGCATATCTAGCCAAAGAATTAAATTGAAGGCTATATTCCCGGGTGCTCATATTCCCTTGCCTCAAATTTAAAAATTTGTCCGCTCAAGCTCGGCGGACTTCGGGTGGCAAATAGTGACGAATAAAAGCATCTACAAACTCTTGCCAAACCGGAGGAGGCACGTTCTCTCCTCTTGATAATACGCAATTGTTGTACCATAACACCGCCACATCCTGGAGTCTATACGATGCCAACTCCACTGATTCGGTCTCAGAGGCATGGACAATCATCAATGTCCTCAACATTTCATCGATGAAACCTTGTGGGTCTTCCTCCGACTTTGACCCGAAGAACTTCGGAGGATTTAGGCTCATAAAATCACGGGCCTTGGTACTTGCTACCCGGTCACTTGAACCCACATTTTGTCGTTGTGCCTGTGCGGCAACCAATTGTGTCAATAGATGAATGGCCTCGGTCATTTGTTGACTCGAAGCAACCGGCGGAGGAATTGGAGCTGGGGCTCCTCCTTGTTCTCCCACATCGGGTGGGGTAGAGAAAGTATTAGATGGGGCCTTGTTATGCGATTCACCTTCATTTATATTCACCGGAGGCTCTCTTTCTACCCGCCTCTTTGCCGTAGTATTGCCCTTCTGGGCGGCTGTAGCCTTTCCCTTGGGCGGCATTCTGAAATCATAACAAGCCATTAGGGAGGATAAAATCTTACGCATGTCTCTATCGCGCGATCCCATAGAAGAAAGATGGTCATTTTTTTCCTAAATGCCCTGTAGCCTCTTGTTTATTGATGTGGCGCGCAACACACCATAAACAAGACTCTACTAGACACGGCTCATAGACACTTCCAAGGACCGAACTGCTCTGATACCACTTTTGTCACGACCCAACTAGGGGCCGCGACGGGTACCCGGGGCTAACCGCCGAGTACCGCTCGTTCTGTCGCTCGTTTTACTCATTTAATGCTCTTTTTATCATCTTTATACTCTTAGCGTAGGAAAATTGTATTTCATATGAAAACATAAAATACTTTCATATACATGTGCCTTTAGGCTATCAAAATTATACATATATATATATACAGTGGCGACCTCGTGAGACCATCTAACCCGCACTGCGTATCTACGAGCCTCTACTGGAGTACTGAACATAGGGACGGGACAAGACCCCGTCGTGCCCAAAAATACACATACATGGCTATATATATACAAAAGAATAATCATAAGCACCTCCGGGACAATAGAGGGCTTCCAATCAGCTGACAGCTACTACGAATCTGGATCGAGCTCTTCCCCCTGTCTACCTTTGGGCATGAACACAACGTCCAAAGAAAACGGGCTTCAGTACGAATATTGTACTGAGTATGAGTGGCATAAACAACGAAATAGGACAATGATGTAAAGAAAATATCAGTATAGAACATCTGAATCTGACTGTCAAATATAAGGAAAATAAGTCATGCTGTCTTACTCATGCTCATCATCATATCATATACGCATCATGTATAAACTGCCCGTCCGTATCGTATCGGTGTGATAATCATAACATTAGCCTGCGTCCAGGCCTCCCGCGTCCGGGGTAACATCTCATGCCACCAACTAGTGGTGTCTGCCCATGCCATCTGGCCATGGTGTATCGCATAGCTGCCCGCCTTGGCGGTGACTGCCCGACCAAATAGGCACGGTGTAATAGTAATATCATCATATGCTCATCAAAATATGCTCAGCTTATCATAATACATACATAAGGCTCAAGATCAACCATACTCTATCGGGGTGACGTAAGGTCGTGATCCCCCGATTGCATTATGGAACAATCATGGACATTCTGCCTCACCTTGAAGGAATTAGCATATAAGGTGAGTGTAAGCGATAAATAACATCATTAGACTTTCTATACCTTAACTCATTACCTTGTGTAGCTAATTATAGACATAGGCTCATGCATAAGAGATAAGTTACGCTATAAGATTCATGCCATTAGAAAGAAGGGACTAGCCTCACATACCTTTAACGTTTAACTAAGCTATCATTCGCTTGTTCTCCTTCGATATCGCGTTTCTACCTTCAAAAGAGAATTCGCATTTATGTTAGTTAAAGACTATAAGAACGCGCCACTATTTCTAGGGAAAATTGGGTGGCACTTCCTTTGTTTATACTACTGTTCCCATATTCTATATTAACTCCCAAACGCTCGCAATATTGAAATCAACAATCATAATTTACATGCACTAACCACAATCCACCATTTCTCTCTAATTTCTCAACATTTATACTATAACTCATTATCGCGTTTCCCCATATATGATACTTATTTCATGGTCTAAGAATCCTCTTCAACATACTCATAATCATAGCGCATCAACATTTATGATTCCATTCAACTACCATTCAATTGTGACACTATTCATCCATTTTAAGACCCATCTTCCATGTTTTCCTACCATTCAAGCATCTTAGCTTTCCAATACCTTAAACAACATGATGGAGTCATGAAACTTACCTTAGATGATGGTGGAATAAGCCTAGGGTGGAATCCTTTCTTTTGCACCAAAACCCTACTTCACCTTTCTTGGAACTTCTTGGTTTGGATGAACTTCACTTGAGTTTCACACACTTTGTTTTAGGGATTTAATGTTGTTAATCATTGATTTCCTTGTTATTCTTATGGTTGAAGTGTTTGGAGAATTTTCTAGAGAGTTCTTGAGTGGTGTAAATGAGAAATGAAATGAAAATGAATGAAAAGGGCTCCCTTATATTAATCACAAAATCTGATTTTTTTTATGAATAGTAGTCGGGATGCACAGTGGTCGTAAACCCACTTTACGGGCCGTATTCTGGTTTACGGTCCGTCCTTCGCGACCGTATTTAAGCATAACAGAACCAGAAAGGTTTGCTAGAGTCATAGTAGTTTACGGTCACAGTTTACGGGCCGTATTTCGATTTATGGTCCGTATTCTGGGTCGTATTTAGCCATTTGGCAAAAATTTAAAATCTTGGAAGGTTTGAGGACGACAGCAGTTTACGGTCCGTAAACTACTTTACGGGCCGTATTCGACTTTACGACCAACTGGGCCAAAGTGCAAACCTGCAACTTTTCACT
This sequence comes from Lycium barbarum, assembly GCF_019175385.1. NCBI lineage: Eukaryota > Viridiplantae > Streptophyta > Magnoliopsida > Solanales > Solanaceae > Lycium > Lycium barbarum. The sequence continues at coordinate 42,836,724 of NC_083345.1, read as the reverse complement.
GTACGTTCACGGGGAAATTTCCGAGGTGTAACACTAACGTCCCTTCTTGTGGACTCTGCGTTCATGCCCGCAGGTGTAGATAGACGAGACGAGGATCTTTCATCGTAGGCTGCCTTCAGTTACTGGTCTTGAGTGGTGGCTCCACTTCTTCCTGATGCATTGCCGAGTCTGAGTTGTATATGTTTTTTGTTTGTTTGTGATAAGAGGGTATGTCGAGGGCCCTGTCCTGACTTATATACTTCAGTCATGTTCATAGAGGCTTTGCAGACAGTTCCTGTGTACAGCTTAGTCATAGTGTGATTGTAGTAATGTCGGCATCATGGGTCTATTGTACATTTACTTATGCATGATATTATGTTCATATTTAGCCTCTTGATCTTACTGTTTCCATTTGAGACACGAAGGATGTAAGTCATAAGTTGGTTCCCTCGGTTCCTGTAAGGTGCCGGGTGTCAATCACGCCTTACCAAGGGTGGGGTGTGACAGGGGGCTCTAGTACAATGAACTCTCGAGCCCTCCAACTACCGAGCCCCTGAGTGGGTCCTGCACCAGCAGGTGCTCTCGGCTTCCTCTGAGTAGCCACAAGCTGAGTCAATATTTATATCGCACTCCGAAGGTCCTAATCAGTCGGTGTGGAAGGGGATATTGGAGGTGCTGCCTCCCTCTGAAGCTCCTCAGGTGGTGGAGGAGTAGATGCGGGCTGCGAAGGGGTTTTACCCTAGGCCTCAGACTGGGCCCCATCTACTGGGTATGCCCTGCTAGTCCCATCACCAGTTGCCGTAACGACTCTTCGGCTACTTGTGGTCTTTCTATTACCGGCATCGCTGTATACAAACACAAAAGGGTGAGTTTAACTCAAATCACCTATGACTTAGCTCTACAGTACGATTTAGATCTGAAAGGGTAACAGACTCATAAATGCCCTGTAGGCTCCCCATTTATATAATGTAGTGCACAACACATCTATAAGCAAGACTCTAATATACACGGCTTGTAGAATCCCTAGTAGAGACCTGATCTGATACCAAGTTTGTTAAGCCATAAACCTTGAGAGGCGTGGCCGGCACCCGGTGCCACACTCGGCCCAAGGGAACCACTCTGAACCTGTAACTCTGGTGGGGTAATCCTCAACTTAGGCCGACAAGGCCTACTTGCAATTAAATGAATATAAACAAAGTCGACAAGGCCACACTCTATATATATAAAGACTGGCTATCTTAACTGAACGGGCACACACACCCAAAATATATATAAAACTGAGCAAGTTGAAGAGGCTGATATGAAAGTACACAACCGATAGTATCAAAATAGACATATACAAGGCCGACAAGGCTACAACACTGACATACTATGTACAGGACTCGTCTACAAGCGCCTAAGGAAAGCATAGCTGTATCATGGTCTGGACAAGGTCCCGACCTACCTATCAAGTCTATAATCACAAAAAGAAGACTCCAAATATACCTGGCAACTATGGAAAAGGGAGCTCATCAATCAACTGCTCAAGAGGAAGGGAACTTACCAATTAGTTGCTCAAGAGAAAATCAATAGAAACATGGTTATCCCTCAGGTCCAACTTAAATTCTATTCATCCGAATGGGATAAGCCAATCCAAGTTATTGCTTTCTTAGACACTGAAGCAGCATGTTCACAGATTAACCCTGTTGTCCTTCCAGAGGATCAACGGCCAGGTTTGTGGTAATTTGTCCTTATGGATGTTGAAGCCTGGTCCTCTATGTAAGAAAACTATTGTGCTTGTAGTCTTGATGTTTTGCTTGCTATCTCCTCGCCCTTTACCCCATCCCTTGGTATCAGAGCCAGACCATCATTTCGGAGAGAAAAGCAGCTTAGTGAACAAATGTGTGAGGCCTGAAAAATCCAAGTCCAAATCCAAGGTGCTCCTCAAGCTAGAGATGCTTTTCAGGCTACTCTACGTTATCAAATACCTTGGCGAGTTTAGAATCACGCTATGGATCTTTCTCTTCTAGGGGTTTAACTTATATTCCCGCAATGGAGCTACCATGGGCACCCAAATCTCAAGGAAAATTCCTACAGAGGAACTTGTCAAAATTCTTCCTGATTCATGGGTCATAAATTATGAAAAACTATCACGACCTGACAAGGGCCATGACGGGTTCTCGGAGCTAACTGTTGAGCACCACTCGTTAAGCTAATCATCATACTCAACATGAACATTTATAATCTCCAAAGCAACTTAAGTCTATATACATAAGCCCTCACGGCTGAAAAAATGATATACAAAAGTATAATGTGATTATCATAGGATATCAACTACCCATGCGTACGTATCTATGAGCCTCTACTACAGTACTAGACATAAGGACGGGACAGGTCCCTATCATGCCCAAGTATATACACAAAAGAATATGATCATAAGTAGCACCTCCAGAATAGTGGAGTGCTCCTGTGAATCCGCTGATAAGCTCCTACGGATCTGCACCGTCTCCCTGTGGGCATGAACACAGCGTCCAAAAAGAAAGGATGTCAGTACGAAAAGTGTACTAAGTATGTAAGGCATGAATAGTAATAACATAATAAAGAAACAATGAAACATGAGCTGAAGACATAACCTGCTTAACCTTTAAAAGAAAATACATGTATGCCTATCATATATACCATCAATGTTAACCCGCGTACGGGTAACTATCACATGCCGCCCACTAGTGGTGTCATGTCTGGCCCTATAGGTACGGTGTAATCATAAGCAGCCCGCCTTAGCGGAGTCATGTTCGGATCTCTAGTCACAGTGTATTCGTATGCAGCCCCCCTTCGCGGCGACATGTCCGGCCATCTAAGTGCGGTGTAATCTCATCATCATATAGTTATTATATAGCATGCATTAGAACTCAAGTACAAATTATAACTCTATCGGGGTGACGTAAGGCCGAGAACCCCGAATTCCATTATGGAGTAATCATAATCATCATGCCTCACATTGCAGGAACTAGCATTTTAAGGTGAGTCTAGCAACAATGGCCAACATCAAAGAATCATATAAGGATCATTAATTTCATAGAAATATCTTATCATGAGCTTTAGAATCTCTAGACTTATACTCATCATCATCATTTTCAAATTCGTAACATATCCCTTATCTTTATCTTATGAGAAGTTATTCATATCTTATGAGAAGGTCATGGAAAGACTAAGGAAGTCATGTTATAGGAATCATGCCTTAGTAGAAGAAGGGACTAGCCTCACATACCTTGATGTCGCTCTAACTTATCAATTTAAGCGCTTTCCTCCAATGTTCACAATTCTACCTTCAAGAAAATTCGTACTAGAATTAGATAGTCGGAAACATGCTTAAACTTAAACTAAAGCTAAAGAAAATTGGTTAGCATTTGCTTTGTTTCTATAACTTTCTCCATATAATATAACAACTCCCAAACGTCAATAATATCATTCGTAATATCACAATCAATAACTTTGTCAAGTTCGACATTATCCAATTCCCACAATTTCCTCTCAAGGTCATCCATAACCATTGTCATAATACAACATTACCTTCATCCTCATAATGTTTCTCCCATGTTCTTAATATCGTTTATAACACAATTATAATTGTAACATGTCAAGAATAATGATTCATGTGATGCTACTACTAAAACATGTTACCATTCTCATATTTGTAACCCATCTTCCACTCCCTTCCATAATCCAAGTCTTTTAACCTCTCAATGTTCTAAATAACATGAAATGCTCATAAAACTCACCTTTGATTGTGTAGAAATAAGTTTTGGATGGAAATGCTTCACTTGAAGAAATACCCTAGCTTCAATCCAAAGAGATTTCTTGACTCCAAGCAACCCTACAGACACCCTTACACTTGCTTTTCTTGGATTAATGATGTTGATCTTTGATTTGCCTTGGATTTATATGTTGGTATGGTGGGAGAAAGTTCTAGAGGTTTTGAGAGAAGTGGAGAGAAAAATGGGAAATGAAATAAATGAACTTGGGGCCTCCTTTATAAAATTTAAAATCTGTCCCGGCATGATTCTTGTAGGATCTCCGACACATTTACGGAGCATTGATACATGGAAAACTGGATGGACTGATTCAAATTATGAGGGTAAGTCCAGTTCATAAGCTACTTGACCCACCTTACGAACAATCTTATAAGGTCCAATGTACCAAGGACTTAGTTTTCCCTTCTTACCGAATTTCATCACACCTTTCATTGGTGACACCTTTAGAAATACCCAATCATAAACTTGGAATTCTAGGTCTCGCCGACGGTTGTTCGCAAAGATTTCTGGCGACCCTGGACTGTTAGTAATCGACCTCGGATAACCTTGACCTTTTCCACCGCTTGTTGAATTAACTCAGGGCCTATTAGCTGTACCTCTCCTACTTCAAACCACCCAATTGGGGATATACACTTCCTTCCATATAGAGCTTCATACGGGACCATCTGAATACTAGAATGATAGCTATTATTGTATGCAAACTCAATAAGAGGTAAGTGGTCATCCGAACTACCACTGAAGTCTAGCACACATGCCCGTAACATATCTTCCAAGGTTTGAATAGTGCACTCGGCTTGCCCATCAGTTTGTGGTTGAAACGCTGTGCTAAGCTTTACCCGAGTACCCAAACCTTCTTGGGAAGACTTCCAAGAATTTGTCACTTCCTGTAGACATTCCGAGGACTAACCGCTCTGATACCACTTTTGTAACGACCAAACCCCGTGGGCCGCGACTGGCACCCTAGCTGGGTACCCGTACATACCTACCTGACCGAATTTCGTATCGTACATATTTTTTTTTTGAAACAGAAATTACAAAAGTAGGCCGATACAACTACGGCACGCGCGCAAACATATATATATCTGAACATACAAAAATATACGGATAAGCTGACAAGGCTAACATACAGACGAAACCCGTAACCCACACATCTATCTACAGGCCTCTACAGACATACGGAGTCATATAACGGGACAGGGCCCCGCCGTACCCAGAATATCCATACATACAGAGTATACAGAAGACAGGAGATATATACCAAAAATATACGCTCCGGATCAAAGGAGCTCTTCAAAACAGCTGAATCAGAAACCTACGCTGGCGGCGTATCACCTGGCGCTTCTGTACCTGCGGACATGTAGCGCAGCCCCCGAAGAATGGGGGTCAGTACGAAAAATGTACCGAGTATGTAAAGCAGAAACATAACAGATATAAGCATAGTCCGAACCGGAGTCACAGAAATATAACGGACAGAACCATAAATCAGACTGACGGACAGAGTCATGATCCAGACAGACATACAGAATCGTGTTCCATACAAATAAATCAAATTATGGTTCGGACAGACAGACGGAATCATATTACGGATAGACGAGCAGAATCAGAATCCATACGGACATACAGACATAGTCGTAATTCAGACGGACAGACTGAAGTATGTCGGACAGAATTATGCATGCAGAGTAGTACAGAGTGATACAGAATCATACAGAGGCATGTGCTTATATAAATATAAATAGCACACGCATACATTCATACAGATCCCGGCCCTGTCTGGGGGCGCGGTAACAGAACCCGGCCTTCTTAGTACGGGACGCGGTGGACAGACAAAATCAGATCAGATCATATGCCATCCTGACCGCCATCCCCATACACAGATCATAATATCATACAGACATACAGATCCCGGCCCGCACGCCGAGGGACGCGGTGAACAATGCAGAGAAATATGCACGATAACAGAACCTGGCCCGGGTCGCAGTGAAAGAATGCATTGAGACAGACACGAACCGATAAATGAGAAACTACTTACATACAGACTCAACATACAGACTCTATCAAACTGAAGGGTGCCAAACGGCGAGCCAAAATCAGATATCCAGATAGTATGCATAATACGCGCCTATATCCTAGTTGGGAAGGCACGGCAGATTATTATCAGAACCGGATTCTCAGATGTTCAGAAATCATTTTGTATAAATTACACAAAAATAGCCATATCATACACAAAATAATAGTCCAGAAGTTTTTAGAGAAAATCGGACCAAAACGGAAGTATTTAAAATTTTACAGAAAGTATCGGGCCTTGTGGGCCCGCCTCGGACCAACTCGAGGATACATACGTAGATTATTGATAATAGGCCTTATGAGGTCATCCATAGTCGTTTGGAAGTGTTCCGACTCCGTTTAGGGAAGTTTTGTAAAAAATTCACTTTAAAGGCAATTTGTAAGAAAATTGCTTCAATTGAATTGAAGGAATTGGAGCGGTTTTCCGTCTCGAATTCCGGGGAACGGAGTCGTACTTAAGGCTTGCGGCCGAGCCTACCACATCCAGAACATGCCTGGGAACATAGGGGAATGCTTCACATACCTCGATGACGCGTTACGCTCGCTTGGCGTCAATCCAAATTTCGTCCAAAATCTGGAAATGGTCAAGTTTACCATTTGGTTAGTTTCAAACTTTTCAATAATTCAACTTAACACATACTTGCCTACCGAAATTTCGGCAGCATTTCTCTGTATATAAGACATCCCCGAGACTTAGCTTGGCTCAATTCATCATCACAACAACCCAGAAATAGCATCAATAACAACAATATGCATTAGACTTACGATATGGCCCCACTAGCCATCCTTTCGACATAGCGAAACATTTTGCGTTTCAACCTTACATTTCCAACCCAAACTTATTATGCTCATATTCATCATCCATCAAAATCATTATAGCATACGTCGGAGGCATATCATACCATTTCCACACAATATACACAAGATATGCAAAACATACCAACTTTCCATTAAGCTACTACTTGTCCAATTTTTCCTAACTTTCAACATACAAGTTCGTTATACATTTCCATCTTCCAAATTCATCATCAATAATCATAATTTGCATCTCGATACTTTCATTTCCATTTTTACATAGACCATAACAAAGTTAAATAATTTCCTTCAACAACTTAATAACCATTCTTCCATAACAACAAAAACCATTACTCCTTCATTCATTTCTCAATTGGAACAATTAGCATACTAACAAAATTTAATTCACTTCCATTTCACTCCTTGCATCTCACGGCCACATACTATTTTTTCCAATTTTCACTAATTCATTCCACTTTCATTTCTAATATAATTTCTATCATAACAACAACTAGAATACATCATAAAAAGTCAACTCATTATATCAATACATCAACACACACACACGGCCACTTTCCAACAAACACACCCACTTTGCAAACTTCCATATTTTCACAAATTCTATTCATTTCTACATTCCACAACATAAACAAAGCTCCATAACATAATAAAAAGGGATGGATTCTTACCTTTTCCCAACTCTTCCACTTGCCACAATTGGTAGTTTCTTGCCACAATAATTATACCAACTTGAAGAGCACCTTGAGCTTAGTAGAAATTTTAAAAGAGATGAATTTTTTTGAATCAAGATTGAAGCTTGGAAAAAAAAAATTCTTTTCTTTTCTTTCTTTCTCTCTTGGAGCCGATACCCCCTCAAGTTTCTTGCTTTGTTTTGTTCTTGCTCTTTCTTGAATATTCTTGATATTTATCCACTATAAATGATTAATATATCACAAATTAATTTTCATGGGTTTGGGCCCCTCCCTTGGCCGGTTGGGCCTCTCCCATTTGGGCCTTACTTATCATTTTTTTTAGCCCAAAATGGTTGGTTACATATTGTAATTCATGGGGTAAGTTTCCAAAATTCCAATTTTTCCCTTGGCCACCTTTCGTAATTCCACACCAACGTATTCATAACCTACACATTCATACCAAGAAATGTCCAATAGGGGCCTTATTCATCACAAGTCCATTTATCTTGAATTTTTCGAATAAGCGAAAATATCGGATGTAACATCCTCCCCCCCTTTAAAAACATTCGTCCTCGAATGTTAAATTGACCTTATGGAGCATCATACTACTTCGGGAGGGTCCTCTTTATAATCGTCCTTTGCTGACTTTCCGACATGGCTTCTTTACCAACATTATGGGGTAATTTTTCACGTCACTGATTCAAATGCCTTTCTATCATATTTCCTCATACCCCACACAATCATCGAACCATAAGCTATATTCTTGTAACAGACAGACGCTTCCCAGACGTCATAGTCCATATCATTTCTTGTTACACTCCTGAGATTCCTACCCCGTTCTCGAAATCCCACTTCATACCAGACACTTCATACCAACAGATTCAGAACTAGAACCGGACGCGTAGAAGCATATCAGACAGATTCGTAATCAAAGTCAGGCGGACACAAATGTATCAGATAGGGTCGTAATCAAGATCAGACATACGGAGATGTATCAGACAGGCATACGATCGAAATCAGACGCACAGAAGCATATCAGACGGATTCATATCCGGAGTCAGACATACAGAGGTGTGTCAGACAGAAACGTAATCAGAATCAATCATACATAAGTATGTCGACCAGAAACATATTCAGGATCGGATGTACAAAGATTTATCAGGTGGGAACATAATCGAGTTCAGAAGCATAGAGGCGTAATAGACAGAGCCTTATCAACATCGGAAGTGCAGAAGCAATACAGATAGAATCTGAAGCCGAATCAGATCACCCTTAGTAAGGCTCCAGTGATTTATGGAAAATTTCCCTTATTGGTAACCTGGTTAGCCAAGTTATCATACAAATCGTCTCGCGTGCCGCTTGTCGACTCTTTCAAAGATTCCGCTTATTCGCACTTCTTATTTTTCGTCTTTCCTACCATCCATACTCGTTTTCCTTTTCAGACATCGTCATACCAGACTGAGTTATAATGGAATAGGGGTTTTTCTAGTCCTTGACAGCATTTGTGTCCTCGCCCCCGCTTCGTTTCATGTATTCGGTTTAGTAAAGCCTTTCGCCGATCACAACATTAGTTGCCGGGACTCGGTTCTTAACCCATATGGGCACCAAACGAAAATCATACATACACACATACACATACACACATACAGATATATCTACTAATGTCTTACTGGCGGACGTCTCTGACTGTTATTCAGATTCGCTCAATTTCCCGAGCGGTGTTGTACCTTTTCTTTGCCCATTTAGTCCGCCTCGCTCTGCGCGACTCCTGTAAGGGCACTAATCACTCCACACATTCCATTTGTCCTTTTGGTTACCCCAAATTTTCATTTACATCTATCATACTTACACTTGTGCAAAACTTTGCATTACTTCCCAGGGGGTCACCCATCCCAGAATTGCTCTGGCTTGAGCACGCTTAACTCCGAAACTTTTATGCATTTTGACGCGTTAGGGCTAATATAATTTCGTCGATTGCCCCGCACGACCTTTGTCACGTAATTTTAGGTCAATTCGGGGTCTTAGCAATTTTCGGAAAAATTTTGTAGCGGGTCCCACCCCCGGCTAAGTCGTACCATTACCATATCGCCTTTCTGAATCTTAAACATTCACCTTCATACACATATACATGTGATTACGGATAACCCACGGATTTAAGTCTTCGTCCCACGAATTCCGCCTCCAAATAATCGGTGGGATCTGATAAAATATCACCGTAAGGTGTTCTCCGGCCACTGGCAGAAGAAAACTAAAGTCCGACAAGTATTGCGGGACCTTTTTGTACTTAGTCTACATATTTACTTCCATATTTCTGGAAATATTTGGGCAGAGGTTCCTCTGTTTTTCTTACTATCCGAAACCTGTACACCAGAAATACCAATTATGCCTCACAGGGCCAACACATATACACACACATACATATCATATCATGTCGTATCACAGCCACACGGGGCTGATAACCTCAAGTAAGAATTATAACGTCGTCGACACCTACCACACGTGCCCAACTCAACAGCATCGGAGGCACTTTCCTGTTTACTTTCATCCGGGATTTCTAGACTCACATTGACGGTGGGGACATCTCAGTCGCCCTTGCCTTTGGTCACTAGGTCTCTAATCCTTTTAAATTTCCGTCGTCTTCATAGAACAACGTTTTACAGATATCATACACATATCGAAAATTCTAGGAAACTTATGTACTCATAACTGATCAACTCGGGTCTAACCTGGGGAGCTGCCGTGGGAACTGTGTCCCTCATCATCGTCGTCGGTCTGGCCCCCACTGTTACCTGCATCTGAATCGGAGGAGTGTAGGTAGCCTGGCAATTCCTGGTTCACCGACGGCCAGGACAAAGGGCTGGAATAGGGCGTAACACTCTCTGGGGAAGCCTGTCTAACATACTGCTCCACTACCGGAGCTGCTGGCACATCCTCGGGAATCTCCTCCTCCGGCGTCCCAGAGGAGTGCTCTAGTGGCTCAGCCTCGGGGCTATCCTCCTCCCTGGGAGTAAGAAACTCTGGAGGTATCGTCGCTGGGTCCTCCGAAGGGTCGGTGTCATAACTGTCTTCCCTGGGAGCCTCTGCTCTGGGGATCAAAAACTCTGGAGGAATTGTCTCTGGATCCTCCGAAGGATCTGTCTCAATCGAGTAGCTGGGGATCTGCCTACTCGGTCCTGGTGATGTCCTAGGGGCCTTATTAGCACCCCCATCCCCATCATCCGAAGCGCTCCTCTTCATTATTTATCAACCTACGATCACCTACAGGAAGAGGGTCAGAAACATTTTCCCCAAATACCGACACTTCTGCTCTTCTGGAGCCTCGCTGTAGATACAGCAATTCGTAGGGGAGAATCATCCTAATCATATAGCTTTATCGCACGGTCTAAGAATCCAAAGAAGGGTAACATCCTAAATGCCCTGTAGCTTCCTGTTTATAGGTGTGGTGCACAACACATCGATAAACAAGACTCTACTAGACACGGCCTGTAGACATTCCGAGAACTAACCGCTCTGATACCACTTTTGTCACGACCCAACCCCGTGGGCCGCGACTGGCACCCTAGCTGTGTACCCGTACATACCTACCTGACCGAATTTCGTATCGTACAGATTTTTTTTTTGAAACAGAAATTACAAAAGTAGGCCGATACAACTACGGCACACGCGCAAACATATATATATCTGAACATACAGAAACATACGGATAAGCCGACAAGGCTAACATACAGATGAAACCCGTAACCCACACATCTATCTACAGGCCTCTACAGACATACGGAGTCATATGACGGGACAGGGCCCCGCCGTACCCAGAATATCCATACATACAGAGTATACAGAAGACAGGAGATATATAGCAAAAATATAAGCTCCGGATCAAAGGAGCTCTTCAAAACAGCTGAATCAGAAACCTACGCTGGCGGCGTATCACCTGGCGCTTCTGTACCTGCGGGCATGTAGCGCAGCCCCCGAAGAACGGGGGTCAGTACGAAAAATGTACCGAGTATGTAAAGCAGAAACATAACAGATATAAGCATAGTCCGAACCGGAGTCACAAAAATATAACAGACAGAACCATAAATCAGACTGACGGACAGAGTCATGATCCAGACAGACATACAGAATCGTGTTCCATACAAATAAATCGAATTATGGTTCGGACAGACAGACGGAATCATTATACGGACAGACGAGCAGAATCAGAATCCATACGGACATACAGACATAGTCGTAATTCAGACGGACAGACAGAAGTATGTCGGACAGAATTATGCATGCAGAGTAGTACAGAGTCATACAGAATCATACAGAGGCATGTGCTTATATAAATATAAATAGCACACGCATACATTCATACAGATCCCGGCCCTGTCTGGGGGCGCGGTAACAGAACCCGACCCTCTTAGTACGGGACGCGGTGGACAGACAGAATCAGATCAGATCATATGCCATCCCGGCCGCCATCCCCATACACAGATCATAATATCATACAAGCATACAGATCCCAGCCCGCACGCCGAGGGATGCGGTGAACAATGCAGAGAAATATGCACGATAACAGAACCTGGCCCGGGTCGCAGTGAAAGAATGCATTGAGACAGACACGAACCGATAAATGAGAAACTACTTACATACAGACTCAACATACAGACTCAATCAAACTGAAGGGTGCCAAACGGTGAGCCAAAATCAGAATATCCAGATAGTATGCATAATACGCGCCTATATCCTAGTTGGGAAGGAACGACAGATTTTTATCAGAACCGGATTCTCAGATGTTCAGAAATCATGTTGTATAAATTACACAAAAATAGCCATATCATACACAAAATAATAGTCCAGAAGTTTTTAGAGAAAATCGGACCAAAACGGAAGTATTTAAAATTTTACAGAAAGTATCGGGCCTTGTGGGCCCACCTCGGACCAACTCGAGGCTACATACGTAGATTATTGATAATAGGCCTTATGAGGTCATCCATAGTCGTTTGGAAGTGTTCCGACTCTGTTTAGGGAAGTTTTGTACAAAAATTCACTTTAAAGGCAATTTGTAAGAAAATTGCTTCAATTGAATTGAAGGAATTGGAGTGGTTTTCCGTCTCGAATTCCGGGGAACGGAGTCGTACTTAAGGCTCGCGGCCGAGCCTACCACATCCAGAACATGCCTAGGAACATACGGGAATGCTTCACATACCTCGATGACGCGTTACGCTCGCTTGGCGTCAATCCAAATTTCGTCCAAAATCTGGAAATGGTCAAGTTTACCATTTGGTTAGTTTCAAACTTTTCAATAATTCAACTTAACACATACTTGCCTACCGAAATTTCGGCAGCATTTCTCTGTATATAAGACATCCCCGAGACTTAGCTCGGCTCAATTCATCATCACAACAACCCAGAAATAGCATCAATAACAACAATATGCATTAGACATACGATATGGCCCCACTAGCCATCCTTTCGACATAGCGAAACATTTTGCGTTTCAACCTTACATTTCCAACCCAAACTTATTATGCTCATATTCATCATCCATCAAAATCATTATAGCATACGTCGGAGGCATATCATACCATTTCCACACAATATACACAAGATATGCAAAACATACCAACTTTCCATTAAGCTACTACTTGTCCAATTTTTCCTAACTTTCAACATACAAGTTCGTTATACATTTCCATCTTCCAAATTCATCATCAATAATTATAATTTGCATCTCGATACTTTCATTTCCATTTTTACATAGACCATAACAAAGTTAAATAATTTCCTTCAACAACTTAATAACCATTCTTCTATAACAACAAAAACCATTACTCCTTCATTCATTTCTCAATTGGCACAATTAACATACTAACAAAATTTAATTCACTTCCATTTCACTCCTTGCATCTCACGGCCACATACTATTTTTTCCAATTTTCACTAATTCATTCCACTTTCATTTCTAATATAATTTCTATCATAACAACAACTAGAATACATCATAAAAATTCAACTCATTATATCAATACATCAACACACACACACGGCCACTTTCCAACAAACACACCCACTTTGCAAACTTCCATATTTTCACAAATTCTATTCATTTCTACATTCCACAACATAAACAAAGCTCCATAACATAATAAAAAGGGATGGATTCTTACCTTTTCCCAACTCTTCCACTTGCCACAATTGGTAGTTTCTTGCCACAATAATTATACCAACTTGAACAGCACCTTGAGCTTAGTAGAAATTTTAAAAGAGATGAATTTTTTTGAATCAAGATTGAAGCTTGGAAAAAAAAATTCTTTTCTTTTCTTTCTTTCTCTCTTGTAGCCGATACCCCCTCAAGTTTCTTGCTTTGTTTTGTTCTTGCTCTTTCTTGAATATTCTTGATATTTATCCACTATAAATGATTAATATATCACAAATTAATGTTCATGGGTTTGGGCCCCTCCCTTGGCCGGTTGGGCCTCTCCCATTTGGGCCTTACTTATCATTTTTTTTTTTAGCCCAAAATGGTTGGTTACATATTGTAATTCATGGGGCAAGTTTCCAAAATTCCAATTTTTCCCTTGGCCACCTTTCGTAATTCCACACCAACGTATTCATAACCTACACATTCATACCAAGAAATGTCCAATAGGGGCCTTATTCATCACAAGTCCATTTATCTTGAATTTTTCGAATAAGCGAAAATGTCAGATGTAACAACTGCGGTCCTCTATCAGTAATAATGGATACTAGGACTCCATAAAGCCACACAATCTCTTTAAGATACAACCTTGCATAATCTTTCGCCGAATATGTGGTTCTGACTAGAAGAAAATGAGCTGATTTCGTGAGTCTATCCATGATCACCCATATGGACTCATACTTTCTTCAGGAACGAGGTAATCCTACAATAAAATCCATGTTAATCACTTCCCATTTCAAAGTTGGGATTTCCATGGCTTGTAACAATCCTCCTGTCTTTTGATGCTTGACTTTCACTTGTTGGCAATTTGGACATTGAGCTATACATTATGCTATGTCCTTCTTCATTCCATCCCACCAATCCATTAGCTTGAGGTCGTGATACATCTTTGTCGCTCCTAGGTGAATGGAATACCGAGAATAATGAGCTTCCTCTAGAATTCGACGACGTAGTCCTGCAACATTTGGAACACATATCCTGTCTTGGTACCTAAGAACTCCTTCTACAAAAATTTCAAATGGCGACTTATTTTTCTCAGGAAATGTATCTCTATAGTGACTCAACTGGGGATCTTCATATTGGCGCTCTCTTACCTCCATATCTAAGGAGGAAATAGCAGGGTTGTGAATACCAATCCATGCATTGCCTGAATTAATTAGGCGAACTCTGAGGTTGGCTAGCTGGTGGAGCTCACGAATTAATTCTTTCTTCTGCAAAGGGACCTCACATATACTTCCCATTGATTTGTGACTAAGTGCATCAGCTACTACATTCGCCTTTCTGGGGTGGTATAAAATACTCACATCATAATCCTTTAATAGTTCTAACCACCGCCTCTGCCGTAGATTCAACTACTTCTGTTTGAAAATATAATGGAGACTCTTGTGATCTGTAGAAATATCAACATGAACGCCATACAAATAGTGTCTCCACATCTTTAGTGCATGAATAACCGCGGCCAATTCAAGATCATGGGTCGGATAGTTCTTCTTATGTTTTGCAACTGCCTTGAAGCATAGGCGATGACTTTACCGTGTTGCATCAACAAACAACCTAACCCCACACCAGAGGCATCACAATACATAAAATAACCATCTGGCCCTTCTGGGAGTGTCAGGACTGGGGCTGAAGTTAATCTATCCTTTAATTACTGGAAACTGCGTTCGCAAGCATCAATCCATTGAAATTCCGCTGATTTCTGAGTTAACTTCATCTATGGTGCTGAAATAGAAGAAAACCCTTCCACAAATCTTCTATAGTAACCTGCCAATCTAAAAAAGGTAAGGATTTCTGTAGGTGTTGTAAGCCTTGGCCAAGTCTTCACAGCTTCAATTTTCTGAGTATCGACTCGAATGCCATCAGCTGAAATAATGTGGCCTAGAAAAGTTACAGAATTCAGCCACAATTCACATTTTGAAAACTTAGCATACAATTCACGAGTCCGAAGAATCTCAAGGACAATACGAAAATGGTCTGCATGCTCGGATTCAGTCGGAGAGTATGCTAGAATATCATCAATAAACACGATCACTAATAGATCTAAAAAAGGCCTGAATACATTATTCATCAAATTCATAAATACCGCCGGAGCATTAGTCAACCCAAATGACATTACCCGAAATTCATAGTGGCCATATCTCGTTCTAAAAGTTGTTTTAGGAATATATTATTTTCTAACTCTCACTTGATGATACCCCGATCTCAGATCAATTTTTTAGAACCATTTGGCACCCTATAATTGGTCAAATAAATCGTCAATTCTTGGAAGCGGATATTTGTTCTTTACTGTCACCTTATTCAGCTGCCTATAATAAATGCACATCCGTAGGGAACCATCTTTCTTTCTCACAAATAGGACGGGTGCTCCCCACGGTGAAGAACTGGGTCTGATGAATCCCTTCTCAAGCAAATCTTTTAGTTATGCCTTTAGCTCTTTCAATTCTGCAGGAGCCATTCGATAAGGAGGAATAGAGATTGCTTTAGTATCCGGTAACACATCAATAGAAAAGTCAATCTCTCTCTCTCTGGAGGAAGGCTTGGAAGTTCATTTGGAAATACATCCGGAAATTCATTCACTATCGGGACAGTTTGAAAAGTCGGTCCCTTTGCTTCGGTGTCATGAACTCGAACCAGGTGATAAATGTATCCTTTTGCTATCATCTTCCTTGACTTAAGGTAGGAAATAAACCTACCTCTAGGAGATGCTGTATTACCTTTCCATTCTAGTTCAGGTTCTCCGGGAATTGAAATCGAACTACTTTCATTCGGCAATCGACATTGGCATAACAACAGGCCAACCAGTCCATACCCATATTCACATCAAAATCTAACATTTCCAGCTCAACTAAATCAACTTAAGTCTGACGATCACATACCACAATTATACAATTTCTGTATACTCGTCTAGCTATTAAAGGAATCACCAATTGGGGTAGATACCTCAAAGGGTTTAATTGGCTCGGGTTTTACCCTAATACAGCCAGTAATATAAGGAGTAATATAAGACAACGTTGAGCCTAGATCTATCAATGCATAAACCTCAGGAGAGAATATAGATAGTATACCTGTAACCACATCCGGGGAGGACTCAAGATCCTGTCGTCCGGCTAGAGCATAGATACGGGGCTGGGTACTACCTGAACTGGATGCTTCCCCTCTGCCTCTACCTCGACCTGCTGGAATCTGGGGAGTCTGCCCTATCGGGCGCACAGATGAAGAAGAACCAGTTGCTGATCTTGTGGGCTGAACTCCACCTCTACCTTACCTCGAGGGACAATCACACATCACGTGCTCCGTCTGTTAACAAACGTAACAAGCATCTGAACCTTGGTGACATGGGCCTGAATGTAACTTTCTACATTGACTACATCGTGGGACTGGTGGTCTCCTCTGACTATCATTACCTCCAAACTGGGAACCTGAAACTCTCGAGCTCTGACCCTGTCCTGAATGAATGGGGCGGTCAAATCTCTTACCTGCAAACCAGGGAGGTGCACTAGTTGCCGACTGGCCTTAATATCTAGAATATGACTGGCTCGATCCCCCTCTATAGTCGCTGCCAGCACCAACAGATCTGGCCCTCTTACTCTGCCCTCTATCAATATCGCGCTCATCCCTCTGTGGATGTTGCTCCTCTTCTAGGTTTTGGGCGTGGGCCTGAATACGGGAAATATCCATCCTCTCTTGCAATGAAGCCGTCAAGCAATCTTTGAACAAATGTGGCCCTAAGCCACTCACAAACTTGTGTACCCTATCTCCCATGTCAGCCACCATAGTCGGAGAATACCTAGCCAATGAATTAAAGTGAAGGCTATACTCCCGGGCACTTATATTCCCCTGCTTTAAATTTAGAAACTTGTCGGCTCGGGCCCTTCGAACCTCAGGTGGAAAATAGTGACGAAGAAAAGCGTCTACAAATTCCTGCCAAACCGGGGGAGGTGCATTTTCCTTCCTTGAAGATACCCAATTATTATACCAAAGAACCGCCACATCCCGGAGCCTATACGATGCTAACTCAGATTCCGTATCGGAGTCATGAATAATCCTCAACGCTCTCAGCATCTCATCAATAAAGCTTTGCAGGTCTTCATCCGGCTTTAACCCGAAAAATTTAGGAGGGTTTAAACTCATAAAATCACAGGCCCTAGCGCTAGTCGCCCTGTCACCTGAACCCGTACTCTGCCGCTGTGCCTGAGCGGCAACTAACTGTGTCAATAACTGAATAGCTTCGGTCATTTGTTGACCTGAAGCACCTGGTGGAGGAACTGGAGGCATAAGAGCTAGAAATGAAGCCCCCTCTTGTTCTTCTAGAACAGGCAGAGTGCGAGAGGTATTAGATGGAGCCTCATTATGAGATTCACCTTCTTCTACATTAGTTGGCGGCTCCCTTTCTATCTGCCTTTCTGTCGTAGCCTTACCCTTCTAGGCGGATGTGGCTTTCCTCTTTACCGGCATCACTGAAATCATAACGCACAATTAGGGAGGAGAAAATCGTATAACATGGCTCTATCGCACGACCTAGTAAGAAGAAGAATGGTCATTTTTCCTAAATGCCCCGCAGCATTTTGTTTATAAGTGTGGCGCGCTTCACACCCTAGGACGGAACTGCTGTGATACCAATTTTGTCACGACCCGACTAGGGCCATGATTGGTTACCGGAGCTAACTACCGAGCACTACTCGTTAAGCTAATCATCATACTCAACATGAACATTTACAATCTCCAAAGCAACATAAGTCTATATACATAAGCCCTCACGGCTGCAAAAATGATATACAAAGTACAATGTGATCATCACGGGACATCAACTACCCACACGTACGTATCTACGAGCATCTACTAGAGTACTAGACATAAGGACGGGACAGGTTCCCGTCGTGCCCAAGTATATACACAAAAGAATATTATCATAAGTAGCACCTCCGGAATAGTGGAGTGCTCCTGTGAATCCGTTGATAAGCTCTGACGGATCTGCACCGTCTCTCTGTCTACATGTGGGCACGAACACAACGTCCAAAGAGAAAGGACATCAATACGAAAAGTGTACTGAGTATGTAAGGCATGAATAGTAATAACATAATAAAAAATAATAAAACATGAGCTGGAGATATAAGCTGCTTAACTTTTAAAGGAAAACAGATGTATGCATATCATATATACCATCATCGTTAACCCGTGTCTGGTTAACTATCACACGCCGCCCACTAGTGGTGTCATGTCCGGCCCTCTAGGCACGGTGTAATCATAAGCAGCCCACCTTAGCGATGTCATGTCCGGCCCTCTAGGCACGATGTATTGGTATGCAGCCAGCATTTGCGCTTCACACCCATAAATGAGACTCTGCCAGACACGGCTCGTAGACACACCCTAGGACGGAACTCCTCTAATACCACTTTTGTCACGACCCGACTAGGGCCATGACGGGTACCCGGAGCTAACTGTCGAGTACCACTCGTTAAGCTAATCGTCATACTCAACATGAACATTTAAAATATCCAAAGCCACATAAGTCTATATAAATAAGCCCTTACAGCTGCAAAAATGATATACAAAAGTACAATGCGATCATCACGAGACATCAACTACCGATATGTACGTATCTACGAGCCTCTACTAGAGTACTAGACATAAGGATGGGATAGGTTCCCGTCGTGCCCAAGTATATACACAAAAGAATATGATCATAAGTAGCACCTCCAGAATAGTGGAGTGCTCCTGTGAATCCGCTGATAAGCTCCTACGGATCTGCACCGTCTCTCTGTCTACCTGTGGGCATGAACACAATGTCCAAAAAGAAAGGACATCAGTATGAAAAGTGTACTGAGTATGTAAGGCATGAATAGTAATAGCATAATAAAAAACAATGAAACATGAGCTGAAGATATAACCTGCTTAACCTTTAAAGGAAAACACATGTATGCATATCATATATACCATCATCGGTAACCTGTGTCTAGGTAACTATCATACGCCGCCCACTAGTGGTGTCATGTTCGGCCCTTTAGGCACGGTTTAATCATAAGGAGCCCGCCTTAGCGGCGTCGCGTCCGGCCCTCTAGGCACGGTGTATTCGTATGCAGCTCGACTTTGCGGTGACATGTCCGGCCATCTAAGCGCGGTGTAATCTCGTCATCATATAGTTATCATATGGCATGCATTAGAACTCAAGTACAAATTATAACTCTATCGGGATGACGTAAGGTCGAGGACCACCGATTCCATTATAGAGTATTCATAATCATCATGCCTTACCTTGAAGCAACTAGCATTTTAAGGTGAGTCTAGGAACAATGGACAACATCAAAGAATCATATAAGGATAACTAATTTCATAGAAATATCATATCATGAGCTTTAGAATCGCTATACTTATACTCATCATCATCATTATTATGTTCATAACATATCGCTTATATTTATCTCATGAGAAGCTCTTCATAAACATTGACTCATAGTTTCCGGAATTTAAGACGGTCATGGAAAGACAAAGGAAGTCATGTTATAGGAATCATGCCTTAGTAAAAGAAGGGACTAGCCTCACATACATTGATGTGACTCTAACTTATCAATTTAAGCACTTTTCTCCAATGTTCACAATTCTACCTTCAAGAAAATTCGTACTAGAATAAGATAGTCGGAAACATGCTTAATCTTAAGCTAAAGCTAAAGAAAATTGGGCAGCATTTCCTTTGTTTCTACAACTTTGTCCATATAATATAACAACTCTCAAACGTCAATAATAACATTCGTAATATCACAATCAATAACTTTGTCGAGTTCGACATTATCCAATTCCCACAATTTCCTCTCAAGGTCATCCAGAACCATTGTCATAATACAACATTACCTTCATCCTCATATAACGTTTCTCTCATGTTCTTAATATCATTTATAACATATTTATAATTGTAACATGTCAAGAATCCTGATTCATGTGAAGCTACTACTCAAAAATGTTACCATTCTCATATTTGTAACCCATCTTCCACTCCCTTCCATAATACAATTCTTTCAACCTCTCAATATTCTAAATAACATGTAATGATCATAAAACTCACCTTTGATTTTGTAGAAATAAGTTTTGGATGGAAATGCTTCACTTGATGAAAAATCCTAGCTTCAATCCAAAGAGATTTCTAGACTCCAAGCAACCCTAGAGACTCCCTTACGCTTGCTTTCCTTGGATTAATGATGTTGATCTTTGATTTGCCTTGGATTTATATGTTGGTATGGTGTGGAGAAAGTTCTAGAGGTTTTGAGAGAAGTGGAGAGAAAAATGGGAAATGAAATAAATGAACTTGGGGCCTCCATTATAAAATTTGAAATATGTCCCGACCATGTTATACGGACACATATACGGTCCGTACATGTGACCGTATAATGCTTCCAGTGGAGACTCTTCTCTGGACAGGTTATACGGTCCCTTATACGGACCGTATAAATTATACGGGCCGTATAAGTCGGCCGTATAACTCCCAGTTTCTCGAAATTGTTCTTGTCGTTCCGTTTGATTTCCGATTCTTATGGAACCTTCTTAACACCTTTTTAACACTTTATTAACAATCTAAGGAGCGTTATAACTCTTCTTTAAGACATCATTAAGTCAACATTAACTCGGTACTTGCAAATCCTTTTCGAAACGCAATGCATACTTCGCCTTTCTTAACGAACTTTCTTCTCTTGCCTCAAACCTCTTTGGAATCTTAATTAGAACCATCAAATACTACTTCTTACTTATAGAAACATCATATACTTCTCACACTGCATTATTCTATCTACCATATGACGACATGAAATTTTTTCGAGGTGTAACAAAAACTCAGACAACCTGTTGAACCTCTCCAATCCTCGGAAGCCACCTTTGTCAAAAAGTGTGATAAAACAGTTTCCATAACTGCGCAAAAGAAGCTTCACCTCAAAAAACCCAATAAAACAACCTTCTCCTTTTAGATATACCAACCTACTTACAACTGCGCAAAAGAAGCTGACCCAGAAGAATTGTCTTGGCAACTCCCAGGAATCATGAATGAACATGACTGGATAAAGGAGTTCTATGAGGAAGGTCGCGATATATAGTTGTACAAATATCCTTTCACTGGACACTGTCAATGGAATATTAAATGCAATTGTCAAGAATTTCTTGAAGATGAAATTGAATGGGATGAACATCATACAAGATATTCGAACAAAGCCAAATCAAAGAAAAAAAGGAAAGGGAGAAACTCTGAGAGAGTTCTGAGAAAAGTATTAAAATGGAGATTCATCTATCGGTTCACTTAACCGTAAGGGTGAAAATGAATTTATTTTTTCATACAAACCCCAAGATTGGCCAACACTACCTAGACCAAACACATACCACAAGCCCTCAACCACAAATGAACCAAAACCACAAATATTCATGATGATCCCCTGATGCTCAAGTCATAACCCTGAATTCCTATTACAACAACCTTTTCAAAATGACTGTACAATCCACACCCCAAAAATTCCAAAGTAAAATGTTGTGCTGCCCACTAGAGAAAAGCCACCAACAAGTGATATAGAAGAAATAATCAATTAGCAATCTGAAAATGCCATCTGTCAAAATAAAGTGTTAACAAATACTGGCAATTCCATTAGAATTGTTGCTCGCACACAAAATAAGATGATTAGAAGGGTTGAGATAATTGAGAAAAAAGTGGAAGAAGCGTCCTCTCAACATGATGGACTTATCAAAGCTCTAGAATTGAGACTGACAAATATGCAGTATGAGATTTGTCCACCAGTTTCACTTCTTTAAACAACAACAAAAGGAAATGGTTGCCATTAGAGAACAAATACACCAGCTGAAGCATGGTCATTTTGAACTACAAAGAACTCAGTGATACCCTTCAAAGCCCTCCCCTTGTCATCACAAACATACTCACCACCTAAATTAGAACACTCTTTTACTTCTTTCTCTTCTATTTCACAAGATCCCATGTCCTTTACTCAAAAACACAAAGATGAACCTGAGTTTGACACTGTAAAAATGGTATGGGAAAAGAAGGACTCCATTGCAGCTCAAAACCAGTCCAAACGAAAGAAAGAACTTGGAGAAAGTTCAAAGACCATGACCTGGATAACATGATGATCTCAGATTAAGAACTTCCTAACCTCTATGTGGCCTAACCGAAAAATGGCATAGAGGAAGATGATATCCTAGGATCCATTGCTCAAGATTCATACGATAGTGATCCTACGGATGAAAGACTTGAGACGAGTGAGGACTCCTCACTACCTCATCAAGAGCTAGTTTATCTAGAATAGTAAATCATCCACTAGCATTATTCAATAGGTTGGTGGACCCGTTTGATCTATCCATCCTTATAGAAAGAAGGAATTTCTATGAGCTTGAAGTTTTCAGGAAATACGGAGGATCCATCCTTAAGCCATTTGGAGTCAATCTAGAATACCCATTATGTTATGTCTTCATACCATTGGCCAATGATTTTTCACAAGAGCTAGTATGGTTTTTCTCGTACTTGTGTCACCAGTATTATATCTTCATGGAATTCAAGTGCGATATGTTTCAGGATTTTGGCAAGAGTAAACCTGCGCTAAAAAAAATTATACAATGGTTTAAACCACAAAGATATTAGGTTCAATGTTTTTGAGACTCCTACACAACAAAAATACTCATGCTATATCAGCCGGTAAAGATTATTCACAGAAAAGGTCCATGCTCAACCGGATATCCCATTATGGGGGAAGTTCCCAGTCTCCAACTTGTTGTTAGATGATGAATACAGTGAAGCACATAGAATGATTTGCCAGCAAAATAAGTGCATTCCAAAGAAGATATGGCCAAAGGAGTGGGCGCGTTGGAATTACACTGATAATAATCCCCACTAGGAAAAAGTTCGACAAGCAGCAAAGGAGTATCAAGTGCCATATGAAGTCATCAAGGATGAAGTCACTCAGGCTATTACAAGGATAAGAATAAATATTCCATCTCAGAATTATAAATATTCCATCTCAGAATTCACAAAAAATGGAGCACGATATAGCGGGACCATCCAACAGAAATTGTTACTACATAAGGTCATTAAAACAAAGCCTAGAAAACAAAGAATGATTCAAGAAAAAACATGGCGCTGAATGGTGGATAGATGAAGGATAATTAATTTCGATATTTGAGAGAAATGTTAGCCAAACAGTCCAAACTTAAGTGATTCCCTCTCTAGCCAAAACCCTAACCCTAGCCGAAACCCTAATTATTCTTCATACTTTTCCCAGCCATTATGGCCACTTTGGCCACTGGACAGCCTCCACCGGAGGTTGTCCAACCTTCTCTGACATCATCAACATCCAATGCACCACCCATGCTACCTATATCTTATGCCAATACACTAAAAACCCCGCAACACAAAACTACATTGCCTATCATTCCTCAAAAGCCTGTTACGTATCTGCATGGAGAGCCTAGGGTCTTGTGGGATGAAGAAGAGATAGAGCAGATGATTTTACGTGACAATCTACAATATGCTATTGGTGGAAAGTTTTCCTATGGCTGGCCTGACATTAAAGAACTGGGGGAATCTAATTCCAAAATAATGTGAATTGAAAGGAGAATGTCCTATTGGATTATTGAGGAATAGATATGTTTTGCTTATCCAACTTTGGTAGAAGATTATGTTAACCTTATGTCA
This sequence comes from Lycium barbarum, assembly GCF_019175385.1. NCBI lineage: Eukaryota > Viridiplantae > Streptophyta > Magnoliopsida > Solanales > Solanaceae > Lycium > Lycium barbarum. The sequence continues at coordinate 42,812,547 of NC_083345.1, read as the reverse complement.
AAACCAACATTCTATATTAATTACATGAACTGGTGGTATCCCATGAGAACATTGAAGTGGGATTCATGGTTTGATCCTGATAAAGAAACTACAATAGCAATTGCATGGATTTTCTTTCCTTATCTGCCCCCAAAATATTTTGTTAAGGAAGCATCGTTTTCATTGGCTTCAGCAGTTGGTAAGCCATTACAATTTGATATGGCAACAAAAAATCAAACCAGACCGAGCTGTGCAAGGGTAAAGGTTGAAGTTGATCTGCCTAGTGATTTCCCTCAAAGAATCAACATTGGTATGAAGATGAAAGGTACTGGTGAGATTATTAATAAATGGATAAAGATTAATTATGATCATCTACCTAAGTATTGTAAAAGATGTAAGTTACAAGGTCACAATGAGACTGATTGCTTCATTATTCATCCTGAATTATATCCCAAAGAAGTAAAACATGAACCAGAGAAGGAACAAGGCGTTGCTGCAAAGAATAGTCAATCCAAAAAAGTTCTGGAGACTAAAGCTGAAGGTAAAATGGAGAAAAGTAGCAAAATCCCTGGTGAAAAGGAGATTGTTGATGCTAGAGGTAAACATTAGGAGAAGAAGTATCAGAAGAGAAAATATATGGGTGGATATAATAAGCCTATACAAGGATGGAAAGCCAAGGAAGATCAACACAAAGCTGATAGTAAACACAAAGCTGATGATAAAGGAGCTAATAAGGAGGTAGCAACTGCTAACATGTTTGATGCTTTAATGAACACTGAAGATGACAATGAGGAAGTGCAGACTGATGGATTAAAGAATAATGATGACAAGGGTGATTCATTACAAGTTGAGAAGATACCTAGTGAACAACCTAGAGAGAAACCAACAGAGGTGAAAGATGATCCAACAGGGAATTCTAACAAGAATAACAACCAACTAGTACAGGTATCAACACAGGAGAAAGAGAAGGAATCAACAAAAGCTTGGGTGGAATCATCCTTTGGAAAGATATCATCCGATGACCAAGATATCAGGATAATGCTCTCAAGGATAGTAGGGATCGGGAATTTGAAGCAGTTGGTTGTTTAGAGATGATTATATTTCAAGATTCAACATATAGAGATGATTATCATTCAAGATTCAACATGTAAGAAAGGAATAATTGAGGAAGATGTAGAAAGCTGCACTGAACTTGGCTCAGTTTCTACTAATTTGGCACTTGACTTTCCTCTGAATATTTTTGAGACTGAAAATGATGGGAAAGGTGATGCAGAAGGTATAAGTAAAAGAAAAGATGCAGATAAAGAGAAGGATCCATACAAAAAGGATGAATATGCTATCATGGATCAAGGAATTCCATGTTTTCAAGCTATTATTTCAGATACAGTAGAGGGAGATAGCTCTTTGCCTCATATTAGGGACTTACAGGAGGATGAAACTATGGATCATAACATCAATCAAGTTGCTAGAGATGGGGCTTTATCACCCAAACACATTCAGACATTAAAGAGTGGTGGAAAGAAAATTAGGCAGAACAACATGGCTCCACTACAGGTAATAACAAGGAGTAGTAAATCTAAACCATCCAATAATCAATGATTGATAAAGTACTATTTTGGAATATTAGATCAGTCAACACTCAAAATTCTTTTGAGAGGTTAACTGAGCTTAATAAGAGGCATCACTACTCACTCATAGTACTTATGGAACCTTTCCATGGGTCTGATGAAATTGAAAGTTATAGAAGAAGGTTAGGCATCCATAATTCAATCGCTAATATCTCAGAGAAGATTTGGATTTTTTGGACTGATGATTGGCAAGCTCAGGTTATTATGGATTCAGTGCAGCAGGTGACTCTTAAAATGACTCATGTCAAGTTGCAGCAAGAAGCTTTTGTCACTATTGTCTATGCTAAATGTACTGCTATAGAAAGGTTGGAGTTATGGGATTCTATTGCCCAAGCTACACTGAACATTCAACGACCGTGGATAGTCGGGGGGACTTTAATGTAATTCTAAAAGCTGATGAGAAACTAGGAAGTCTTCTTGTTCATTGGTCTGAAACTGCTGATTTTGCTCACTTTGTTAATAACTATGGTCTGATGGAATTGAAATACTCTAGTAGTAGATATACTTGGTAAAATGGCAGAACTAAAGAGGATTGTATTTTCAAAAGACTTGACAGAGTGTTTGGAAATTAGGAGTTCATCGATCTTTTCCCATTATCTGAGGTCTCACATCTTATAAGGCATAGATCTGATCATGCCCTTCTCCATGTTGTGTGTAATACACAAGCGGAGGTGGTTGTTAAGCCATTTAAGTTCCTAAATTTTTGGTCTCAACATCCAAAATTTTTGGACTTGGTTCAAGACAACTGGAGGTTGGATTTTGCAGCAAATCCATTTTTTGAATTTCAAGCTAAAATGAAAAAGGTGAAAATGGCTTTGGTAGAGTAAGGATACATATGGCAATATTTTTCAGCAAATTTCAACCATAGAAGATACTATCAAGATGAAGGAACTATAGTTTGAACTAAATCCTTCCATGTTGAATAGAACAGCTATTCAACATGCACTTTGAAGAAGAATATTGGAAGCAGAAGTCTGGTATGAGGTGGTTCAAGGATGTGATAGAAATACCAAGTTCTTTCACTCCTATGTCAAAGGAAGGAGGAAGAAATTGGCTTTGCAGAGGATTCAAAATAGTCAAGGGGATTAGATTTCTTCTAATGATGATATAGGGGAGGAAGCAGTCACATTCTATCAAGATCAGTTTAGACAGCTGAATACAAGCACTGATTATGAGATGTTGAAGAAGATTCCTGCTCTAATCTCTAAAGAACAAAATGAGTCTCTTATTGCTCTCCCTAGTAATGAAGAAGTCAAGCTAGCAGTCTATGGTCTGAATGGTGACAGTACAAGTGGCCCTTATGGTTTCTCAGGCCATTTTTTCCAGGTCTATTGGCATATTATAGGGGAAGATGTCACTAAAATGGTTAGAGCATTCTTTTGTGGGAAAAAGTTGCCTAGATTCATTACTCACGCCAATCTTGTTCTAATTCCTAAGAAGGAAGTGGTCAATACATTTGCAGACTTGACACCAATAAGCCTTAGCACTTTTGCTAACAAGATCATCTCCAGAGTCTTGCATGAGAGGAATGTGACAGTACTGCCTAGCATTATTTCTAACACTCAAACTGGTATTGTAAAAGGTAGGAGCATTGTGGAGAATATGTTGTTAGCACAGGAGATCATTAGAGACATAAACAAGAGAAACAAAATGCACAATGTGGTAGTGAAGATTGACATGGCTAAGGCTTATGATAGGGTGTCATGGATCTTTCTAAAAAAGGTTTTGAGGCAATTTGGCTTCTCAGAGGTGATTGTAGACATGGTATGGAGATTGGTATGAAACAATTGGTACTTAGTGCTAGTAAATGGCCAATCTCATGGATTTTTTCATTCTACTAAAGGCTTGAAGCATGGTGACCCCTTGTCACCAACTTTGTTCATCATAGCAGCTGAAGTCTTGGCCAGAAACCTGAATAGTCTACATGAAGATACTGCTTTTAAAGGATATGGCATGCCAAAATGGAGCCCTCAGATCAACCATTTATCATAGGTTGATGATACAATACTTTTTTGCTCAGCTGATCCTGTGTCATTGAAGAAGAAGATGAAGATCTTGAGGGACTATGAGAAGACATCTGGTCAGCTGGTTAACAATGACGAGAGCTCTCTCTATGTGCATGAGAAAGTTCTAGCAGCCATGGTTAACAGAATTAAAAGGAAAACTGGTATGAGGAAAGGCTCTTTTCCTTTTACATATCTGGGATGTCCAGTATTTTATGGTAGAAAGAAAATTATCTATTATGAAAGTCTGATAAAGAAGGTGATGAATAGAGTGATGTCTTGGCAAAACCGGCTGCTGTCATTTGGTGGAAGGTACATATTAATTGCACATGTCCTACAGACAATGCCAGTCTATTTATTATCTGCAATGAATCATCTGAAAGGTGTTATAGACCAATTACATAAGATCTTTGCCAAGTTCTTTTGGAGTAATACTTCGGGTGTTAAAGGCAAGCACTGGGTGGCTTGGGAGAAAATATGTTTGCCAAAGTGTGAAGGTGGTCTTGCCTTTAGATCACTGCATGATATATCCAAAGCCTTTTTTACAAAACTCTGGTGGAATTTTAGAACTAACATTTCTTTATGGGGAGCCTTCATGGGTAACAAGTATTGCAAGAGGTTGCATCCAGTTATAGTACAGGCCAAAGGAGCATAAAATGTGTGGCAGAAACTGGTGGCAGTGAAAGATGATGTAGAACATCAGATATAGTGGCAATTGAAAGGAGGTACTTCTAGCTTCTGGTTTGATAACTGGACAAAACAAGGCGCTTTGTACTTTGTTGATAATGACCTAGTCATTGATGAGGAGATAGAGGTGAAGGAATTTATATCTGATGGGGAGTGGAATTTGCCAATATTACAGGAATTTCTTGCTGAAGAAACGGTGGAATACATACAACATACCATTAGTCCAAAGATGATTCAAGCTGATAATGATAAAGCTTGGTGGATTGGTGAAACAAGTGGAAAATTCACAGTTAAAAGTGCATGGGAGGAAACTAGACTAAAGCAAGATAGTCTTGAAGCTTATAGATATATCTGGTTGAAGGGATTGCCTATTAAAATAAGTTTCTTTTTACGGAGAGTTTGGAAGAGATGCATAGTAACTGATGACAACCTTAAGAGAATGCACATCAACATTGTCTCAAGGTGCTGGTGCTGTCAAGACCATAAACAGGAAACCATGTCCCATCTTTTTCTAACTTCTCCAATAGCTTTCAAGCTTTGGAAACAATTTGCTTCTTGTGCAAGTTTTAATATAGAAGGTCTTCATTTGCAGCAGATCATTATACTATAGTGGAAAGCAAATGTACCTTCAAAGTTACAAGGGATATTTCAAGCCATGCCAGCTATCATTATGTGGGAGATTTTGAAAAGAAGAAACTCAATCAAACATGGCAAACATACTTCATATATTAGAATGGTATACCAAGTTCAACATGTAGTACATCAACTGATCAGAGTGAAGCATCCTTGGCTATGCAGAATTCCACCAGACGGGCCTGCTGTTATAGACCTGCTCAGCAACTACAAGCAAAAACTGCATTGTTGTAAAGTTATATGGAAAATGCCACATCATGGATTGAAGTGTAATATAGATGGAGCTTCTCAAGGTAATCCAGGAATCATCTCATATGGATTTTGCATCAGAAATGACAGAGGCAATCTTGTTTATTCTTAGGCCAAGCAGATTGGTTTGGCTTCAAACATGATGGCAGAAATAGTAGCTATCCAGGAAGCTATGAAATATTGTCTAGCTAATAACATACAGAATGTTACATTGGAAACTGACTCATTTGTTTTGAAAAACATACTGCAAAATGTTTGCAAGATCCCTTGGTAAATTGTGAAGATAGTGGAGCAGATTCAGCAAATACTGGAACAGCTACAAGTACAAGTTTTGTACACATTTAGAGAAGGAAATCAGATGGCAAATTTCCTAGCAAATGTAGCACTTGAAGTAGAGAATCAGCTGGAATATACTAACTTTGAATCACTGCCAGTACTAGGAAGGAAGATACTAAATTTAGACAAGGCGCAAATTCCATCACTGAGCATCAAAACAAGGAAGATTCAGCTCACTTGAAGATGAAGCAGTTCTTTTTCTATTTTTTGATTACAAATTGTAAAACTATCTCTGAGTATGCATACTCAAAGATGGGGAGCAACAATTATTTTCTGTTTTCTGCTTTTGCTTTTGAACTTGATTATTATTAATAAAATATCAGGGGGCCATGTCTCCTAATAAATTTGATTAAAAAAATAGATGAAGGATACACAAGCCTGCTATCAACACCATCAAACACTGCCCCATCGTATTATGGTTAATGACGTATGCGAGATTTTCACCACTTACCCTTACTTATATCAACAAATTATCCACAAAAGTTTACTACCCATACCAAAACAAATCTTCCTATAATTTTATATTTCCAACCTCACTTTTAGATGCTCACCACATGCTACCATATGCTTTTCACAAGCTTGCACATGCTACCTAAAAGGAGACTAAAGTCTACCTCACTTGCACATGCTACCTAAAAGGAGACTAAAGTCTACCCCACTTGCACATGCTACCACATGGCGTCACATGCTTTTCCATGTATATTTCTACTTTCACAAGCTTTCAAGTGTTGGCACATACTTTGACATTCTTAGGCTTATGTATTTCTTATTTTTTTTGGGTCCTTCACATGTTTATGGGACCCATTTTGTATGATAAGTTTGCATTGTAATATAGGTTTGTCTTGTAGTAGTCTTTCAACTCCTATATGAGTGCTTTCTAAATTTCTCTCTTTTTCTTCTCTTAAAATGCATGGAAAGGCTGGTCCTTAATTTAGTATAGGGTTAGGAAATATTGAGAAAGTTAACTTTCTACAAGTAAAAAAGTTTTCGAAGTTATAATAACTAAATTTGTAGTAGTGTAAAAGTTTTTCTGAGTTGAGTAGCCTGGCAATCCGTCCTTAGGGATGTTGAAGCCAGCCCTATTGTAGGAAAAACTTTTACATCTATGATCAAATTTACTGTTCGACTAGCTTGGCGAGCCATCCGTTAGGATGTTGAAGCTAGGTTGGTGGCAAGCCGTCCTTATGGATGTTGAAACCTAGTCGTCTATGTGAGAAAAAAAAGAAGCAAGCATCCTCACAACATGCCGGACTTATCAAAGCTCTGGACTTGAGATTGACAAATATGCAATATGAGATTTTTCCACCAGGCACCTCACTTTTCCACTTCTTTCAATACCAACAAAAGGAAATGGCTGCCATTAGATAACAAATACAATAGCTGAGGCTTAGTCATTTTGAACCACAAAGAACTCAGGGATACTCTTCAAAACCCACCTTTTTCCCCCTGTCATCACAAACATACTCACCATATAAATTAGACCACTCTTTTACTACTTTCCTTCAATTTAACAAGATCCCATGCCCTTTACTAAAACAAAAAGAACTTGAGTTTGACATTGCAAAAATGGTGTGGGGAAAGAAGGAATCCATTGCAACCTAAAAGCAGTCCAAGCGAAAGAAAGAACTTGGAGAAAGTTCAAAAGACCGCGACTTGGAAAACTTGATGATCTCAGATCAGGAAGTTCCAAACCTCTATGTGGCCCAACCAAAAATGGCATAGAGGAAGATGATATCGTAGGATCCAGTACTCGAGATTCATATTATAGTGATCCTACGGATGAAAGCCTCGAGATAAGTGGGGATTCCTCACTAGACTCTTCTGAAGAAGACAACCCACCAATATTCATGAATCAACCAAGAGAACCATAGATGATGATCGTGACAGGATGCTAGATGAGCCAATTCCATAAAGGAGACTAGAACCGATAATAGTAAAATTTGTTGGAACTGGATTCCATACCTTCACTCTAGATGATATCAAAGTTTCAAAATGGCCTCAAAAGATCCAAGATTTCTTTACTTGGATGGTGACCAAAAATTTGGTAGAACGAGAAAAGTATCTGATCCTGTGAGAATTCACTTCAAGGTTCTCTGGAATTTGTAAAGTGATAAATTGTTCCTCTTGAGTTGCAAAAATAGGGTGCTGGTGAAGTTTTGAGGCAGCAACATATTCTTTAACTCCTTTAGGTTTTTGTTAGACCAAGGAATGAATTTGTGACCACAAAGAACATGTCTTTTTAGTAAAAGCGGAATATGGATTTATAAGGGGTAGATCGGTTGGAGACACTTTGTTTTCATCAGGTAGGATATCTACTTCATATAGGTAATCACATTTTCATGAAAGGGTTATATACAGGGTAGGAGACATATTTATTTTTGCAAAGGAAGTACAAGGGTTTGACGAGGATGGAAATGACTCAGACCAATTTTTACTAAACTGATTTTCTCTTTGAAATGATGGTCTTGCTCTGATACCAAGGGAAGAGGTGAAGGGCGAGGAGTTAGAAAGCAAGACTACAAGAACAATAGTTTTCTTACATAGAGAACTAGGCCTCAACATCCATAAGGATGGCTTGTCATAAACCTGGCTTCAACATCCCGAAGGACGGCTTGCCAAGCTAGAAGAATAGTAAATTTGATCATAGATGTAAAAGTTTTTCCTACAATGGTGTTGGCTTCAACATCCCTAAGGACGGATTGCCAAGCTACCCAACTCGTAAAAACTTTTACACTACTACAGATTTAGCTGTTATAACTTCGGAAAACTTTTGTACTTGCAGCAAGTTAACTTGCTCAACATTTCCTAACCCTATACTAAATTAAGTACCAACCTTTCTATGCATTTTGAAGAGAAGAACAAGAGAGAAATTTAGAAAGCACTAATTTATTTGATATAGTAAATTTACAAGATGATTATTTGATGATCCTTCAAGTACTACCTAGCCTCATTTATGTAAAAGTTGGAAGACTACTACAAGACAAACCTATAAGAAATAGCAAACTTATCATACAAAATGGGTCCCATAAACATGTGAAGGATCCTAATAAAACAAGAAATACATAGGCCTAAGCATGCCAAAGCATGTGCAAACACTTGAAAGCATGTGAAAGTAGAAATATATACATGGAAAAGCATGTGAAAGTATAAATATATACATAGAAAAGCATGTGACGACATGTGGTAGAATGTACAAGTGGGGTAGACAAGCATGTGGCGCCATGTGGTAGCATGTGCAAGTGGGGTAGACTTTTGTCCTCTTTTAGGTAGCATGTGCAAGCTTGTCAAAACATTTGGTGAGCATGTGAAAGTGAGGTTGGAAACATAAAATTATAGGAAGATTTTTTTTTTGGTATGGGTGGTAAACTATTGTGGGTAATTTGTAGAGGTAAGTACGGGTAAGCGGTGAAAATCTTGCATACGTCATTAAGCGTCATCCGATGGGGCAGTGTTTGATGGTATTGATGGCGGACTTATGTATCCTTCATCTATAAACCATTTAGCACCATGTTTTTTCTTGAAGCTTTCTTTGTTTTGTAATCTTCTTTTTAGCGACCTTGTGTAGTAACATTTTCTGTTGGATGGTCCCGCTATATTGTGCTCTATTTTTTGTGAATTCTGAGATGGAACATTTATTCTTATCCTTGTGATAGCCTGAGTGACTTCATTCCTGATGACTTCATACAATACATTGTACTCCTTTGCTGCTTGTCGGACTTTCTCCCAGTGGGGATGATTATAAGTGTAATTCCAATGCGCCCACTCCTTCAGCCATATTTCCTTTGGAATGCACTTATGTTGCTCGAAAATAATTCTTTGTGCTTCGCTGTATTCATCTTCTAAGGACAAGATGGAGACGGGGAACTTCTACTAGAATGAGATATCTGGTGGAACATGGACATTTCCATTAATAATCTTTACCAGCCGATGCAGCATGAATATTTTTGCAGTGTAGGAGTCTCAAACCATTGAACCCAATATCTTTGTGGTTTAAACCAATGTAGAAATTTTCTAAGAGCGGGTTCAATCTTGTCAAAATCTTGAAAGATATCGCACTTGAATTCTAAGAAAATATAATACCGGTGATACAAGTACCAGAAAAACCATAATAGCTCTTATGGAAAATCATTTTCCAGTGGTATGAATATATGATAGAATGGATATTCTGGATTGACTCCAAACGGCTTAAGGATGGATCCTCCATATTTCCTGAAAACATGAAGCTTATAAAAAGTCCTTCTTTCTATAATGATGGATCGATCAAATGGGTCCATGACTTGGTTGAATAATTTTGGTGGCTAATTTGCTAATCTAGATGAAGTGGCTCCTGGTGAGCTTACAAGCATCAAAATGTGGCTAGTTAGCTTCTTCTTTTGAACAAATCTCTTTGAAAATTCATCCCCTGGATAGGAAATTCACTAGAATATTATCCTTCTCCTTGACATGCTTCACTTGGAATTTATAAGGGGAGAGCCACTGTGCCCATTTGAGAATCTATGGATTTGGAAGAATTTTGGAATTTATCTGGATCATCTTCGGGAAAGCCGTCATACCATTTCTATCAAATATTTTGTGTGAATTAAAAAGAAATTGAACTTTTTAATTTCGTGCTTCACGGCAGGAATTTCTTTGAACGTGGAATGATAATGTTTTTCTGCATCTTTGAACCTTCCACTATCATATCTGCATATTTTTTGCTGGCCATTTTGTTCTTCAAAAAGTACCGCGCTCCAATATTCGATGCTGGCACCTGCCAACAACATTTTCCTTCTATCTGAGGGGATATGGAGGGCTTTGACTTCACTAGATATTTCTTTTATTTTTTGAACTGCTTCATCCTATTCCTTCCCCCAAACTTGAGCATTTTTCTTGATCAATTTGGTAAGTGGAGAAATATATGTAGAGACATTATGGATAAAATCTCTAACATAATTAATCACACCTAAAAATTGCCGGAGCTGCTTTGTTGTGAAATTGGTGTCTGGAAACTTGAGCGATTCCTGGCAAATGTGTGGCCCCGGGCTGTATGCTCCTAGGACAAAATGCATTCCTATAAAATTAATGTCTCTTTTAAAAAGAACCATCTTTTTTGCTGAAAGCATGATTCTATTTTCTCGTACTAGATCATGAAACTGATGGACCAAGTTGAGGTGTTCTTCCATAGTATAACTAAACAATAATATGTCATCAATGTAAATTAGTGATGTGTGGAAGATGGTTTGAAATATCTTTATCATTACTTTTTTGAACAGAGAGGGTGCGGTTTTCTACCCAAATGGCATGACTTTCCATTGGAAGTGGTGATCGGGTATTCAAAGCCTGTTTTTGCACTTTCTTCAGGATGTATTCCCAATTGCCAAAACACGGATTTAAGGCCAAACATGGAAAAGTATTTAGCTTTTGCTAATTGTGAGAAAAGGGTGAGTTTATTTGGGTTAGAGAATTTATCATCTCGGAGAAAATGGTTAAGAGGTTGATAGTTTATGACTAACCTGAGTTACCTCTTGTTTCCTGCCCGTTTGTTGACATAGAAAAATTCACATACCCATTGCGAATCAGATGGCTCGATCAGTCCAAATTCCAAGAGCTCTTGACATTTCTTTTTCGAAAGCTAAAGAAGTTCTGGATTCATCCTGAGTGACTTGGCTTCATTGGATTGATGCTTTCATTTTTCTTAAAAGGGATTTGAATGCAAAACTCTTCATTTAGCCATAACAGAGTTTTGCTTTTCCTCATAAACTCCTTGTGAGATTCTGCACATGAATGCTCTACCAGCTGCTGTTCAATCCCCTTGATTTGTTCGTCATCTATTATCTGGCATAACTGTGAAACTTCTTTGTAAGGTTTGAATTGTTTTTTGAATGTTATTCCACTGGCTTTGATATGGAGTTGATCTTTGAGTAGCTTGAAGATATCAAATCCAAAACTGAGATCTTTCCCTAGGACATCTGAACCAATCAACTTAGCTCTAAACTTCAACCCTGGAAAGAATTCAATTGTGATTGGATGCTTTGTGATGACTATGGCGGTTAGGATTCCATTTGATGCAGTGTTGAAATCTTTGAAATATGGAATCCATTGATCCTCAGGAAGGACAGTTGGGTTCATCAATGAACATGCTGCTCTAGTGTCTAAGAAAGCAATAACTTGGATTGGCTTATCCCATTTGGATTAGTAGACATTAAGTTAGACACGAGAGATAACTATGATGCTATTATTTCCTCTTGAGACTTTACTTCTGCTTCTGAAATCTGGTAGTAGTCATCTCCATATTCTTCATATACATCCACGGAAAAAAATGTTTTCTCTATGGGATCGTCTTCCAATGAGAGAATAGATTCAAGATCATCATCTTTACTAAGATGGATACCAGTGTAAGCTTCTATTTCAGTAGGCAGCTTGATAGACATTCTGGATTGAGGACAATTTCTTACATAATGCCCTACCTTGTTACAGATGAAGCATCTGTCATTTTTTCGGGAATTTCCTGGGCTTTTTCTTCTACAATATTTTGTGCGCCTTCGGAAGTTAGATCTTTCCCCTGAAGGCTTTGTCCATTGGAACCGCTTGTATCCTCTTCGTCGTCTAGGGGCCTGGCATGAACAACCTGACCTAGTGATTAGATTATTTTGTATGTTCTGGTTCAAAACGGACCTCTTTGTGAAAATATCATCCAATGCTAGAACAATTGCTTGCCTAATGTAGCCGCCTTGTGGGATTGTTAATGGCTGGAACTTTTCTTCAATGATCGTCATGGTTCGTCCTGTTGGCATCTTTAGAAGTGATGAAACAAAGTGTTACATCTCGGAAATTCCGGATTTGTTGCCTTGTGAGTAGACTAATGTGAGACAAAGGTGAACATGAAGTCATTATGAGATTAAGGAGAGTATTAGGTAGCTTAAAGTGCATACCAAAAGATTTCAAGTCATATGGATATGTGAGACTAAGTTTGTTGAAGGAAGTGAATGTAAGTCATGTTTGGAAGGGTTTTCTCGATAGTTGATTTGATACATATTTAGCGAGGTCTTGAGGGGTTGCTATAGGGACTATTGTATGGTTAATGAAGTGTTATATAAGTTCCAAAAAGATTCCACAAGGATTGGAGATCAAACGAATCAACGAGAGAAAGTTCAAAAAAATAGTGGGTTATACGACCATTTATATGGTCCGTATAACTTTATACGATCCGTATAAGGGTCTGTATAACAGTTACAGTGATGGGTCACCACTGGTGATATTATACGGTCACTTATACGGACCGTATAAGTGTCCGTATAAATCCCGTCGGCCAGTTTTTTTTTTTTTAAAATATAAGTGACCCTTGTTATGTTATTTCATTTGCCCACACTTCCAAAAGTCTTGAGAGCTCAAAAACCCTTCTCCAAGAATTTTCCACTCAAACTCAAGAAAAAACAAAGATCAAAAGGCAAGAATCAAGATATTCATGTGTTGGAAGACTCACTAGGGTTAGTAGACTTCAAGGATAACTTGGGTATTGTTGCTAGGATTTTGCACAAGTTGATATCCTGCTCCAAAGCTTAATCCTATGAGATAAAAGGTTAGTTTTCATATCTATTGCATGTTGTTCAGCATGTTTGGTTGTTTAATAACTTGGATGAGGAAAGAAAGTAGAAAGTGAAGCTTAAATATAGATTTCATGATGTTTTGAGTAGTAAGCTAACATGAGTCATGATTCTTAGTATGATATGGATATAATCTTGTCATGGAAGGTAATAATGGTGATGAGGAAGCATTGTATGAAAATGTGCAAAGGGTTGAAGTGAAGTTATTGATGTAAGTTGAATGTGAGAATGAACTTTGAGACTTAATTATATACGACTACTTGATTATGATGTTGTGGATGTTATTATGATTGATTAGGAATTGTTTTACGGTGTGGTGGAAGTTGATGAAATAGGGGAAATGCTGCCCAATTTTTGTTAGTTCATGAGTTTTTCTAGTTTGAATTTAAGAATGTCTCTAAGACTTAACCATGGTATAAATCCTTTTAAATGTAGACTTCTCAAGCTTAGGCGGGTGAACGTTAAGTAGTTACGAAGACAAAGAGGTATGTAAGGCTAACCCTTCTTTCTTAAGGCATGATCCCATTGATGTATACTTCATGTGAAATCCATAGTATCTTTCATGATGATTTCATTCCTAGAATCACTAAAGCTCATGATCTTAATATTCTCACGATACTATTGGTTCCATCCTATGATAGTTGATCCTCTAAGGAAGGATATTATGAAAACGATGATAACGATGATGATGTTGATGTTGAGGACATGTATGTACTCCCATGTATACATATTTATATATTAGAGTATGACTACTAAGAACACCGAGCTTATATGGCCGGGTATGATATCTATCGCGCGCGCACCACTGCAGTTGGGTACGGATAACACTAAGCCTTGGTAGGACTAGGTATGTATAACATCGAGTCTCGTCATGGAAGGATATGTGAGTCACCAAACCTCTATGGTCGGGTATGGTACTACCATAAGTAGAAATGTATGAAATGGAAGGTTCCCATTAGAAAGAGGTAAGTGAATACGATGAGCAAACGTTAGAGGTATAAATGACTTTATCCTCTTATGACTCTTCTATCTTATGTTATTCCTTATGCTTCCATTATGTTGTTGATTATGCTTTACATACTCAGTACATTATTCGTACTGACATTCTTTTTTTTGTGGACGTCGTGTCATGCCCGCAAGTGGATAGAGGGATAGGCTTGATCCATAGATTACTTGTTCAGAGACTACGTAGAGGAGCTCTATTTGATCCGGAGCCGCAACTCTTGGTATTATTCTTTTATGTACATACATATGGGCATGGCGAGGCCATGTCCCATCCTTATGATGATGTTTGATACTCTTCTTAAAGGCTCGTAGACAGTCATGTATAGTAGATGTCTTTCGCCTTGTCAGCTCATGTTCAGTATATTATGTTGTTAGCCTTGTCAGCATGTGTATATGTGTGTGGGCATAGTTGTTGATGTTGATATATATATATATATATATATATATATATATATATATATATATATATATATATATATATAGTGTTTTAGCCATCAAAAATGGTATTATTGAGGCATAGAGTTTGTTGAAAAGCCATGTGGCTCACCTAGATATGAATATGAATGTACGATGAGAGGTGCTCGGTGAGTTAGCTCCGGGTGCCCTTCATGGCCCTGCAGATGGGTCGTGACACAAAGGCTTGCTTGAGATTAGTTTCTCTGCCTAACTCAAAAAATATTTTAGCCATTTTCTGAAAGTAGATATCAATGACATCTCTTTCAAATGATACACACTTCAATTCGAAGAACTGTCTCCTCAATTTTTCTTGTCTTTGGCTAGTATCTCCACAGAACACGTCATGTAGGATTCTGATGTTGAAAGCGAAATCTTGGGATGTGAGGAACATATTTTTGTCTTGTATCCCAAGTGAATTCCACTAGTATGAGAATTCCAGAGAACCTTGAAGTGAATTCTGACAGGATCAGATACTTTTCACGTTCTACTAAATTTTTTATCACCATCCAAGTAAAGAAAGCTTGGATCCTTTAAGGCCATTTTGAAACTTTGATGTCATCCAGAGTGAAGGTATGGAATCTAGTTCCAACAAATTTGTTGTTGTCGGTTCTAGTCTTCTTTCTAGAGTTGGCTCATCTGTCGTCCAGTTACGATCATCATCTACTTTAGAAATTTCTGGTTTTCTTGGTTGAATCATGAATATTAGTTGGTTGTCTTCTTCAGACGAGTCTACTGAGGAATCCTTACTTGTCTCGAGGCTTTCATCTGTATGATCACTATTATATGAATCTTGAATACTGGTTCCTAAGATATCATCTTCCTCTATGCCATTTTTTGGTTGGGCCATATAGAGGTTAGGAACTTCCTGATCTGAGATCATCAAGTTTTCCAGGTCGGGGTCTTTAGAACTTTCTCCAAGTTGTTTCTTTCATTTGGACTGCTTTTGGGCTGCAAATAGAGTCCTTCTTTTCCCACACCATTTTTGCAATGTCAAATTCAGGTTCATCTTTTTATTTTTGAGTAAAGGACATGGGATCTAGTGAAATGGAAGGGAAAGTAGTAAAAAAGTGGTCTAATTTAGGTAGTGAGTATGTTTGTGATGACAAGGGGAAAAGGGTGGGTTTAGAAAGGTATCCCTGAGTTCTTTTTGGTTCAAAATGACCATGCTTCAGCTATTGTATTTGTTTTCTAATGGCAGCCATTTTCTTTTGTTGTTGTTGAAAGAAGTGGAAAATTCAGGTGCCTGATGGACAAATCACATACTGCATATTTGTCAGTCTCAATTCTAGAGCTTTGATAAGTCCAGCATTGTAGTAGTCTTCCAACTCCTATATAAATGAGTGCTTTAGTTTTAATTTGTGCTTATAAGTTAGTTAGCTGGTCTGTTTAGTCCTTTATATTAGTTTAGCTTTAGTTTATAGGTTTAGTTGTATGTTTAAGTGTTTTTTGCATAATCAGTAGGTAATCAGGGTTTTGTTTAGCTTTGTTTATAGAGTATTAGTCATGTGGTCATCTAAGCTTGAATATGGTAGCCTTGTTGGTCTGTTTAGCTTGAGAATGTTTAGTTTATGCATCAGTGTTTACTCATATTGGGATTTTAGTTTGAATCTTCATGTTTGTGTAAAGCTAGTTAGCTAGCTTAACCTTGTTAGAAGAAAGCGTATGTCTTATCTGAGGCTAAAACCTAATCACACATGTTTATATATATATATATATATATATATATACACATATATATTATGGAAATCTTGAATTAGATGAACTATAAAACATGTATATTATGGTTTCCACTGAAGCTAGTGTCTTTGTTTGAGTAGTTTTAAGGGCATTGCCTTGTTAACTGTTGACCTTAATAAGTAAATATGTGCATATCATGGGTTTGTCATCTAATTTTAGTTCAAATCCTTAGCTTGAACTTGATTCCTATTCTGACCTGTAAGCTTTTACTAGTATCAGTGATTGGTTTTAGTTTTATGTATATGTGGAAATTAGTTTGCCCCCACTATTAAGTCAGGAGGTCTCACTTGTTTGATATGATATGGATGAAATATCTGAATATCAGTCTAAGTTTGTGTAAAAGTGATGGACTATGAATCTTGAGTTTAAATGCTTATCTGTCTGATGTGACTAAACAGGTTCTTCTCTGATATGACTAAGCTTTAGGAGTTTGTTTCAAGAATATGATAGCATTATAAGAGGGAACTGTTGTTTTAAATAACTATAATGACTGACGATTTATGTGGCTCATAAGAAAAATCTTAACCCAAATCAGTAGAATATTATAGTTGTTACTACTTGAGAATCCATGGACCCACTTCATGTTGTCAAAATCCTTTGAATGATGGTTCTTTTGAGGAAACTATCTAGACTGCACTTGAAGGTTAAGATCACTAGCATATTTATGCCATTAAAAAGTCATTATCTGTGTTTTTTATGGTAATGTGTTGGTCTGTGTTATGTTGTAATACCTCTGCCTGATTTGAATATGTATATACATGCCCTCCATGCCAAGGAATTTCATTAATACATTTGTATCACGACCCAAAACACGGTCATGGTGGCACCCACACTACACCCCCTCCTCCCCGGGCTCTCTGGATGGGCGAACCATCCCCTCAATCAATGTTCAATCAATTTAAGAAACAAGCATAAATAACACAAGTAAACATTAATGAGTCTTCAACCATACATAATCAGAAGTGCAGAATACGAAGTCAAATACATCTCCCAAGGACCTGAAGTCACTAGTACAAGAACGACTAATCCAAATACAAGTCTATGAATATAACAATAGTCTGAACATAAGGAAATACTGTTTAATGGATTGAGTAATAGAAAACGATAGTTAAGATCCAGGGCTGCTGACTGGCAAGTGGCTCACCCTCATATCTCAAGCAAGAAGGCTCGGGGCTGGACTCGGGGCCTCGAAGAAGATCCTATCTCAATCTCTACACTAAAAAAAAATACAGCAAGAGTAGTATCAGTACAACACACGTACAGTTAAGAATCATAGGCCGACTAAGACTAGTTAACGCATATGAAATACATAAATTGACAAGTAAACAGATGAGGTAATCAACGACAATCAACAGGCACAACATGTCCCAAAAAGTCAAGTCATAGCCTAGGCTTAAGCTTCTATTACACAAGTCTGCCAAGTTCTAAGGAATCCCTCAACCATAGGCAACAACACAACACAATATCAACAAGAATCCAATGGAATGGTATAAGATGCAATAATGAGAAATGCAACGCAATGAGATAAAATGCTGTGAATTGCAATGGCCAATAACTCAAATATGTATACACATGTTGTAAGCTTTTTTCGCTTCAATAGTCATGACCCATGGGGGTGTCACAGCATCCGTATACTATCACGACCCAATTTACCAAGTCGTGATGGAACTAGTACCACCGTACTAGTAAGCCAACACAAACCATTAACAGCCCAAAATATACGGAAATACTAAAGCGGAATTAAATCATACAAGTCAATTTCAAGTCTTAAACAATCTTAAATAGAAATACTTAGAAGTTATTACAAATCTTCCCAAAATCTGATGTCACCAACGATAAGGACTACTAATGAGTACAAATAGTCTGCAAATACACAATAGGACTATCTGAAATGAAGAAAGACTGAAGGTAAATGATAGAAGATAATCTGGAGCCATCCAGAACCATGGTGCTCACCCCGATCTCTGAGTAAAGGCTCGAGCGGCAGCCTGATAGTCACTAGCTCAACTGGTATTGGAGACCGAATCTGCACACAAAAAGGTGCAGCAAGTGTAGCGTGAGTACAATTAACCGACCCTTTTCGGAACGGAGATGAAGGTTGGTTCACGATACCACAACCACACTGGTCTGCCATTAGTCCATAATACAAGATAATCATATTAACAGTTAAACCCACATAACAGATAGATTTCAAGATAAGACAAGTCAGATACCAATAATCGCAACAACAGTATAAAGTATGGATGAATGAGATGCAAATCCAATGCAAGACCTGTTTCCACTTCCTGATATACACACGCTCAAATATCAACGAATCGTAACCCATGAGGGGCTCATGAGGCCCATATATCACCGCTCCAATAAATCCTCGGATCATAGTCTCATCATATCATATCATATCTGAATAACCTGTCTCTTAGCCGACCGGACCCATTTGTCAATGGAACGCTCCAAAGCATCATCACTCGTTCGGAACAAGATCCCATCGGACTCACAATCGTATCCTTAAATCGCATGCATGAATACATATAAAGTATGAATATGGCATACCACAAGTCAAGAACAAGTATATAAGCATGAAATCCATCATTATGTTCACAATATCACAAAGGCTTCACCTTTTACTTCCTTTTTCATTTCAATGAGGATATATATGAGTGAT
This sequence comes from Lycium barbarum, assembly GCF_019175385.1. Classification (NCBI taxonomy): domain Eukaryota; kingdom Viridiplantae; phylum Streptophyta; class Magnoliopsida; order Solanales; family Solanaceae; genus Lycium; species Lycium barbarum. The sequence goes on along the minus strand of NC_083345.1, from coordinate 42,793,589 downwards.
ATGTATACAAACAAGCAAGACCGGCAATAGTAATAAGAGACATAAAGTACGGACATCGGACCCCAATTACAAATCCAAAAGATCATACTACTCTATCAGCTAGTGCCCAATGCATGGCATTCAGACCAACTATACAATTGAAATTGCGCAAATACCCATAACATGATGACCGGTGTCCGATACTAGTGTCGGAACCCCCATAATCACCCCATAACCCTCTTATTAGATTTATTTCAGCCAACCACACGTTCAAGAAAGAGTGCAAGGTCTCAACTTGCCTGGAATGTCGATAATCGAATCACTACGCCCTCTTGCCAAGCCGAACAATCTCCGAACGATAAAAAGTCTAGTCAAATACGGATTATACATTAGAATACGAGTCTATCAATGTCATGCCCAAACTAGGGGTATCGTGCGGGCACCTACCATTTCTCACCACGATAGGCGAACCCTTTCCCGAATCATTCATTCAACCATAATAAATTTAATCAAGGCAATCAAATATAAGTTTCAAACATATATAATAATAAGGATAGTGAATAAGTGCAGAAATTATACAACAATCACAAGGAATCTGGTCTAAGGCCGTACAAGAACCACTACTACAAATACTAAGTCTGAATATGCATACATGTCAGATAATGGAATACTATCTCAGAATATCAAAATAAGACAAGTAACAAGAAGAGGCATCTGGGCAGTGAATCCATCCAATGCTCACCCTGGAATACTCATTAGAAGGCCTTGGGACTCAGTCACGGGGCGCAGAAGTCAATTCGGTCACAACCTCTGGACTCAGAAAGAATGCACCAATTTAGAATCAGTACAACAACACGTACTGAGTAGGCATCATAGGCCGACAACAGTTAGAAAATCATATTTATAAGAAAGAGACTGAAAAGTATGCATGCTCACAATCAAATAAAACTCAACACAATCCAATTACCGAATCTTGTACCAAACCACAAAGTCTAGTAAATCAACTCAAGTTCACTATAAATCTGATTCACATCACAGAACTACTATCAAGTATGAGTATCACCAAGAATCAATGAACAAGTCCAAACAATGCCAATAATCAATATGAGATGAATGCAATTCATATGCAATTATACACACATGCTTCGAGCAGAATATCTTGTCGCCTCGGCAGTCATGACCCATGGGAAACTACTAAGTCCATGTTCCTAATGCAGAACACACAACCCGATCCAGTAGTTAGTGTTGCGGAAAGTGCAACCCGATCCCAGTCAGTTTTGCGGTATGTGTAACCCGATTCCAGTCAGTGTTGCGGCGTGCAACTCGATCCCAATATATATATGAATAAGTGAATGCATGATAACAATGCCAACAAGAATATATGATCAATGGTGCCACATATGGACACAAATCTTACTCACAATAGCAATATCAAAATATGCTTACTTTCTTCCCAACAACCTCATTCATGATAAATATGCTTTCTGGCACCCAAGTAATCACTATGTATCAACTTTCTAGCATAAATCACGTGGCGGCGAGCCAACAACTCACAATAACCAACAACACAATGGAACATAATAAGGCGACAAGCCCTAAATCACAACAATACCAACCTAAGTCTTCCATCCCAACTTCATACTCGAAGGTTTACATGCTTTCTCAAACAATCACTAACTATACATATAATCCGCTAACCGAAGTCTAGCCGAAAGGTAAGCCGTAACCTTCCTGGAAAGCCGAACAGGATCCTCGAACCGTCACACCTTGGTCTTGCCTTTTCGTAATGCCCCCAAGTACTCAAAGTCTATTCATAATCGAATTCTATATTAGAATCCATGAATAATGACACCCATATTGCTAAACTTCTTGCTAGGTCAAAGTTTGACCAAAGGAAATTGGGAAAACGTGCCCACAAGGGTAAGATGGGAAATTAAAAGATGGAACATGCAATTCAAGCTCTAGGTGATAAAACCCACTAATTATTTGCTAAAACTACTCAAGATTAAGCCTAATTAGAATTTAAAGCAAAATGCCCAAATTTGGGTATGAACCCTAATTCTTCGATCCTCAAGTTAACCACTAATAATGGAAGAAATAAGCTTAACAACAAGGAATTCATCAAACTCTATGGTTATTCTAATCAATTTAACCCCCAATTTCTATTTTAGAAGTGTAAACCCATTTCAAAAAATTTAACACAAGACTCATCTTCTCTATCAAGATTCTAGTGATTCTAATCATTGAATAGGAATCTAGGAAAGCTAATGATGTAGGCTAGGGTCATAGATCTTACCTCTACGAAGAATCAGTCCACAAGTAGCTCTATTCCCCCAAAGAGTGCTTAGAAAAGTGTTGAGAAGAAGTGATAGGGTTTAAGGGTCTTAGCTTGAGAAAAAGGAAATAATTTTGCCCGACTACGGCTGCAGCAGTCAAAGGAACTGCTCCAGCGCACGCGCTACGGCATCCAGAAGGCTAGCCATGGCGGCCTGTACCAAAAGCTATCAGGCCGCTATCGCGGCAAGCTTACCGCTACAGCGACTAGTCGCTAAATCCCTCTGTCCACTATAGCCGTCCCCCAAGCGCTGTAGCGTGACTGCTACAGCGGTTATAGTACTGTTGCAGCACCTACACCAGAACCAGAAAGTTCTGGTTTTGACCAATCTCACTCCAAAATCCGACTTTACCTGAGGCCCCACAGATACCAAACAAACATGCAAACACACAAAAAAACGCGCTATGAACTCACCCGTGGTCTCGGATTTCCCAATGAAGGTCTATTTGATCAACTCAACCCCCAATAGCCTAAACCCAAGTTCCGAAATGCTTCCAATTGCATTGGGAACCGAACGAAACACACTACCAAGTCACGAATAATTTTCCAGACCTCTCAGAATCGACAAAATTTCGAAACAGGTCCGTTTACTCAAAATTCATCATTAGGTCAAACAAATTCCACTTTGAGGCTCAAACCTCCAAAAGTCACTCTAAAACCCACCCGATGACCTAAGGAAAGGTCCACGGGGGTAAAAGGGTTATTTGCACTATAACGACCCATCGGGTCGTTAAATCAGATACTAATTAAACAATCGCTCGTCCTCAAGTGACAAGGAGTAGAAATGGGGAAAAGTACCTGAATCAGCAAACAACTGAGATATCTCTCGCGCTTATCGAACTCGGTCTCCCAAGTAGCCTTCTCAATGGGATGATACTTCCATTTAAATTTGATTGAAGCAATCTCTTTCGACCTCAGCTTCCTAACCTACCTATCCAGAATCGCTATAGGCTCCTCCTCATACGATAGATTATCATCAAGAAACACAAAATCCCAACAAACTATATATGAACCATCAGAATGATACTTTTTCAGCATGGACACATGGAAAATCGGATGAACACCTGACAGACCTGGTGGCAACATCAACTTATAAGCAACATCTCCAACTCTACGGAGAATCTCAAATGGGCCAAGGTACATCGGGCTCAACTTGCCCCACTTTTGAAATCGCATAATGCCCTTCATGGGTAAGATCTTCAGAAGCACCTACTCGCCCACCCCCAACTCTAAGTCCCGAACCTTTCGGTTCGCATACACCTTCTGTCGACTCTGAGCTGCTACAAGTTTTTCCTGAATAAGTTTCACCCTGTCCATGGACTTTCTCAACAAATCTGTGCCCTGCGGGCAAACCTCAAAAGCATCGAACCACCCAATAGGAGAACGACACCTCCTACCATACAAAGCCTCGAACGACGCCATATCAATACTCGAATTGTAGCTATTATTGTATGCAAACTCTGCTAAGGGCAAGAACTGGTCCCAATGACAGACAAAACCAAAGAAGCATACTCTCAACATATCCTCGAGCTCCTGAATAGTTCTCTCGGACTAACCATCGGTCTGGGATGAAAAGTTGTACTAAGGTCCAACTGAGTTCCCAACTCTGTCTGAAAAGCCTTCCAGAAATTATAAGTAAACTAGGGAGCTCGATTCGAAACAATGGAAATAGGGACCCCATGCAATCGCACAATATCACGAATGTAAATCCTAGCTAACTTCTCCGCAGTGTAAGTAACCTGAACTAGTATGAAATGAGCAGACTTAGTCAACCGGTCAATAATAACCAGAACTGAATCAAACTTGCCCAGGGTCTTAGGAAGACCCACCACAAAATCCATAGCAATCCTCTACCACTTCTACTCGGGAACGAGCATCCTCTGAAGCACCCCACCAGGTCTCTAGTGCTCATACTTGACTTGCTGACAATTCCTACACTTAGCCACAAAATCTGCAATATCTCTCTTCATCCTTCCTACCAGTAGTGCTGCTTCAGATCTCGATACATCTTCGTGTCACCCGGATGAATGAAGCACCTCAAACTATGGGCCTCGGTCAAGATCAAATAAATCAAATCACCAACACGAGGAACACACACGCGTCCCTTCATCCTCAAGATCCCCTCACTCTCAAGAATGGCCTCATTGGCCTCACCCTTCAGAACCATATCTTGAATCTTACACAACTAGCATCCTCGAACTGATGAGTCTTGATCTGCTCTACTAGAGATGATCTCGCCTCAACACAAGCTAAGACTCTGCCTGGAACTAAAATATCCAGATGAACAAAAATGTTGGATAGAGTCTGAACCTCCATAGCCAACGGACTCTCGGAAACAACCAAACGGGTGAAACTCCCCATACTCGTGGCCTTGCGACTCAAGGCATCAGCAACAACATTGGCTTTCCCTGGATGATAAAGAATATAGATGTCATAGTCCTTCAGGAGCTCCATTCATCGGCGCTGCCTAGAATTAAAATCTCTCTAGGTAAACAAGTGTTGAAGGCTATGGTGGTTGGTAAAACCTCTCAATGGACACCATGCAAGTAATGCCTCCAGATCTTCAAAGCGAAAACCACATCTAGTAACTCCAAATCATGGGTAGGGTAGTTCCTCTTATGGATCTTCAATTGACAGGAAAACCTAGGCTATAACACTACCCTCCTACATCAACACGGTACCCAAAACAACACGAGATGCATCACCATATACAGAGAAATCCTTACCTTCCACGAGTAATGCCAGAATCGGGGCTGAAGTCAGAAGAGTCTTGAGCTGCTGAAAGCTCTATACACAAGCATCAGACCAGTGAAAGGGAACCTCCTTCTAAGTCAATCTAGTGAACGAAGAAGCAATAGAAGCGAAACCCTTCACAAATCGACGGTAATATATAGCTAACCCCACGAAGCTATAAATCTCAGTCACAGTAGTAGGCCTCGCCCAATCCCTAACAGCCTCAATCTTTTTTGGATCAACCATGATTCCCCCTTTAGACACAATGTGGCCCAAGAATGCCACAGACTCAAGCTAGAACTCACACTTCGAAAACTTGGCATAAAGCTCCTTCTCATTCAATAACCCAAGGGCAATCCTTAAATGATGCTCATACTCCTCCTTACTCTTCAAATACACTAAGATATCATTGATGAATACAATAACGGTAGAATTAAGATATGGCTTGAAAATGCCATTTATCAAAGTCATAAAACCAGCTGGGATATTTGTAAGCCCAAATGACATCACAAGGAACTCGTAATGACCAAAAAGAACTCAGGGATACCTTCGGGCCAGTATTAATCCATCTTTTGCTGACACTCTATGTCGACGATCTTAAATTTGATGTCAGAATTATGTCACCAAATTTAAGGTGAGAACTGTGCTTACAAAATTTAAAACGTCTAATCAGTCAATGCATCAAGGCAAGCCGTGCGACGTCTAGGTCGGTGTCTCAATACCTTGACACAATACTGTTTAGTATAGACCAGGCTTTGGTAAGCCGTGATTATATCTTTCAGTAGTCTTAAAATTCTCTTTTTTCTAAAAAAATTTGTGCTCTGCAAAAAATGAACAAACTCGTTAGTGTGAAACAACTTTACTTAAGGAGAGTTTCGTTACCCTTTTGTACGCTCTTCTTCGCCGTTTTTCTTGGAATTTCTTCTCTGTTTTTGTTTTGTCACTGTTGTTCCTGTTTCAAACATCAATAGCAAACAAGTTAGTGTAAAAATCCTCGCTTGTTTGTTCTTGCATCCACAGAAAAATTTGTCAATTTTGTATATAGTTGACCGCTCTCCTTGCATATGGACTTCTTCCGTTCACACTTCAACAGGAAAGAATGCTCGATTTTTGAAAAACCTTTTATTTCGCGAAGAGGGAATTTTTGGGCGATGATTTTGAAAAACATATACATTTGGTAATTTTGAAAATGGTATATTTTATAGACAGCCTTTTAATGTCATGACATTGGTTACTTCAAACAAGATCTTCTATCATTTCTTCTTCATCTTGATCTTGACCCTTAAAATTTTCGAATCCCTTTCGAAAATTTTGCCCCAGTTTATACATGTCTTTGTACTAACTCAAAGTGTACTATGTCGAAGGATTTTTTGAGACCCTCTAAAAAATTATGCCCCAGTGTAAGAGTGTACTTGTTGATTCCGGATTTTACGGCGTAGAAGGAATTTTTGAGATCCTTCTCAAAAACTCTGCCCCAGTGTAGAAGTTCTAATCAGTTCGTCCCTTTGAACTGATATATTGAAGGAATTTTTTAGATCCTCTCAAAAATTCTGCCCCAGTTTCCATGTGGATTACCTTTATCTTTCTCTTGCTAAAGTATCTCTGGGGTTTTCTAGGGTTTATTAAAATTTTATTTGGGACAACCGAGCTCGGAAGACCGCATACGTATCCCATTTCGGGAATCAGGTCGAAACGTTGTTCGGGTAAATATATCAGAATTTGTTGGTGAGATCAAACTCAAAGAGTGCCTACGTATCCCAAATGGGAATCAGGTCATAACATAGTTCAAAATTCATAATTTTGGATTTTTGGGTTAAAGTGACCGAGCTTGGAAAAGCGCCAACGTATCCCCTTATAAATATACGGAATCAGGCCCTTGCGTAGTTCATATATAAGGTTTGGTTTTGGTTTTCTACTAAAAAAGTGCAAAATTACAAGGAATGGAAATGCAATTACAAGCAAATAAAACTAAAGCTACAGATCTCTGAATTCGTTTTCTTCCTGCACATAGTATGTTTTGATGGCGTCTAAATTTATTGCTTTTGGCCACTCTTGACCATCCATTTCAACGAGGACAACTGCTTCTCCTGATAATACTTTCTGCACCATATAGGGCCCTTACCAGTTTGGTGCAAACTTTCCTTTGTATTCTTCTTGATTTGGGAATATTCGTTTGAACACCAATTTCCCTACTTGGAAAAGTCGAGTCCTCGCATATTTGTTGAAAGCTCACGCCATTCTTTGTTGGTACAGCTGACCGTGGCAAACGACAATCATCATCTTTTCATCTATCAAAGCTAGTTGTTCATACCTCTTGCGGATCCATTCCGCGTCGTCTAATTCAGATTCTTGTATGATTCAAAGTGAAGGGATTTCTACTTCGGCCGGTATCACCGCCTCAGTACTGTAGACCAATAGATATGGGGTGGCTGCGGTTGAAGTTCTGGCGGTTGTGTGATATCCCAGTAATGCATATGGCAATTGTTCATGCCAGTTTTTGTAATTATCAATCATCTTTCTGGGATCTTCTTGATGTTTTTGTTTGTGGCTTCCACAGCTCCATTTATTTGTGGCCGGTATGCAGTTGAATTCTGGTGAGTGATTCGAAATTGCGCACACATTTCTTTCATCAAGTGGCTGTTCAAATTAGCCGCATTGTCTATTATGATCGATTCTGGGATGCCGAATCAGCATATGATGTTGTTGCCCACAAAATTCGCTACTACTTTCTTTGTTGCTGATGGATAAGATGCCCCTTCCACCCACTTGGTGAAGTAGTCTATGGCGACCAAAACAAAACGATGCCTGTTTAGCGCAGCCGGCTCAATTGGTCCTATGACATCCATGCCCCAAGCGGTGAATGGTCAAGGCGACGTCATAGCATTCAGTTCTGTTGGAGGGACCTTCATCAAGTCTCCATGAATTTGACACTTGTGGTATTTCTGGATGAGTTTTCTACAATCATTCTCAATGTTCATCTAGTAATAACCTGTTCTTTAGATTTTCTTCGCTAGCACGAACCCTTTCATGTGAGGCTCGTAGGTTCCAGCATACACTATTTTAATCAATCTTGTGGCTTCAACAGTGTTACACCCTAGAAAATTTTCGCGTTACCAAGACTGTAGACGGCTTAGTATGGGCTCAAGGGAGAGCAAAGTTATACAAGGATTAGGGATGAAGATTATATTATCGGAGTACAAGAATATATATATATATATATATATATATATATATATATATATATGACATTTGGAGATTGTATGGAGTAAATCAGTTAACACGTTACTCGATGATAACCCTCGTAACCATAAGGTAAGGTGGGGCCCACATGTCGGTATTTTGTAAAGGACATATAAAAAGTGATATGACTAGTATATGGAAAGTTGAGCAAATCTTAAGAAGGACCCTTAAGACAAATATGGGCATAAGCCCTCCAAAAGGGTGATTTAAAGATACGTTTTCCGATGACCTGACTTGGAGGGGCCAAAACGCTATTATAAGTTTAGAATTTGGAAAACCCCCAAACAACGAAAGTTGTAGGTAATTCAAAGAGCTTTCCAACCGTAGATCGTGGGCCCTCACACAACATCGGGATCCAAAGTTATGGCCATTTTAAGATCAAGACCCTAAGATGCCAAATGGCTCCGCGGGCCCCACTTGAGAAAGTCGGTGAAACCGACCTAGGAGAGGTATAAATACCCCCATCAACCCCGTTTTTTCAGCAAAATGACATTCCAAAGAGTCCTAGAAACTTCTCCACACCTCCCCAAATAATTATAGTCCGATAAATCAAGAATTTAACAAGATTACGCCAAACTAGCCCACGAAAGGCAATTGTTCTTGCTTCTACTTAAGTTTAGCGTTGGTGAAAGTTGTTGTGGCTAAGTTGCTTCAAGTATAAGTTATGTTCCTCGTCCCATCTCTTATGTTGAGTTAATTTGAAGGATTATCAAGCCTAGAAAGTGAAAATAGTTATGGAGGAAAGGTCATAAAGTCTTGTGTCGTAGTTGTTGTGTTTATGGGTTGTTTTGAACATGTTGTGGTCGTGTGGCTGGGATGATTTATATGTATAGAGATGGTATCTAATGTTGTTGGTGTGTTGATGAAATTATACTCCTTGATTGGGATGAAAGGAAGTGTATATTGTTGATGTATGTTGAAAAACATCGTGTGGGTTGTTTATGGAATATATTGGTATGGATACTAGTGTTGTTGATGTTGGTATTGTTGTTGTTGTTGTTGTTGATTGGTTGCTGAATTGTAATTTTGGGCTAGGCATATAAATAGGGGAGATGCTGCCCGATTTTCGGCAGAATATAGAATAGTTGATTTGAAACTTGGAACAAGTGTACAATAAAGAGTCTAACGTTAGTATAACTCCTCTTAAATGTAGACTTGCAAGCTCGGACGAATAAGCGTAGCTAATAGGAGGTCGAACAGGTATGTTAAGGCTCGTCCCTTTCTTTCAAAGGCATGATTCCGATGTTATGACTTCAAAAATGTTTCCATATCTCCCTTGTTTTCAAAAGTTAGATGTTTATGACTCCAAGGCATGACCCATTTCCTAATAATTCATAAATGTTTTCCAAAATGTTCATATTTCCTAAATCAGAGATTTATGGATCCGTGAGCTCTTATGATAGCAACGATGAACCTGTTTTCACAATGATAATGATGAGGTCAAAGATGAGAATATTTTCCTACGATGATTATGATGATGATTATGATGATGATGATGATTCCGTGTTTAAAGGTTCCAAGTTTACGATTTCAATGACGATATACGAATGTTGAGCTATTTCTTGATTTCTCAATTTTATTCATGGATGATGACTATTTTCAAAGATTCCAAAGTATATGAATTCACGCCTTATGAGATTTATGATCTTATTCTATGTTTTCTCTTGACGGTATTCTTCATTGGTAGTCTCACCTTATAATAATTGTTCCTTCAAGGTGAGACAAAGCGATGATGATCATTCCATAATATAATCGGAGGTTGCCGACCTTACGTCACTCCGATAAGGATATAATTTTCCTTGGGCTCTCCTGCATGCTGCTTATATGATATATGTATATGATACATGGACATGATATATGCACTGATACATGAACATAATACATATATATATGTATATGGGAAAGAGGGCAGAGCACTATAGACGCGTAACCACCTGATCAGTTGGTATTATATAGACGCATAACCACATGATCAGTTGGTATTATATGGGAAAAAGGGCCAGAGCGTTATAGACGCATAACCACCTGATCAGTTGGTATTATATGACATGATATCATCCCGGACGCGGGATGCCCGGACGCGGGACATATGTGGCTAAATGGATCGGAACCGACGGCTCTGCAACATGATATGTTCTATTTTCTGTATATATGAACAAGAAATGTTTTTCAAAGAAAGCTAAGCATGCATGGCATCCGCCCTAATAGGCACTCACATGTACATGTTACTCTTTTATCTCACGATATGCTCTATATTTCCATTCTGCTATTATTCATACATTACATCCCTTACTATGTTACTATTCATGCCTTACATACTCAGTACATTGCTCGTACTGATGTCTCTTCTTGTGGACGCTGCGTTTCATGCCACGTAGGTGTATACAGATGAGTAGAGCATGTTGCTAGAAGATGTTTCAGTTGGATTGGCGAGCTCCATTTCCTTCCAGAGTGTTGCCGAGTCAGAGTATCTATGTAATGGTATATTGACTTATGTTAGAGACTTTGCAGACAGAGTCACGTATATAGCATGTCAGTCTTGTAAGCGGCTCTGCAAGCCGACGTATCATTATGCATTATGTCACAAATTTCATATGATTATAGATTTTACTTGATTTGAGAACGACGAAAAGAATGTTTTTGAAAAGATTCCATTATGTATTTCATTTCGTGATTTAAGAGTCCAGTGAGATTATGAACATAACGAGAACCAGCGGGTTCGCTCGGCTCTAAGTAAGGGGTCGGGTGCCCATCATGCCCTATCAGGATTGGGGTGTGACAAACATAATCAACACATCTGAGCAAACCCAAATCCGAGGTCCTTTTCTATAGAACATTCTTATTGAGGAAGAAACTATTTGTCAACTTCCCGATAGTCTTCTTCTGATTGATGGTGATTCCTTCAGGATATTCTCCTTTCTCCAAATACATTTTAATGTAAACGTACCAAGGTTTTCCATAAATCTCTGATTCTACAAAAGCACAGTGAGCTGGTTGATCTCTAATTTCGACTCTGACAAGATTAATGTATTTACTGTCAGGATGCTGAATCATGGTTGCTATTGTCGCCAATGCATCAGCAAACTCATTCTGGGTTCTTGGTATATGTTTAAACTTGACTTCTTAGAACTGATCTGCTAGTCTTTGCACAAGTCCAACATACGATGTGATCTTTTCATTCTTGGTGGTCCATTCTCCTCAAACTCGTTGAATCAACAAATTCGAGTCGCTAATTACCTGAAGGTTTTGCACATCCATGTCAAAGGCTAAATGAAGACCTATGATGCAAGCTTTGTATTCAGCCATGTTGTTGGTGCAGCTGAAGTTCAACTTGGCGGCCACTGGATAATATTGGCCTGAGTGTGAAACCAAAACGGCTCCGATTCCAGATCCTTTAAAGTTGACTGCTCCATCAAAGTATATTTTCCATCCTAATTCATCTTCATTTTCTTCACCCTCAATTGTCATCACTTCTTCATTCGGGAAGTAAGTCCACAAAGGTACAGGGTTGTCATCTACCGGGCTTCATGTCAGTAAATCTGCTAATGCTTGCCCCTTAACTACTTTCTGTACGACGTACTGGATGTTGGATGTCCAACTCACTCAATAGCATTTTCCATTTGGCCAGCTTCCCTATCGGCATAGGTTGGCGAAAGATGTACCTTAGGGGGTCCATTCTTGAAATCAAATGAGTCGTGTATGCAGCCATGTGATTTCTTAATTTCTGAGACACCCAGGTCAGAGCACAACACATTTTTTCCACCAAGGAATATCTAGATTCACAGGGTGTGAACTTCTTATTGATGTAATAGATGGCTCTCTTTTTCTTGCCTATTTCATCATTTTATGCCAACATGCACCCAAAAGTGTTTTCTGATACTGACATATATAGCAGTAAAGGGCTTCCTAGCCTCGGTGGGACCAACACGGGTGGATTCGACAAGTATCTTTTGATTGTGTCGAAAGATTTCTGACAATATTCTGTCCATTTGGTTGGAGAATCTTTCTTGAGGAGTTTGAGAATCGATTCTACAATTACTATGGATTGGGCAATGAAGCGTCCAATGTAATTCAACCTTCCTAAGAAGCTCCTGACCTCTATCTTTGTCGTTGGTGGTGTGAGTTCTTGAATTGCTTTGATCTTCGTGGGATCCAACTCAATACCCCAACGACTGACTATGAATCCTAACAGCTTCCCAGCGGGAACTTCAAATGCGCATTTCGCAGGATTCAACTTCAAATCCTACTTGCGAAGTCTGTCGAAGAATTTTCTCAAATGTTCAAGGTGATCCTCACCCACTTGAGACTTGATGAAGACGTCGTCCACGTATACCTCAATCTCTCTATGCATCATATCATTAGAGATGGCATTCATCGCCCTCATATAAGTAGCGCTGACATTCTTGATCCTGAAAGGCATTACCCGGTAATGAATACCTCCCATGGTGTGATGAATGCCATTTTCTGAGCATCTTCCTCATCCATCAGTATCTGATGATAACCCGCATAACAATCCACAAAAGATTACACCTCATGCTTGGCGCAATTATCAATAAGTATGTGAATGTTTGGGAGTGAAAAATTATCCTTTGGGCTAGCGCGGTTAAGATCACGATAGTCCAAACATATCTTTATTTTCCCATCTTTCTTTGGTGCCGGGACTATGTTCACTACCCATGTCGGGTATGGTATCACTTCCACAACTCCCGACCGAATTTGTTTATCTACTTTTTCTTTAATTCGGATGCTGACATCAGGTTTAGGCTTCCTGATTTTCTATTTCATCAGGGTGAATCCCTCAAGGATCGACAACCTATGAGCAACAATGTTCGTACTCAAACCCGGCATATCGGCATATGACCAAAAGAAAACATCTTCATACTCTTTCAACAAGCTCTGATACCCTTCTTTCTCAATCTCTGTCAGATGTACACTTATTTTGGTTTCCTAAATCAATTCCTCATTCCCTAGATTATCTACCTCTATTTTCTCTAGTTTGGTGTCGGTCTATTTTCATATTCCTCTTCGATGTCGATGAATCCTTCCGGTTCAGTTATCTCTTCTTCTTGATCGTTGTTTTGTTCGTCGTTGTTTTTACTTGTTTCGTAACATGTCATGACGTTATTTGTGGCTTCTGTATTATTACTGTAAAGAAAAATAACATGGTTATCAATCATGTGAAAGCAATATTAATTATGTGTGTGTGTGTGTCTATATATATATATATATATATATATATATATATATATATATATGTATGTATGTATGTAAAGTAAAACAATTTTGTCTTATTATAAACTTTGAGGAGTTTTCATTGAAATTTAAAAGAGCGATACAAACTGGGTCCTGGCTCGGAATGGAACATCGAGCCATATTTTTCTCAAAGTGAGCATTATTTCTACCGCAAGGTGAATAGTGGGGTAGAAGTCCATCCACTCGACATTTCTCCTGGCTCAACATGACAAATCTCCAGTGCTTCAAAGCACACCTCAATGATGGTTTTGCACTCCTCTTCCCAAAACAACTCTTTAAACCCTCTTCTGGATCTTCGCTGTTGTGACCCAATGAGGATGCTGTGAAGGACTGGTATAAATGAGGAAATGGATTTCTCATTTCAACAGGACCTCTTGCTCCATGCTCTGCCTTTTCTTCTTCTGTCTCACATGGTTTGTATCCAACCCCAAATCGATATTTTTCATTTTTTATATTCACTGGTTCTTTAATTCCTTGTAAGTTCCTTCCCAAATCATTCCCGGGCTCAAACCCACTTCTTATCATAGTCGTAGCAACCATTTTGTAAACCGGTGGCATAGGGATATCTTCATCATCTTCCCTGTGATATATCATGAATCAGTACTGACTAGTGACTTCTCTATGATCGGTACTGAATTGTCCGGATAATTGTGGATACTTCCTTTACCGTGAATAACGACTTCTTGATCATCCCATATAAATTTGAGAGACTGGTGCAACAAAGATGCCACGACTCTAGCGGCATGCAACCATGGTCGTCCCAATAATAAGTTGTAGCTCGTTTTGATATCCATGATGACGAACTCCGCCACGAACTCTGCGGGACCCATTTGATTGGGTCACTGCTCAGGCCATCATAAGCTTTTACATATGTCCGACTCTGGCAGATTTTGCCAACATCATATCCAAGCTATTTCAAAGTTGTCACAGGGCATACATTCAAGCCAGCCCCTCCATCAATCAGCACTTGAGGGATAATCTTATCGCGACATTTGACTGTTATGTGTAAGGCCTTGTTATGGGTCTTACACTCTCTTGCTAATTCGTCATCACAAAATGATAGCTTATACCATCTCGGCCAATGTTTCACTTGTAGTGCCGGCAGGTACTAGACTTCATCCAAAGCTTTCATTAAGACTAAGCGATGTTTAGATGAACTGAGTAATAATGGCATTACTAATATCCTGGCACGAGTCTTGTGGAATTGTTCAACAATCGAATAATCCTTGACTAGCATTTTCCTCCTAAAGTTTCCAGCTTCACCATCAGTAATTGGTCTTTTCTGAGAATTCTCGCGACGTGACGCTTTAAGTACAGGCTCTTCTGGAGCATAACACCGTCTAGACCTAGTCATACCCTGAGCCACAGCGGCTATCTCTTATCCTTTATTGACCATCGTTAGGTGCGGTGGTTTGATCACAAAAGGTGCATTCTTAACTGGCCCTGATGTTTTGAGTACGAACGGCTCGTTCTGAATTCGAGTGACTATTGAGGGATATTTGAGCATGAAGGGCTCTTTCTTGGCTACAGCAGATGACTAGGACTTCTCAGATTTCTTTGTCATAAGGCTTAACATTTTTTTTTGCTTTTGTAAGGACAACGAGGCGACGGTGCTTTCCAATCCTTCAATATCCTGACAAACAATTGTAGGGTTCTCTTCTCATTCATCACCTCTTTCTATCATGCGAATTTGATTCCCTCCATGCTTCGGTAGAGGATTTGTGTCCATATTTGGAGGTGTTGGCTCCAGATAAGCTCATGATTGTCAATCATATCTTGTAGCTTGTACCTTAAGTTTATGCAATATTCGGTTAAATGGTAAACTTGGTTAGAATTATAGGTGCAAGTGAAATCTATCCTGTACTATCGATCCTTGGGGTTAGTAGGTTTTGGTGGAAAATAATTCATTTGACCGGCGTCTCTTAGTTTGGCAAACAAACTAGCCTTTGATTCTGGTAAAGGAGTGAATACTCTCAGAGGTTTCTTTCGGGTTGCCTCAAGTTTGCTGGTGGAGGCTGGTTTTGAAAAATCTGGTTTTGTGGAGCTTAGTTATTGGGTACTGGCATTTGATAATTTGGTCGTGGAGCTTGATTGCTAGGTGCTGGTATTTGGAAATTTAGTTGTGGAGCGTGGTAGCCAGGTTGTGTGTAGCACACACACACATCGGGCTATATTGGGGTGAAGTGGTTATATAGCTGGTTAGTGGAGGCAATTGGTACTTGTGTTGATTTTTGTGGGTTATCTCTTTTCCTTGGCTTTTTGGGCTAGTAGCTCTAGAAACATAAGCTACATCTTCTCTCTTCATTTTGCCACTCGCGGCGCCGGACGCACCTGCTCTATTTAATACACTGACAATTCTATCGATCTTGAGGCCATCTTCTATGTCTTCCCCAACGGCGACTAAATCTGCAAAGGAGCTCCATTTCATAGTTATCATTTTGTCAAAACAATCAACTTCTTGGTACCGTATAAATGCAGCTACTGGCTCAGCTTCAGTCATAGGTGGTTGCACATGCGCTGCCTCGTCTCCCTAACGCATCGATTTCTAATGAATTTTCTCTAATGAGAAGCGATCGAGCACGTTTTCCACATTAAAGAGGAATTCTCTGTGAATGAACTTTCCATCTCCTCCCATGTCTTCCATCGACTAATGTCTTGTGAGATGAACCACTCTATAGCTGTTCCTGACAGACTTCGATTGAATAATCTCATGAGCAAAGCTTCATTTCTACCATTTCCGAACAACAGGTCGCAATAAGCTCTTAAGAGGGCCCTGGGATTGCTCGATCCATTGAAATGGTTGAATTTTGGAATTTTAAAACCTTCCGGTAGACCCAAGTCTGGATGTATGCACAAATCAGAGTATCTTAGCCCCTCTTTATTTTTAGAGCCATGTTCTAGTTCAGCGATTTTCATCCCCATCTCCTTCTCAATTTTGTCTATTCTAGCCTCAAAGAACATTTCCATGTTCTCCAGTTCTGGCGAGGAATCAATAAGGGTGACATGGTCTTGAAAAGTAACATTTTGTTGTACGGGGCGGATTGCAGGAATTCCCGCTGCTCGAGGGGATTGATAAGTTGTTTGTTTTATGAGATGTTGTGGCGTGAGCAGGTGTTTGCAAAGCTGGTGTTTGGTGGGAGGAATCCCCCATATGGGTGGTGTTTCGGTGCAGTGGAGTTTCAAAGGTAGCCCAATTCTGAGTTTGTAGGAAATGGTCAGGGATTGGTAAGTCCAAATTTGGGAAAATGGGTGTAGGCCTTCTAGCCTCAGTATTAGTAGCATTTTCTTTTTCAGCCCTCAGGCGGGCTGCTTCTTCTCTAGTCTAATCTAATTGCCTTATTAGCAGGTTAACGACCTCTTTCAAAGGCATTCCAGCTATGCCTGCTATTGGGGTACCCTCGACTAAAGCTGTTACGCCTTGAAAAAACTTTCGTTCATGTACAGTGAATTGACTGACGAAGGGCGTGATGCATGCGATGTTTTGATAAGTAAGAAATAATATTTAATGATTCTAAATGAGATTTCAAGGACATTTGAGGAAGGAGGCGAAAGCTGTTAAGGAAAGCAAGGTATATGTTGTGTGTCGGGCAAGAATTACGAGTATAAAATTAATGATGGCTTAATGACATTTTGGAGAAGAATTATAATGTCTCTTATATTGGTAATGAAGTGTTAAGTAAGTTCCAAGAAATACCCATAAGCCAAATATGGGCATAAGCCATCCAAAACGGCGATTTAAGGGAACGTTTTCGGATGATCCGCTTTGGAGGGGCCAAAACGCTATTATAAGATTGGAATTTGGAAAAACACCAAGAATGAATGTTATCGATAATTGAAAGAGCTTTCCAACCATAGGTTGTGGGCCCTCACAGCATATCGGGATCAAAAGTTATGGCCATTCTACGACAGACAGTATGGGGTAAAATATCACATTCTGGCGCACCTTGCGGCGCAACATGCGGCCACGCAGTTTCACCGCATAGTGTGCCAGTGGAAGTTGGTCAGCTGGAAAGCTTTGCGACACAACATGCGGCTCGCAGAGCATGCTTTGCATCTCACAAAGTGTGCCGCATGTTGTGTCGGTCCAGAATTTTCTGGACCACTTTAAATATACCCAACTCGACCAAAATCACATTTTTTTCATCATACTTAGCCACGAAAACCTCTAGAACCCTCTCTAACATTCATCCAAAAGAAAATTCAAGGTAAATCCATGATCAATAACACCAAATCCATGAACCCAAGTGTATGAAACCTAACCAAAGTTCATCTAATTCAAGAAAACCCAAAAGAGAGGAGATAGGGTTTTGGTGCTAGAAGGGAAACTCCACTCAAGGCTTGTTAAACCATCATTAAAGGTAAGTTTCATGACCATTACATGTTGTTTAAGGTATTGGATGGTTAAGGTACCCGACTTGTAGAGAAGCATAGCAAATGGGTCATTCAAGAGTGAATAGTGTCATGTTTGAATGGTAGTTGAATTGAATCATGAATGTTAGGGTGTTGTGAGTATGAATACGTTATAAATGATATGTAGACCATGAGATAAGTGTGATACGTGGGAAAATACGATAGCGAACCTATAACCATAAATGTGAAGAAATTGGAGAGAAATGGTGGATTTTGCCTAAAGTATATAAATGATGATTGTTGCTTGCGATATTGTGAGTTGTGTTGTAGATGTTTGGAAGTTGATATGAAATACGGGAAAAGTAGTATAAACAAAGGAAGTGCTGCCCAATTTTCTCTAGAATTAGTAGTGTGTTCTTGTGGTTGATTGACTAATGTTAGTACGAATCCTCTTTTGAAGGTAGAGACGCGACATTGAAGAAGAATAAGCGAACGCTAGATTGCTTAAACAAGAAAGGTATGAAAGGCTAGTCCTTTCTTTCTATGGCATGAATCATATGGTATGAATCCTCCTATCTCTCTATGACTTTCCTACATATTGGGAACTATGAATTTACTAGTATAAAGAGCTTCACATGAGATAAAGAAAAGAGATACGTGACGAATACGACGATACCGATGATGAACCTAAGTCTAGAAGGCATAAAGCTCATGATATGATATTCCTATGTATCTAATGATTCTTATTTGATTCATATGATAGTATTTTCCTTACCTCTCCATGACCTTCCTACCTTCCGGAAAACTTAAGTCTAAAGATCCAAGAGTTCATGGTATAATATTTCTACAAAGCTAACGACATTAACTATGATCTATTGGTGTTGCTTGTTGTATACACTCACCTTATATACTACTTCCTTCAAGGTGAGGCAGATTACCTATGAATTCTCCATAATGGACTCGGGGGTTCTCGGCCTTATGTCACCCCGACATTGTTATAGATTGTCCATAAGCCTTAATGCACGTCCTATGACCAACGTTCCGAAAAATCACGAGTCTATGTTCATAGAGGATTTCATTTGAGATAAAGGTGAGAGATATGCTATAGAAACGATAATGGTAATGATGAACTTAAGCCTAAAAGATTATAAAGACTATCATACGATACTTATACGAAATTCGTGCTACGAATATGATGTGATTTTCATAGATTGTCTTTAAATTTAGATGTGTGCATTAATGAAAGGTTACGATACGCCTATAAGATGTATGTGATGACAATGATGATGATGAGATATACTGATCCTTGTTATGATGTATGTAATATGGTCGAGCCACTACGTGGCCGAATACGGAAGATATGTATGTGAAATTATCGAGTCACTACGTGGCCGAATACGGACATTGTCGAGCCCTGCGTGGCCGAATACGGATATTATCGAGCCCTACGTGGCCGAATGCGGATAATGTTCTATATGTATGAGTAGTTACGGTACGACAATGACGAATGATGTGATATGATGATGTGTATACTATGATGATTCATGTATGACAATTATGTATGCACGATGTATGTATGGATTGTATTCATCCTTAAAGGTGACGCAGGTTTCGCCTTCACCTTATGACTTATGATCTCTCTATCATGTTTATTTCATTCCTGCCTTACATACTCAGTACAATATTCGTACTGACGTCCGTTTTCTTTGGACGCTGTGTTCATGCCCACAGGTAAACAGGGAGGAGATCTTGCCCCGGATTCTTAGAGGCTGTTAGCTGACTGGAAGCCCTCCATTGTCCCGGAGGTGCCTATGATGATTCTTTTGTGTACAACTGTAGATTTCATCTCTTAGAGGCTCGTAGATACTCAATGTGGGTCATGTGGTCTCACGACGCGGAGTTTGTGTAAATATATCGATATATGTTGTTGTATAAAAGCATTATGTTTTGAAATGTAAAGCAGTTTCTTTTGTAAAATAAGCATGAAATCAATAAATGATTGTCGAATGAGTCTAAGGGGTAATATTACGAGCGGTGCTCGGTGATTAGTCCCGAGTACCCGTCACGGCCCCTAGCTGGGTCGTGACAAAAGTGGTATCAGAGCAGTTCGTTCCTAGGAAGTGTCTACGAGCCGTATCTAGTAGAGTCTTGTTTATGGTATGTAGCGCGCCACATTAATAACCGAGAGGCTACAGGGCATTTAGGAAAAATGACCATCTTTCTTCTATGAGATCGTGCGATAGAGCCCTGCATAAGATTTTATCCTCCCTAATAGTTTGTTATGATTTCAGAATGACGCTGAAGGGAAAAGCTACAGCCGCCCAGAAGGGAAAGACCACAACAAAGAGGCAGGTAGAAAGAGAGCCTCCGATGAATATAGAGGAAGGCGAATCACACAACAAGGCTTTGTCAAATACTTCTTCTACCCCGCCTAATGCGGAAGATCGAGGAGGAGCCCCAGCTCCAATTCCTCCGCCGGTTGCTTCGGGTCAACAAATGACCGAGGCCATTCATTTATTGACACAATTGGTTGCCGCTCAGGCACAACGACAGAATGTGGGTTCAAGTGACCGGGCAGCAAGTACTAAGGCCCGTGAATTTATGAGTCTAAACCCTCCGGAGTTCATTAGATCAAAGCCGGAGGAAGACCCACAAGGTTTTATTGATGAAATATTGAGGACATTGAAGATTGTCCATGCCTCCGAAACTGAATCCGTGGAGTTGGCATCCTATAGACTCCAGGATGTGGCGGTATTATGGTACAACAATTGGGTATTATCAAGAGGGGAGAATGCGCCTCCTCCGATTTGGCAAGAGTTCGTCGATGCTTTTGTTCGTCACTATTTTCCACCCGAGGTCCGCCGAGCTAGAGCGAATAGATTTCTAAATTTGAGGCAAGGGAACATGACTACCCGGGAATAGAGCCTCCAATTCAATTCATTGGCTAGATATGCCCCAAACTATGGTGGCCGATATGGGAGATAGAGTGCATAGGTTTGTGAGTGGCCTAGGGCCACTTTTTTTCAAAGATTGCTTAACGGCTTCATTGCAAGACGGGATGGATATTTCCCGCATTCAAGCCCATGCTCAAAATCTGGAAGAGCAACGACGTCCGCAAAAGGACGAGCGTAATATGGGTCAGGGGCAAAGTAAGAGGGCCAGATCCATAGGTGCTGATATCGATTATAGAGAGGGATCGAGACAGTCATATTCTACACACTTAGGTCAGTCGGTAACTAGTGTACCTCCACAAGTTGCAGACCATGGGTCCGACTTCTCTAGTCATCCCGGACCGGATCAGAGTTTCACAGAGTCAGGCTCTCGGTATGGGAGTGATTCGGGCCAAAGGAGATCATCTATACCACAATGTACCCAGTGAGGTAAGATACATTGGGGACCATGCCGACTGGGTTCGGATGTTTGTTATGTTTGCGGCCAGCCAGGTCATATTATGAGAGAGTGCCCATTTCGAGGCGGTAGGCGTGCGGTTCAGCCCGCAGGATCAGCGGCTGGTTCTTCTTCGGTGCGCCCGGGAGGGCAGACTCCCCCGATTCTGCCAGGTCGAGGTAGAGGCAGAGGGGGAGCATATACTTCAGGTGCCACTCAGCCCCGTATATATGCTTTAGCTGAGCGACAAGATCTAGAGTCATACCCTGATGCCGTCACAGGTACATCTGCACCTTTGATAATGTGTGAAAGGAGAAATGAATATTTGTAATATTAACCAAGTATGAATTGAGAGGTTTTATGCTATGTAGCGACGGTAATCAATAAAGTACGATATGTGGTATTAACAATGTTTATATATATCCTTGAGGACAGTATTGATCCATCACCTGTAGTCTTTATGGAATACCTTCTTAAAAGTGCTACCGATGGGACTTGAAGGGGATTGTAGGGACGATGGTACTTAAGTCTTAAGGAAGTAAGATATGAGAAATAGAACTTCCAAGATAGTAGTTGCTGAAGGATAGAGAAAAGGTAGAGTTAGTTAGAAAAAATATATATATATATATAAGAGTGACATACGCTACCGAGTAAGTTAGTTATGAATGAAAGCTCCCTGATCATGTAAACTATATTGTCAATATGTTTTATGAAGATAAGAGTATGAAGCTCAAGTATCCGCACTTATTCCAATCCCCGGGAGAGATTCTAGATGAAACGCTAGCACTATAAGGTATGTACGCTTACTTTTCATGCTTATGGGTCGTGTGTGGCCATAGATATGTTGCTATTATGTTGTGGCCTTGTGAGGCAGTGATATTATGGGTTGTTGTGACAGGTTAGTAGTGCCATATTACAGGGGAAACTCTGGCGAAATATTCGTAGAATCCCGAATAGTTTAACATTCGAGGACGAATGTTCCCAAGGGAGGAAGAATGTTACGCCTCGGAAAATTTTTCGTTCATGCACAGTGAATTGACTGATGAAGGGCATGATGCATGCGATGTTTTGATAAGTAAGAAATAATATTTAATGATACTAAATGAGATTTCAAGGACATTTGAGGAAGTAGGCGAGAGCTGTTAAGGAAAGCAAGGCATATGTTGTGTGTTGGGCAAGAATTACGAGTATCAAATTAATGATGGCTTAATGACATTTTGGAGAAGAATTATAATGTCCCTTATATTGGTATTGAAGTGTTAAGTAAGTTCCAAGAAAGACCCATAAGCCAAATATGGGCATAAGAAATCCAAAAGGGTGATTTAAGGGAACGTTTTCGGATGATCCGATTTTAAGGGAACGTTTTCGGATGGTTCGAGGGCTTCTGGCAGTCCATTTTAAAATGCCCATAACTCCCTACTCCGATGTTGTATTAACAAATGATTTGTTGTGTTGGAAACTTGTCACGACCCAAACCGATGGGCCGTAACAAGTGCCCGACCACTTCTGGCCAAGCACTCCTTTGTTTGCATTTACTTCTCACTAACTACTCTGGGCCCATACACAATCTGTAACTGAGTTGTACTGTCTCCCGAACGATCAACATAAAAGACACCGTACCGGGAAATTACAGCCAACGCATACATACAAACATAAACACTGACAATAACAGCGCGAGCCGATTTGGCCGCCACACATATATACTTTACAACAAAATAAACGCCGACGAGGCTGCATAATATCACGACTACATATCACTGTCTACAGACCTCTATGGAGTACAAACTGTGGAAAGGACAGGACAAGGCCTTGTCATACCCATATATGTACATCTGAGAATAGCATACCAAAAGGGCTGAAGCTCCGGATCAATGAAGCGTACTGACTGCCGCTGAGAGGAAGTCTTACTGTGGTGGATCGTCTGGCTAGCTACCTGATCCTGCGGGCATGAACGCAGTGTCCACAAGAAGGGACGTCGGTACAAGTAATGTACCGAGTTTGTAAGGCATGAGTAATAGCATAGTAAAGAATACAAACCTGAATAATAATAAGATGGAAAATTAGAGAATATCATAAGATACAAGAGTAACCTGTACGTCTGAGTGCCCGTAGGGCGGAGGCCATGCATGCTTAGCTTTCTTTGAAAAAACATTTCTTATACATGTATACATATCATAGAACATATCATATTGCCGAGGTACATCGGCTCCGATCCATTTAGCCACATATGTCCCGCGTCTGGGCATCCCGCGTCCGGGATGATAACATGTCATATGATATCAGCTGATTAGGTGGCCATGCGTCTATAGCGTCTCGCCTTTCTTCCCATATTCCCCATATACATATACATATATCATATAAGTAGCATGCAGGAGAGCCCAAAGAAAGTTATGTCTCTATTGGAGTGACGTAAGGTCGGTAACCTCCGATTATAGTATGGAATAATCATCATCGCACTATCTGACCTTGAAGGGACAACTATTGTAAGGTGAGACTATCAATGAAAAATAACATCAAGAGAAAACATACGATAAGGTCATAAATCTCATATTCACATAGGAACCACAAGCTTGGAACCTTTGAACATGAAATCATCATTATCAATGTAACCATAAAATCATCATCATCATAAACATGATATAAAATGTTCTCATCTTTGATATCACCGCCATCGTTATGAAAACATGTTCATCATTGTTATCATAACAGATCACATAATCATAAACCTTTGGTTTGGAAAATACGGGCATTTTGAAAACATTTGTGGGTTATCGGGAAAGGAGTCATGTCTTTGGAATCATAAGCTTTTAACTTTTGAAAACAAGAGGTTATGGAAGCATTTATGAAATTGTAACATGGGACTCATGCCTTTGAAAGAAAGGGACAAGCCTTAACATACATGTTCCACCTCTTATTAGCTACGCTTATTCGTCCGAGCTCGCAAGTCTACATTTAAGAGGATTTACACTAACGTTAGCCTCTTCATCGCACACTTGTACCAAGTTTCAAATCAAACTATTCTATATTCTGCCGAAAATCGGGCAGCATCTCCCCTGTTTATATGCCTAGCCCGAATTATCAATTCAACAACCAACAACAATAATAACAATACCAACATCAATAGCATCATTTCCAACTCCAAAGTATTCCATAGAACAGCCCACATGTTGTTTTCCAACTTCCATAACTAATCCACTCAGTATGCAATTATTTAACCACGCTTTATTCATAAATAAGGTGGTATTAACATAACGAGAAAGAGATTCATACCTTTCTCTTGGTAATAATTCTATATATTCACTCCTCCACCTTGAGCCTAATGCCACAACGCGTCAATACACAATTTTGTAGTCGCAACTATATGCTGTCTGGACCACGATTTGGGAATTATACCTAGTTTCGGGCTAAAAAAGTTGATGATGGAAAGTTGGGGAATATTCTGGATGGTTAGGGAGATTTTGGGCTGGTTTGGGACGAAAATGAGGGGACCTCGCCCTTTAAATGGCGGTGTAAGTTCTGTCTGGACCGACTTAAAATTCTTTCAGCGCGTTCGCGCCCCCTTTGGGCGCGTTTGCGCAGCCTTAATTTTTCTGCCTGCCCGTTGGTTCAGTAAAAAGGTCATAACTCTTGATCCCGATATGGTATGAGGGCCCATGACCTATTGTTGGAAAGCTAATTCAATTTTCTACAAATTTCATTTTCTGGTGTTTTTCTAAACTCCAAACTTATAATATCATTTTGGTACCTCCAAGTCAGATCATTCGAAAATGTTTCTTTAAATCATTTGTTTGGAGGGCTTGTGCTCATATTTGGCTTAAGGGTCCTTCTTAGGACTTTCTCAACTTTCCATATACTACTCATATATCTCTTCATATGTCCTTTATAAACCTTCGGCGTGTGGGCCCCACTAAGCATACAGTAACGAGGGATTTTCGTCACTTGACATATGAACAGATTCACCCCATATGGTCTCCACATATCATATATATATACCATTATTACACTCTTATAATACAACCTTTCTCTTTAATCCTCGCATAATTTTACTCTTCCTCAGGCCCATACTAAGCTATCTACGACCTTGGTAGAGCGAAATGTTTCGGGGTGTAACATCCTTCGCCCCTTAGAAACATTCATCCTTGAATGTTGCGGTATTGTCAACCCACGACATCATCTTTGATTCTTTTGAACAGCTATTCTTCCTTTAGGGTTCAATTATCATTTGCTTAAGCTATAACTTGGGTCAGTCTTTTCTCATTCTTCCTTAACTCTTTTATCGCCTTCAATCAACTTCTTTCACTTCATTGTCCTCATGTACATGATCAACAATTAACTAGTATCTCGCTCTCGTTCTATCTCCATTATTGTAGTCTTGACTTGCCGTGCCATAACTATTCATCGTCCTACAAGTATTCTCTTTTTCTCGCTCATTGTTTCCCTGTTAGTGGGCAATTACCTTGCTCATATACGGCACACTCTTTGCATTTATCTCTTCGGTACCATCTCGGGCTATCCTTTTTATACCTGTTGATCTTAGACATACACTGCATCAACTCCCTGTAGTTCATTAGTTCGGCTCCCTATTCTTTTACATCTTTGTCACTATCCCACTTAATCTTACATTCTAAATATTTATCCAATCGTGACTTTGTCACTAATGAGCATAATAGTTATGTTCCTTAAACTATTCCTCCCAGTTCCTTTCCAAGGCCAGTTATATCAATAGCCGAAATACGAATGTACGTAATGTTTCTTCGCCATTTATTATCCTTCGCAGTATAGTTACATTTATGGCAAACTCATAATCCGAGTTAAACTAAATTTGTAGCTCACCACATTTTTGAGCTCCTGCTACAATTTTTTCTTTAACCTCCTTCCCTCAAATCTCGCAATACAACCCAGAAGCATAGGGCTATGGCAATTCTTACTCCATTACAACCCTCTTACAACATATATATATATATATATATATATATATATATATATATATATATATATATATATATATATATATATATATATATATACATCTAGCTTTGATTTCCTTGTACCAGCGGTCACTTCATCCGTCGTCATTCCTTATTGGATTTTTGATATGGCCTTTTTTGCAATTATAGTCGGGCATAGCTTCACGTTGATGGTTCATATAACTCCATAACGTATGCTCTCATGTTCAGTATAATTAGTAATCCATGAAATGTTTTCTAATATCCAATGAACTCTTTTAGTTCCATTCATAAGAGCAGCGTTCTTCCTCTCTTCGGAAAATTTCCAAACTACCAATCATTCTCCTTTTTACAACAATTGTTATCCCTTCCGGTGCTAAAATCCCCTTTTTGTTGCCATCCTTGGATCCGTCATCCTCTCTGTCATCCTTGTGAATTTGACTTGGAAACCTTTCTTGCTTTCTTTACTACCCTTTTAGGACGTGTCGCTGCATATTTAGGTACGGCGCAATTTTTCCCAATACGGGGGTTTCAAACCATGGTCTAGAAAATTCGTAGCTCATGTCGGGGTGAAGCATTCTCTTAAGGTGTCTTCCATACTTTCTTCCTATGTCTGCCTCATGGTACACTTATTGTCAATTCGTTTCTGCTTCTTTCTGATACCTTCCTGATATGCCGATACGCCTCGAACTCTAGCACTGAGTTAATAAATTTCTTCTTCTGGAACATGTCGGGGTGAAGCATTCCTTTCAAGTCTAATATGTTCTTACCCCCTTATTAAGGAGGTACTTATACACCAATAGTCTTTGAGTACCCATCGTCTTCGATAATTGTCTACCGCCCTTCACGATCTTTTTATGGCCGGGGTTCCATCATCGTATGGTCTGACTTATCTATCATTTTGCTAGTTACACGTTTTTATTCAATTGGAATACTTATAAGGGTTAGATCCAATTCCGATTCTTTTTTTCCGTCTATTCACATCTCTGTCTTTGATAACTAATGGTTTTCTGGACCCACAAGTTAACGGGGACATCGAGATTCACCACGTCCTTTATGAAGTATTCGATTATACCTTACTCCTTGTATTTCTTCCCAACTTTGCTTATAATATCTCTAAAGCTTCTTACCCTGAGTTCTTCTTCCGTTTATGTCTATATCATCATTCTTGTCAATATTTCCATACCTTTCCATCCACTACTAGTCCTTTCGCCCGCTTAGCTCACTTACTCATAATTCTTATTAACTACACGTTTGTGTTGCAGCTATGCATCCATGTTTTTGGAGTGTCTTGCTACTTCTTGCTCTTAGCACAGAATTCTTATAGTTTACTCTCTCTCCATCCTCGTTCATCGAGCCTTCTTCCATGCACGTTCCTTACATTACACTCTATTTCCTTCATAATCGAACTCTCGGTCTTTACAGGAATTCTTGCCTCCTGTCATTAATTTTCTAATCATATGTGTCGCCCCATCATCCTCGTTCTTATCTCAGTGATTGATCGGTTTCCTACCGCCAACTCGTTAAAGTATCCTGCTTACTCCCTTAGTTAAATATTTCCAGTTACTTTATTCATCGATTTTCTCCTCTTTCTTTGATCAGCACATTAGTATACCTTCACTACTTTCACCCTTAACCTCTCTTGAGTTCCTTCCTCCTCGAGCGTCCTTCTCCTCTTGTTATTTATAGCATCGACCCTGAAGCTCGTGAAATATTTCTTTAAAACGAGGATATCCATTCTATTCTTAAGTCATCCTTTAAGAAAGCTTCTCCATGTCCGAGGCAACAATGTCAATATGACTACCCATTTGTCCCTTTATATATACCTTTCGAGAGCTAGAACTCTCTTAGCATTGTTGCAAGGCCTAATCATTCTTTCTCTTACTTCACATTCCTCGTTGTGGTCACTATACCTTTAGTCCCACTTGTCGAAATCCGTTCTCTAACCCCACACATTCCTCTTTTGTTCTATAATACCACACTTTAGCCCGTTCACATGCCTATCTTCGAATTTTTAGCCAAATAGTCTCGTGCTTTGCCCGTCGTCTCTTTTGGAGGCTTCACTCACTCATGTTTCTTACATTTTCTTTTCCACATTTTTGGTCTCTTTACCTTCCATATACTCACTTTCTTCCTTTCCCGGATGTCATTACATTAGAACTTTCCAAACCTAGCCTGTAGTGAAAGTAACATCAGCTTACCTGGTAACGTTTGTCACTTGAACTTTACTACCCTGTTCAATCAATGCCTTCAATATACCGCAACGTCGGTTGCTGGGATACACATACTCGTTGATACAGCCACATATGGGATATCATACGCATTCATATATATATATATATATATATATATATATATATATATATATGTGTGTGTGTGTGTGTGTGTGTGTGTTTCTAACACCTCGCTTACAAAATATTTCTAAACGCTATTCAAACTCGCCCTAGTTCTAGAGCTGTGATGCACCTTCTTTTTCTTCACCGGTCTAGTTCGCCTCGTCCTTCGCGATCTTTTAGGGTTTCCAACCACTCCGCATACTCCAATTTCCCCCAGGCTACTCTAGAATCTCATTTGCCTCTTATGTCTGAATTCACAGATCTTTTAGCACGCTTCCCAGAGGGTCACCCATCCTAATATTTCTCTCACCCCAGCACGCTTAACCTTGAAACTCTGATGAAATCCGGTGCGTTAATGCTGGTATGATCACATCCACCTCACCGCATGACCTTCATCACATAATCTGGAGCAAGTTGAAGTCTTAACAGATTTCAAAACATTCTCGTAACACATCTCCCTCCGAATTAGAAAGGGTCTCTTACTCTTCCGACTACACAGTTTCTATTTTGGCCTTTTCAATCCTCAATATTCACCTTTCACCTATGTGTATAACTACCCTTCATCCTATATTTTCCAGATCCCCAGTAGTGGCGAAAACACCTTGGTCGCCGTTACTTATAAATACTTGGTTATCGACCCCATTGGATTTCCGCTCGCCGCTGTTAAGTACTAGTCTACCACAAATACACATACATAGAAATTTCCAATAAAGGCTCATGTACATGTAGTCGATCGGACTCTAGTCTGATCTGGTGGACTATAAGGTGAAATGTGCTCCTCGTCATCGTCTTCCCACCATCTACTCGTCTGGCCTTTATCATCTCTCTCATCTGATTCCGAGGGATATAGACAATCGGGCAATTCCTGGTTTACCGACGGCCAGGATAGAGGGATAGAGTAATCCGTAACACTCACCGGGGAGGCTGGCCTGACGTAGTGCTCAACCATAGGAGCAGCTGGTACGGCCTCGGGGATCTCCTCCTCTAGTGTCCCAGACGAATACTCGGACGGATCTGTGTCATAACTATCCTCTGGGCGGTCCTCCTCCCTGGGAGGCAAAAACTCTGGAGGAATCGTCGCTAGGTCCTCCGAGGGATCCGTCTTAATAGAATAATTGAGGCTCCTCCTGCTCGGTCTTGGAGCCTGGATCCTGGAGATACTCTAGGGGCCTTCTTAGCACCCCCACTATCTAAAGTTGATCTCTTTATCTCTCGTCAGTCTACACTTACCTGCAGGAAAAAGGATCAGAAGCGATCTTTCCTAGACTCTGGCTCTACCGCATGATCTAAGATAGAAGGAAGGGCCAATGATTCCTTAATGCCCCGCAGCGTCCCGTTTATAAGTGTGGCCGGCTTCACACCCATAAACAGGACTCTATCGGACACGGTCTGTAGACAATCCCTCGGACGAACTGCTCTAATACCACTTTTGTCACGACCCAAACCGATGGGTCGTAACAAGTGCCCGACCACTACTGGCCAAGCACTCCTGTGCTTCAATTTACTTCTCACAGACTACCCTGGGCCCATAGACAATTTGTAACTGAGCTGTACTATCTCCCAAACAATCAACATAAAAGACACCGTACCGGGAACTCACGGCCAACGCATACATACAAACATAAACACTGACAATAACAGCACTGATTTGGCCGCCACACATATATACTGTACAACAAAATAAACACTGACGAGGCTACATAATATCATGACTACATATCACTGTCTACAAACCTCTATGGAGTACAAACTGTAGAAAGAACAGGACAAGGCCCTGCCATATCCATATATATACATCTCAGAATAGCATACCAAAAGGACTGAAGCTCCGGATCAATGGAGCGTATTGATTGTCGCTGAGAGGAGGTCCTACTGCGGTGGATCGTCTGGCTGGCTACCTGATCCTGTGGGAATGAACGCAGCATCCACAAGAAGGGACGTCAGTATGATTAATGTACCGAGTATGTAAGGAATGAGTAATAACATAGTAAAGAATACAAGCCGGAATAATAATAGGATGGAAATATAGAGCATATCATAAGATACAAGAGTAACCTGTATGTCTGAGTGCCCGTAGGGCGGAGGCCATGCATGCGTAGCTTTCTTTGAAAAAAAAAACATTTCTTATATATGTATACATATCATAGAACATATCATATTGCTGAGGAACGTCGGCTTTGATCCATTTAGCCAGATATGTCCCGCGTCCGGGCATCCCGCGTCCCGGATGATAATATGTCATATGATATCAGCTGATCAGGTCACCATGCGTCTATAGAGCCTCACCCTTTTTCCCATACTCCCCATATACATATACATATATCATATAAGTAGCATGCAAGAGAGCCCAAATAAAGTTGTGTCTCTATCAGAGTGACGTAAGGTCGGTAACCTCCGATTATAGTATGGAATAATCATCATCGCTCTATCTCACCTTGAAGGGACAACTATTTTAAGGTAAGACTATCAATGAAAAATAACATCAAGAGAAAACATATGATAAGGTCATAAATCTCATATTCACATAGGAACCACAAGCTTAGAACCTTTGAACATGAAATCATCATTATCAATGTAACCATAAAATCATCATCATCATAAACATGATAGAAAATTTTCTCATCTTTGATATCACCGCCATCATTATGAAAACATGTTCATCGTTGTTATCATAAGAGCTCACATAATCATAAACCTTTGGTTTGGAAAATACCGGCATTTTGAAAACATTTGTGGGTTATCGGGAAAGGAGTCATGTCTTTGGAATCATAAGCTTTTAACTTTTGAAAACAAGAGGTTATGGAAGCATTTATGAAATTGTAACATGGGATTCATGCCTTTGAAAGAAAGGGACAAGCCTTAACATACATGTTCCACTTCTTATTAGCTATGCTTATTCGTCCGAGCTCGCAAGTCTACATTCAAGAGGATTTACACTAACGTTAGCCTCTTCATCGCATACTTGTACCATGTTTCAAATCAAACTATTCTATATTCTGCCGAACATCGGGCAGCATCTCCCTGTTTATATGCCTAGCCCGAATTCTCAATTCAACAACAAACAACAATAATAACAATACCAACATCAATAGCATCATTTCCAACTCCAAAGTATTCCATAGAACAGCCCACATATGGTTTTCCAACTTCCATAACTAATCAACTCAGTATACAATTATTTAACTACGCTTTCTTCATAAATAAGCCGGTATTAATATAAAAAGAAAGAGATTCATACCTTTCTCTTTGTAATATTGCTATATATTAACTCCTCCACCTTGAGCTTAATGCCACAACGCGTCAATACACAATTTTGTAGTCGCAACTATATGCCATCTGGACCGGGATTTGGGAATTATACCTGGTTTCGAGCTAAAAAAGTTCATGATTGAAAGTTGGGGAATATTCTGGAAGGTTAGAGAGAGTTTGGGGTGGTTTGGGACGAAAATGAGGGGGTCTCCCCCTTTAAATAGCGGTCCAGGTTCTGCTTGGACCGACTTAAAATTCCTTCAGCGCGTTCGTGCCCCCTTTGGACGAGTTCGCGTAGCCCTAATTTTTCTGCCTACGCGTTCGTTCAGTAAAAAGGTCATAACTCTTGATCCCGATATGGTATGAGGGCCCATGACCTATGGTTGGAAAGCTAAATCAATTATCTACACTTTTAAATTTTTAGTGTTTTTCCAAATTCCAGACTTATAATATCGTTTTGGCCCCTCCAAGTCAGATCATCCGTAAATGTTTCTTTAAATAATTTCTTTGGAGGGCTTGTGCTCATATTTGGCTTAAGGGTCCTTCTTATAACTTTCTCAACTTTCCATGTATTACTCATATATCTCTTCATATGTCCTTTATAAAACTCTGGCGTGTGGGCCTCACTTAGCTTACAGTAACCAGGAGATATACCTCTCTAAAGTTGACTAAAAATTTCTGTCCAAAATTCAGCCATTTTTTTCCAAATTTTCGACAAACTTATTTTCTTCGATTTGCTTGATCCTAGAACCTTTAGACACTTGCTTAACACTTGTTAAGAGTATTCCGTAACCTTATGAAGGTTCCATGACCTCTCCTAGCTTACGTTACTTTACTCACGATGCAAACGATGCAAAAAATTTTGAGGTGTAACATTCTCTCCCCCCCCCCCCCTCCTAAAAAACATTCATCCTCGAATGTTAAACTCTCAAAGATCTTATGGAAGTTTTCAGTAGAGCTTCCTCTGTAGTTGTAGTACTACCAACCTGAAGGTTATAATGTCTCAATCTAGATCTCCTTTAGTAATGGAGACAAATGCGGATGCTTTGATCTCATATTTTTCTTAACTTCTCAAGTCATCTCTTCTACCTTCACATTCTTCCATAGTACTATTACCAAGGCTACCTCTCTGGTTTTTAATCCACAATCCTAGAACTTTGGCGATCTGAGAGGGTAGTAGGGACTTCCTCATATGATAATTGTTTTGTACTGCAAATATCATCAATTGGTACAACTATGAGGGAATTTCTCAATACACTTGTGAAGCATAGACATATAAAAGACTGAATATACAGATTTTGATTTTTTGGGGGTTAAATCTAGTAGGTCCTTCGACTATCATCTTGTGAAGTCTAAGATATCCAAGGTTCATACTTACCTTCCTTATTACTTTTCGTAAATTTCTCCAGAATGAGATTCCAAATTTCAAACAATCTGACATTCTCCCATTCTTATAGTGCTTCATGTGAGCGATATGGGTATTGGAATGATGACTAATATAATATGCAAATTCAATCCATATGAACTGGTAATCCAAATTTCCTTCAAGGTTCTAATATACATGCTCATGACATACTATTGGATGTCGGAAAAGTTTGCTCTACTTACCCACTTATCTCAAGGTGGGAAAGAATACTGGAGCAATTCATATTCTTTAGGTTTCTCTATATATACTGATCCTCATGTGCTAGTAGAGAACTGAACATCTTAATCGGGTAACCAAAGCTACTAGATCATCGAATAATTCCATGCTAATCATTTCCTGAACATTCTATGCCTGGAATTCTCATATCATCATCATACACATTTGTATCATTAAATAAACGCGTTCCTCCGAATATTTCATTTTTATTTTAGTCCTTCTCAATTGGTGACTCCACTTCTTTCCATAGACAAGATGTTACTAGACTCTAGCTCGAATACTTTTTCCTTTAAGGCTTCCCTCTACAATTCTTTCCTAACTGTGCTGTGCTGCTGGAACGTTTTATCCACACAGCTAGCTCGCGGTGGCTATTTCACTTAACTTTTATCTTAGTCTACTATCTACTTCGAATACCATCATACTCAATCCTTCTCTGCTTCTTCATTTCTGAACTTACTATTACACTCTTATCTTGAATTTCTGAGTAATTTCCTCCTTAGTGTACTCCCTTTCAATCTTTACTTAGTCATGCACATGACTGATTGGTTATGTTTATCATCAAATCATCCTTTCATCTTATCGGCCTTGTAGTGTTATATCCCTTTGAGGTAGTTTCCAATTCCTTTATTACCATATTTTCATCTGTTAATAAGGCCTACTTCTGATCCAATACTTGTTTGTCTCATCTTCACCCTAAGGGTGTTAGCCCATTATTTTATATTTAACATCCCATTAGTTCTCCTTTTTCTTGCATGTACATACTCTCAGCAAATCCGTAACTAATCTTAGTCATGACTATTTGCCGTCTAAATTTATCTGATCGGTTGCACATATTTGTAACGAGTGACATATTCTCGTAGACGTACTGGTCCTGGACGGGCCTAATCTTTCCTCAAAAGGATCTTTATAGTTTCTTTAATGTTCTTCTAAAATCACCTTTCTCCTGTTACTCACTTTCCCATTTCATAGTCGCTCTCATAAGACCTGTTTATTTCTTCTCAAGGATGCACCTTTGTCCATTATTTACAACCTTCTTGATTCTAGTTATGAGGACGTATAGGTTGGTTCCGAGGTCCTCACGTTCATCCTTTGTCACGTACAACATTACTCTATGTCCCGTTGATTTATTTAAATTTGATCCTATTGTCTGCTTTCCTGCTTTTATCCTAACCTTTTCCTCAAATATATTACCTGATCCTCAATGGGTATATGTTTTCCTTGTCCAAGTTTCTCTCCCTTTCGTGATATCATAACCTTCTTTTTCCTAATGCTCGTGCTTACATATTTGGTCGTGTTACGGCTATCTGGCATTAATTCCCGAGTAAATCCAATCCTAATTCGCCCCTCTCTTTTTGCCCAGCTAGCCAGACTCATATCTCGCGATCATTTCGAAATTCTAATTGTAAAGCTCATATGCTCCTAATTTTCCTCGGGCTATTCTGGTTTCTCATATATATATATATATATATATATATATATATATATATATATATATATATATATATATATATATATATATTTCGTATGTCTAAATCGGTAGGTCTTCCTAGCATATCTTTCTACATCTTAACTGTAAATCCTAGCGTCATAACTTTACTCCAAAATCTTTACTCGTACTAGTACCCTCTCTCTTTGTCTAAGATAATCAACCTTGCATCCTTTACTTTCATGTAGCAACCGAATCAATCCTTGCGATATTTTATCTTCACTTGTACACCTACTCTTTTCTCTCCTTACACATAAACCGACATCGCACCTAATTTCTCTATCATCAAATAACCTTCAAAACACCCACCTGAAAAAATTGAGGTGAAGCCTTCTTATGAGGATTAGCTAGAAAAAAACCACATATTCCTAAGGTTGATACAATTTGTACTTCCTTCGTCGGCCAAGCAACATCACCTTTAGAAGTTATATAAACAATCCAGAAGACAATCATAATTGCAATCCAACTTACCTAACCATTTCTCATTCTTGAGTTCAAAGCCGCAAATAATATCCGAAGTAACTCGGCCATAATAATTCTCAGAATAGTACCGACTATCAAATACTCAGAATCCCCTTGAAGTCTAATGATTGGTGACTTCTGAATCCCAATGTAAACTCACATCATATAGGAAAGTCCGATAACACAAGTCTGTGTGCCTGTCATCAACCCGTCCTGATCTTATATGTATATAGATAAACTTCTAGAGTAAACCTTTCCCCTACTAGTTAACTTTCTTTTCCATATCAATATCTCTTTGTTATCTTTTACTAACCAATCTAATCTATAAATCGTAATACCATATTTGACTTCCTAATATCAACTTTCCTTATGTTTTCAATAAGTCTCAATCCTCTGAAATTTCGAATGCAACTCATTCCAGTTCCTTTAGCTACTAATCAGTTTTTCCCTCTAGGGATCTTCCCTTAAATTAAATTAAAATCATTCTAAAACTTCTCTTTGAAAGCATCTTATAATTGTTCATTCAATCATTACTTACAAACATCCGATTGTCACATTTTCCCTTCATTCTTCCTATATAGCATAGACATTCAAACAATTCAATTTGTCAACATTTCGGAAGAGTTTCCTCTATACTTCTTACTACCTCATTCCTTTCGGAGTATCAACTTCAATTCTCATCAATTACCTCATAGTGGCATAATCAACTGCTTATCCACAATCAAAACATTTAAGGTTAGAATCAGGGACATCACATCCTATAATTTAGCTCTATGGCACGATCTAAGATGAAAAAGAAAGGTCAATCATTCCTAAATGCCCCGCAACCTCCCGTTTATAAGTGTGGCGCGCTTCGTACCCATAAATAAGACTCTACTGGTCACAACTCGAATACATACCCTAGGATGAACTGCGTTAATACCACTTTTGTCATGACCTAACCAAAGGGCCATGATGGGCACCCGAAGCTAACCCACTGAGCACCTCTGAACATACGTCTAATAATCATTTCTAGGTGGACCACAAAGATATCTCATGGGCGCCATACTCTGCAAGGGTATATATTACAAGATAATGACACATCTCTATATAATCATCAACAATTGTGCTCATCATCACAAGCCGACATGGCTGCCAAAATATTATACCACAATATGCACAAATAAGGTTATGGAACATCTTGCTACATACATTTGTCTACGAGCCTCTATATAGAATATAAGAATCCATAAAGACGGGGCAGGATTCCGCCATACCCAAATATATACACAAAGAGTAATACCAATAAACTACAGCTCCAAAACAAATGGAGGGCTCCTGAGACTCCGCTGATGAAGCTCCTAAGGGTCTGGTCCGTCTACCTATCTACCTGCGGGCATGAAGGCAGCGTCCACAAAAAAAAACATCAGTACGAATAATTTACTGAGTATGTAAGGCATGAATAACAACATAACAAGAGATACATAACATAACATGAGATAAGGATAACTTGTACATCTGATTGCCTCTTAAGGAAAATATCATGCATGCTTAGCTTTCTTTTAAGAAAAAAACATTTTTTATACATATATAATTAATAGTGATGCGGAACATGCAACCCGATCCATAAATATTTTATATTGCTGAGGAACGTGCAGCCCGATCCATGTATCATATCATCATTATATATGTTGCAGCAGAACGAATGGCCCGATCCATTTATCCGTATATCCCACGTCCGGGCAGCCATCATCGCTATATCTAACTTTGAAGGAACAATTATCATAAAGTGAGATCAACAACGATGAATAAAATCAAGAAAATCATGAAATAAGCTCAATAATCTCATATTAGCATCAAATCCATAAGCTTTGGAATCCCTGGAATGGGATATCATTATCATCATAGAAAACATCGATCGTTAGCATCATCAGAACTTTGACAATCATGAACTTCTAACTTTTTGGGAATAAGGATGTTATGGAAAATATGAATGGGTGCATAAAAAGGGAATCATGCCTTAAGAAAGAAAGGAAATAGCCTTAACATACCTTTTCGGTCACCTTAACTTTAACTACTTAATGTTTGTACTCCCAAGCTCGTAAATCTACATTCAAGAGAATTCATACTACTGTTAGGCTTATCGTCATATGCTTATCTTAAGACTTCAAATTAACCCCTTTAGAATCTGCCGAAATTCCGGCAGTATCTCCCCTGTATCTTCTACTCCCTCCAATCTTCAAAACAACTCCCAAAGCACAATAAAACAGCAACAATTCCATAATCAAAAGATTATATTCAAACTATACTCAATTCAATCCCAAAACTTCTTTTCATAATCAATCCATAACAACAATTTCATACAACCCCTTATATACTCCGTATACGACAATTCCTTAACATCATTATTATCCCTCATAACAAGATTATACTCAAAACATAATAATAATTATAACTCAAGTTAATTCACAGCTCAAAATTTCATCAAATGCATGTTTGAACTTTTTCTCCAATTTTCTTCTCCTATAATATTAATATAATTACCAAACAAACTTATAAACATGAAATTAAGATAAAATCTTACCTTAAAATTCCAGAACACTTCAACTCCATGGTTACTTCACCTTAAAAATACTCACCCAAACATCTTCAAGAAGAGGAGACAAGTGTAGACCTCACTCGGAACCCTTAACCACTTTAATCTTCACTTTGATCCTTGGTTTGCACTTGGAAGTATGTTGGAATATGTTTGGAGAAGTCTAGGACTTCCTAGGACTTGGGGCTATGTTAAAAATGAAATAAAAATGACCAAAATTGTCATATAGACTTGTAGGAATATATGTGCATGTTGTGGATGTTGGAGGAATGTTCTAGAGGATTTGAGATATGTTTAAGGGGGTTTGGATATTGGATGAATGTTGTGGGAGGTTCTAGACAGGTGTGGAGATGAGAAATGGTGAGAAATTAAGTGATTTAGGTAACTTACGGGGTATATATAGTAGTCCAATTTGGTTTGGGATAATGGGCCGAAATTAGTGGGCCTTTTTAAGTGGCTTCTAGAATTTCCGCGTAGGTTCGCGGGCTTCTAGCAGTCCGTTTTAAAATTCCCATAACTCACTACTCTGACGTCATATGGATGAACGATTTGTTGCATTGGAAACTACACTCGACAAACTTATTTTAGGCTCTTGAAACACCTCAAAACTCCTAATATACCAGGAGATATACCTCTCTGAAGTTGACCCAAAATTTCTCTCCAAAATTTTGCCAATTTTTTCCAAATTTTCAACGAACTTATTTTCTTTGATTTGCTTGATCTTAGAACCTTTAGACACTTGCTGAACACTTATTAAGAGTATTCCTTAACCTTATAAGGGTTCCATAACCTCTCCGAGCTTACGTTAGTTTACTCACTACTCAAACGACTCGAAAATTTTCGAAGTATGACTCTTGAGAACAATTGTGCATGAAACTGGAGGTTCCTCAAGCTGAGATTCACGCGGGTCTCCATAGGCTTTCAGATTGGGGGATAAGTAGTTCGTCATCTCCGTATGGTATGTGGTTAAGCCCTTCTTGTTAACTGAGTGGGACGTAACTCCCAAGTGGCGCTTCAAGCGTCTTTCCCCATTTTACCCGAATGGCAAGGTGTTGCTTAGTTAGCTCCTCAACATAAGCTAAGAGAGTTTCAGCTTCTTTCATCTTCTCATTGGCCGCCTTAGTGGTTTGGACAGCCTCTTTCATTCTAGCAGTAGCTAGGGCCATACTATCGTCCCGCTGTCGATTTTTCTTACTTGTCGCTTTCATGTTCTCATCGTCATTAACTAGGTTAACATAAGGAGAAGTCACATTCATGCTGTCTGGAGTCTCCATTTCCTATTAGCAAATCAACCTTTTAAAAGTGGAGCTAAATTTAGTTTTATGGGTTGTTTTCTTGGTTTTTCTTTTAGGTAGTGTCCGGAATGTGGACCAATCAAGAGTTTTAATAATATCTATCATTTTCACACAATAGTTATATCAAATAAGCATTTAGATAGTATGTGATTCGTTTTCCTATACCCCGTTCCTACTAGCGTATGAAGTAAAATTGAGCCATATCTAAAACAACTTCATTTGTTCCAAAAAATAAAAATCCCAATTCTTTTCATTAATAATATCTTCCCAAGTGGGATTACAAGGCTTTAAAGTAAATAAATGCAAAACATCAAAAGAAGTCTACTCCTCGGATCGAAATCTGCTCTCTCTCAGTTCGTGCCTTCTTGGCTCTTCGAAGGGCGGTCTGAATGGCTAAATGGGCCGGCATCAATGTTGTCCCGATCCACTGACGCCTCTGAACGTCAGTCAACGACGTCTCTGTATCTATGGCTCCCTTACCAAAAGTGTCAAGCCATTCTAAGCTCTTTAATGAGGCATCCACCTCGTCTGTTAAACTCTTAATTATCTCTTGGTCATATTCTACTTTTGCTTGATGATCTGCTTCTCTCCCTTCCACCCGTCGTTTCATTCTTCTAACCGGAATTGTATTCGCAACCGGAATTGTATTCGCGGCTTCCCTATCTACGGGAAACTTGTACAGATACGGTCCTGGAGTAGCAGTACCAGCTAGCTCATCCCTAAGCCACTCGTAGTAGTCGTCGTCGTGACTTGAATTGTTTGGATCCTCATCCAACTTATCTTCCCTTATCACATTCT
Organism: Lycium barbarum; assembly: GCF_019175385.1. Classification (NCBI taxonomy): domain Eukaryota; kingdom Viridiplantae; phylum Streptophyta; class Magnoliopsida; order Solanales; family Solanaceae; genus Lycium; species Lycium barbarum. The sequence continues at coordinate 42,753,523 of NC_083345.1, read as the reverse complement.
TCCAATCTTTCCTAGCATCCTTTATACCTTCGATATGACCTTCTTCATAATCTCATACAAACTCTTCCATATCTCCCACATTTAGGATAACCTATCTCTTACCAAACTGTCTAGGTACTCCCAATGGTGCGTAGGGTCTGATCCCCCTAATGCCATAAGCGATAAATAGGGACACCTACGACTCTTAGCACAAACAGTCTTGGAATGACAATCAGGTACTCTCCACCTGATATGTTCTTCTCTTAGTCTGGAAAAGATGTGAGCTCATCCTCTTTTATCTTGAAGCCCATAAGGCACAACAGTGACTCCCAAATCATCCTCTCTCAGGGACGGATCTCGGCGGGAAGACAAACCACTCCTATCTAAATGTTTAAGTATCCACCATTGGACTAAAAGGTTGCAACCCTGGGAGTAATAATAATGGTTGCGACATTTTCCTAAAGCTCGATTATATCTGATAGGATGATAGGGATAATGTCAAAATATTTGGTAAGCCCATTCATAATGACTCCTCTAAGAACAGCATGGGTAACAAAGAAGACCCGAGTGTCGATGGCTAGGGAGGCATTTAGTGGAAATACCATGGTTCCCAATAGGCAGGTGATAAAGGCTAGTGTTTGGTTAGCTTCCCAGGACTGGAGCGAAGAAAACTCAAGAATGTGGTTTTCGTACCCCTGTTTGGATGAATACCTCCCACATAACTCTCTAAAGGCTATAATGGGTCCCTACGCCCAATTAGCTTTGTTGACAGCAAACATGTCTTTGATTTCTTTTGCGGTAGGTTTGTGAGGGATGAGGATATTTTGAGTTAACTTCTTTTTGGACCTGTTAGTGCTTCCTACACTTTCCAAGACATCTCTAATTTCTTCTAAACTGGGAGTCATCTCTATTTCTCAAAATATGAACACCATTCTGTCATTATGCCAATAACCAGTAATAATCTCTAGCAAACCCAAATCTCCAGTCATATTCATAAACAAAGGTAGATGCCCTATGCAGTCCTTTATCTCTTTCTTCTGATCATTAGTCAAACCTTCCCACCATATTACTAAACCTGGTGGTGGACCCACAATCGTATCAAACTGCACATTAGGAGACATCTGCAAGACAGAACATTGATAGTTCCCTGCCCCCAGGAACAATGATTTATTTCACAAAAGGTGATACGCTCAAATTACACCTATTAATGGTATAACGCGGACGTTGTCAAATATAGTAACCCAACAAGGTTGGGGTCGAATCCCACAGAGAACAATATGTAGGCGATTTAAGCAGATTAGGAATTATCACTAACAATAGCTATGCCCGAACGCATCAATGGTGGTTTTTCATAAGGTTTTGATAAAATATGAAAATATAAATTCTAATCTAGAAAGCAAGTAAATTGATCAATGGCAACAAGAATAGAAGGAAGGAAACTACTTCTCAAGTAACGATCCAATCTATTTCACGAATTGTAAATAATAGCAAGTTTATGTTATTTAGCCTCGGATAATGACTCTAAATTAACTTCTTCCGAAGATTAACTAGACTACCCAATTGAAGATCCCTCAAGCAATTAGGAGCATTAAGAACACCCGAATATGGCTACAAGTGGTATTGCCTATTCCTAGGTAAATTTCCATTAGATGAGGGTTAACGCCCCAAATTCATGTTAATTATTCTAACCCAACTCCGTTCTTCCTCTTCCGATTTTCAAACAAAGTAAATGGGCGAGTTCAAAGGTTAGCTAATCCATTGAAAACATTCAAGAACAAGAATAATTAAAATAGCAAAAACTTATTTGATTAAGAACAATGAAAATGAATAAATAAGCACAACAAGAGTTTCAATCTTAATTGTCACCTAGAGATTTCCATCAACAAGGATTAAAAAGAAGAGAGAACATTTTTGTAGGAACCCTAGCCTCCAACTTGTGGGAGCTGCCAAAGATATCTAATATTTTGCCCTAGTTTTCTATTTATATGAACTGGAATGGAAGACATCCTCAAAATCCGAGTTCTGGTCGAAAATGCCGAAAATCCTTCAACGCGATCGCGCCATGTGTCTGCACGATCGCGTGGACGACGTCAGCTCCCCTGCTCCCTTCATCGCGATCGCGTATCGAGCATGCGCGACCGCGTGGAATTAATAATGCGCGTAGGCGCGGTCGCGTTACATTCCAGTGCGAACGCGTGGAGTGAAATTCCCACGTGGGCGCGATCGCGTGGGTACTCTGCGCGATCGCGCAGAGTATTTTTTTACGGTATTTTCCAGAACATCCAGTTATTTCCAGTTTTGCAACTTTTTTTGCTTGTTTTCCACACTTAGGCTCTAGTGACCTCATATTACCTGAAACATGACAAAAACTACGTAAAATGACATAGACTTGCTTAAAAACAAGTAAAACTTATAGTTAAAAAGCATCGATTGTGGTGTAAAATCACGCCACATCAACACCCCCAACTTAAAGTATTTGCTTGTCCTCAAGCAAGCCATACAAAATCATGACTCAATCTAACACCTAGATATTATAGAATAACAATGTCTACATTGGTTTTGACTTTGAACTGCCGGCATGCATGTTTTTCTTCCAAGGACCACCCCAATTTCTATTTTAAAGCAACATACACAACTCAAGAACACTACGACTAACCATGAAGCTTCAATGAATGACATCATATTATCAAACATATTATGGTGCACACAAACGCTACTTTAGACTGTCACTTTATTTTGTTCAATTTTCATCCTTATACCCTCACATAGACCAAAGAATGTCCCAACACACATATATACGACAAGAATGGGACGAAGACGAAAGAGAAGAGAAAAACACTCACACTCACAAAGACAATTCATATTTACACATGCAAATACCATAGGCTTGCCCTTAGTTTCTATGTTCTCATCCTAGGATCGTTCGATTGTGATCTCATTAGGACTTGTTTCGGCTTGTAATGTAGGTTTAGGGACGGGTCGGATACTTTTTGGATATTAGTGACTCACCCTCCTTGAACACTACAACATCTTGTCACCTTAATTCGCCTCTTTTCTTTCCACCCCTTTATTTTCTTTCAGTTTTCGACCTCGATGTGGTTTTACTTCTAACCAACTTACAATTCTCTTTGCGTTACAATTTTCTAATTTTTTTTTATGTATATATATATACGCAACTACCACATTGAATCTTCACTAGCAAACTCCACCACCCCCAACTTATGTTTTTAACATGTACTCCACATTTAATCACCCCCAACTTAGGCATTTTGCCTCATCTAACTAGTAGCATCAAGGAGGGAACGGGTGTGAAGATGGATTAATTTCACAAAGGGTAAGGTTTCATAATAGGCTAGCCAAGAAAAAAGTCAAAAAGGCTCAAAAGGGAAAAGTAGGGGTATTTTCAGCTTTTGGAGAGGCTTATTTAGGCACAGTGACTTATTTACACAAAGAAAGTCTAAGATCATTTCACAACCAAACTAACTTTCGCATTTCAAACACGACCAACCAGGCAAGTTCTAGATTATACATGCGTAAACATAATTAAACTAACAACTCACACACACATCGGCATAAGGACAATAATATTTACACTTGTGACCTCCTAAGTAGTAATTCATCACACACAACACCCCAATAATCACAATGTCATATAAAGAATCAATCATGTCAGACAATAACTGTTCTAAGTATGCATTTTTCAAAATTTCGAGGGGTCTAAAAATTTCAACAAAACACAATACATGCCATTAGTTACCAAGTAATACCAAATAAAACAAAATTACTCTATTCAACCTAAGTAACATCCTAAACATGCCAGTTTCAACAAAATAAAAACACCCCTCAAGAAAAGAACTCTGGCAAAGAAAATCCGAGGAGGTTCCTACCCCTAACTAAAAAACTTGCAGTGTCCTCACTTCAGTACATCAACACAGAAAAACTTTTTTTTTTGTTTCATACCTCCTAGCACTGCGTGCTATGGTCATCTCTGCTCACCCTCTGAACTGGAGCTGCTAGGCTCTGGCAGGACAAAATCGTCCTCATTTTCCTCCTCTTCATGCTGTGCTCCGCATACACTCCTCAGAATGCTCATCATTTTGTTCAGAAATTTGCTTTGCTTCTTTGCGTGCTCTCTTGCCTTTTTCTGCCTCCTCTCTATCTTTCCCTGCTTTTCTTTGATATGCTTCATGTCCTCCACCACACCTGCTAATGTCGGACCAATAGGAACAGAGGGAGCTGAAGATGTGCCTTCTCCATGTGGGCCCGCAGGGAGACTAGCCACTAGCTGCTGAATCCGATTGTCCCCCCTATGGACCTGGGTGGAGATATATTGGAAAGGCCTGGCGGCTTCTTGCAGTGGTGGCAAGATTGGTATAGCCATGGGAGGGGCAGATGCCCCACCAATAGAATCTGATGCAGTAGATGTGAACTGCTCAAATGATGATGTTGCTATATCAATCTTCCTTTTCTTCTGTACATTACCAGGCCCTCTCTTTTTCAACGGATAAATCGGTCCACCAGGCCCTTTTTCTTTGTCGCCTGGCCTTGTGGGTACTCCATCAGTGGAGCACAAGTAAGTGATCAATGATGGGAAGAATAAGCTCTTAGTCCGTTAGAGCACCACCTCCCGGATTTCCTGCATAATGAGCCTCCCCACGTCAACAGGAAATCCTTCCATCACAGCACAAATTACTTTAGCCCTCTCAAGCGGCACCTCTGAATCATGTTTTGAAGGCAGCACCCTGGATGTAACAATATCAAGCCAAGTTTTGGCTTCAGCAGTGAACTCTGCAGAGTCAATCCTTTTCTACATTGTGTTTAGCCACTTTGGTTGTTCCCCACCGCGAAGGTGGGTCACAAACCATTGTTGCCGCAGGTTTTCGTACATCTGTGCCATCTCGCTGTTGTCACCATCCTGCATATTGTAATAGGCATTTATTCTTGAGGCATTGCACAGGACATCCACACCTCTGACTTTGACAATTGCCCTATGTGTAATGTCTGCCTCTGCAGCATTTGCGTAGAATTCCCGCACCAGGGTATGATTTGCCCTGATTGGTTCATCTGCAAAGCGTATCCAGCCGCTTGTTACCAACCTTCCATAGAACTCGGGCATCTTTTCTTCCAAATTTTCTGTTACAAAGCCCCTCTCTTCAATGAAGCTCTTTCCCAGCAGTCTATCATATAGCTTCGAACATTTTGCTGACTAGAAGGTGGTGGTGTCATAATATTCAATCAAGTGTACTTGGGCAGCACTGGATGATGAAGCCATTTGTTTGAGTTTAAGTACCTACAAAACAAACACAATGCATATGAACACCTACAATGATGTATAATGAGGAGTTGGGTTAAGGACATTGGGCACCCAAGTTTTGAACTGCTCTGTGCGAGCATTCTATTTGTGAACTGAGATTTTTTCTTCAGCGCGATCGCGTGACAAGGAGTCGCGATCGCGCCTTTTTGCTGTATTCCTTCAGCGCGATCGCGCAGGGAAATGGCGCGATCGCGTAATTTTTATGATTTCCTTAACCGCGATCGCAGTTCAACAGTATGCGATCGCGCCAATTTTGGTCCATTATTCAGCGTGTTCGCGGCTATTATCGGCGCGATCGCGCTGAATCGTTTCAGATTCTCCCAAGTATTTTCACAAACAGGTTATGGGCATCATTTTTGGGGCTTCAATTCAATGATTCTAAGCACGTATTTTGCCCCATTTTGTTTTTCTTATATCAACTCACATCACTCAACAACAAACAACAATTTATATAACAACAAATTCAACAATTTCATCATACATTCATGCTTAAACAAGTAAATAAAAAAAAAATCTTTCACAATTTCTAACATGGAATGATGATAAAAACAACCCTAGGAACAAGATAATGAAGGAATCACATACCTTGTGGTTGCAAGTTGAAGAATTTTTCCAAAAAAATTAAAATTGTGTTTGAGAGAGAATTTGGGAAATGGGAGGAATATGGGAGAAAAATGGGGGATTTTAACCCCCAGGTCTATTTAATAACTTAAAAACGCGCCTCTGCGCGATCGCGTGGTGATGTGGCGCGTTCGCGCAGAGTAAATTACTCTCTTTTATTTATTTTTTTTAACGCGATCGTATGGGTTCTCGGCGCGATCGCGAAGGGATAAATTCGGCCCTGTTTTTCCAGATTCAGAAAATAAGCAGAAACCAGCAGCTACTGATTTGTGGCTGTTCTGAAAACTCATCCTATTCAAAACAATTCCAAAAATTGTGAAATTTTGCAGATTAGTCACAAATCATAAACTAAACAATTCTAAAAAATCAAATTTCAAAAATGATTAAAAATTTTAAAAACGATGGGTTGCCTCCCACCAAGCGCTTAAGTTAACGTCGCGGCACGACGGATACCAATTTTACCGCTTTTCTCGCCATTTGGAGCATATGAATTTGCGCCCCAACTTTGAATCAAGATTATGATGACGCTCATGGGGCGGTGGCAGAAAAACAAAGAGGCCAACTCTCGGATGTCTCATTTTGCACTTTTTGGCCTTTGAGTGAGGAATGCCATTTTGTCTTCTTGGTATAGCAAACTTTAAAATAAAAACGCTTTCTTCTTCATATCCAAAATTCTCTATTGGCTCGGTTAGTTCAACTTCCATATCATCAACCAAGCACAATGTTGAAAAATGGTTAGAATGTGGTCCAGCGCGGTCAAATTCAAAATTTGCATGAGTGTTGGCATCTTCACCAAAAAATGAACTAGAGTCTTCAGAAATCATTTCATGAACTTTTCTATGCAACTCTAGTATCATTTCTTCAATCTTGGAATCATTCACTATTTTTGGATTTGTTGGTTGGTAATTTATCATTAGCTCTTGAAAATCAATAGTGACCACTTCTTCATTGGAAACCAACTTAAAACTACTATCCATGGCCTTTTGATATTGAGTGTTACATTCCTCAATCTTTGCATTCAATTCGGCCTCCAATTTTTGGATAGCAATTTCAAGTGACTCCATTTCTTGACTTTGCTCAACATGCATTTTTAGATATTCTTCCATCATCCGTGAAAAGCCTTCACGGTGATTTCCATAGGCTTCAAGTTGTTGAGCTTGATTCATTAGCCAATCTTGGCTCAAAATTTCCTCTTTGTCAAGTTTTTCTTCATGGTGAGAATCGTCCAAAGCTTGTAAAAATCCTAGCATGGTGAAATCCATGTTTTGAATAGTTTCATCATCTCCATGTTGAACTACTCCCACCAATTGGCCACAATCTTCCCATATTTTTCATTTCTTGCCATAATGCCATTCAACATTTCCTCAATTTCCTCTTTTCGAGAATTGGAGATTTCTTCTTTATGACTTAGCTCATTTTCTTCAAGTTGAACCATTTCTTCAATTTCACAACTCTCGTCGTGGTCACAAGAATTTTCGGGTTCATCTTGTAAACTTGAAATCTCTTCTTCAACCATTTCATTTTGAGGAGTCGACATTTCCATGACAATTGAGAAACTGGCATCCTCAAATGACTCATTCATTCTTTTTATGGCTTCTCCATTTTTTAAAATGGATTGTTGGAGAAGCTTTCGCTCTTCCTCCATTTTAGCTTCTCGATCTAAGTATGTTTGGAGCATTGCCATAATGCCTTCATGTCCCGCACTTTGTCCTTCATTTGTCATGTTGTTGTCCCTGTCAAACTCAAAATCACAGCTAGCATTTTCGTTAGAACAACTTGGGGGAGGGGAAACAAAATAATTGGGACAATCACCCCAATGTCCACCTTGACCACCACATATGTTACAAACACTCTCATCATAGGAATGAGACGGTGCACACATCTCTCTCCCGGGAGCATATTCACAATCTTGCCAAAAGTGGGGTCCTCCACAATATGGACATGGGTCATCAAAATATGGATTACAACCATCAAACCCATTTTTATTCCAAGATGCCATTTTTTTTAATTTTTTTTTTACAAAAACTAGACAGTTTTGCAAAATCAAAAACTGGACAGTTTTGCAAAACTGGACAATTTTGCAGAACTATGCAATTTGGCAAAATCTGATCAGGTTTTTTTTTTTTTTTTTTTTAAAGAAAAATAAAAACACAGATAACAACTACACAAATATTCACAGGTTCGGATCAAAGCAAGTTAGCTTATTTCCTAGATTAGCCAAAATACACCAATTGTTCCCCGGCAGCGGCGCCAAAATTTGATACGCTCAAATTACACCTATTAATGGTATAACGCGGAAGTTGTCAAATATAGTAACCCAGCAAGGTTGGGGTCGAATCCCACAGAGAACAATATGTAGGCGATTTCAGCAGATTAGGAATTATCACTAACAATAGCTATGCCCGAACGCATCAATGGTGGTTTTTTATAAGGTTTTGATAAAATATGAAAATATAAATTCTAATCTAGAAAGTAAGTAAATTGATCAATGGCAACAAGAATAGAAGGAAGGAAACTACTTCTCAAGTAACGATCCAATCTATTTCACGAATTGTAAATAATAGCAAGTGTATGTTATTTAGCCTCGGATAATGACTCTAAATTAACTTCTTCCGAAGATTAACTAGACTACCCAATTGAAGATCCCTCAAGCAATTAGGAGCATTAAGAACACCCGAATATGGCTACAAGTCGTATTGCCTATTCCTAGGTCAATTTCCATTAGATGAGGGTTAACGCCCCAAATTCATGTTAATTATTCTAACCCAACTCCGTTCTTCCTCTTTCGAGTTTCAAACAAAGTAAATGGGTGAGTTCAAAGGTTAGCTAATCCATTGAAAACATTCAAGAACAAGATTAATTAAAATAGCAAAAACTTACTTGATTAAGAACAATGCAAATAAATAAATAAGCACAACAAGAGTTTCAATCTTAATTGTCACCTAGAGATTTCCATCAACAAGGATTAAAAAGAAGAGAGAACATTTTTGTAGGAACCCTAGCCTCCAACTTGTGGGAGCTGCCAAAGATATCTAATATTTTGCCCTAGTTTTCTATTTATATGAACTGGAATGGAAGACATCGTCAAAATCCGAGTTCTGGTCGAAAATGCCGAAAATCCTTCAACGCGATCGCGCCATGTGTCTGCGCGATCGCGTGGACGACGTCAGCTCCCCTGCTCCCTTCATCGCGATCCCGTATCGAGCATGCGCGACGGCGTGGAATTAATAATGCGCGTAGGCGCGGTCGCGTTACATTCCAGCGCGAACGCGTGGAGTGAAATTCCCGCGTGGGCGCGATCGCGTGGGTACTCTGCGCGATCGCGCAGAGTATTTTTTCACGGTATTTTCCAGAACTTCCAGTTATTTCCAGTTTTGCAACTTTTTTGTCTTGTTTTCCACACTTAGGCTCTAGGGACCTCATATTACCTGAAACATGACAAAAACTACGTAAAATGACATAGACTTGCTTAAAAACAAGTAAAACTTATAGTTAAAAAGCATCAATTGTGGTGTAAAATCACGCCACATCAAAAGGCACAATAATGCTTCCAAATATCAAGAAGTGGGATGCAGTGTCTTCAGGTTTTTCTACCGTCTGAACACAGTAGTTGTCTAGCCTGTCCGATTCATGTAGGTCTAAGATACCCAAACCGTTCTATGGTCAGCATGCGCTATATCAGTGAGGATTTGGCTTCGCTTTTCACTTGTTATTCTAGAGTGGGTTTTCAAGCAAATCACACAGGTTACCTAAGCGGACAAGCTGAGGGTGGGCTCTTTAAGGCTGTGGGATAACGACATGCCCACTCAGCCTTAGAGACCTCCAAAGAATATAGCAAAAAGGTTTTTTATTGAAGGTATGACTGCAGCTCATCCCGCGTCGTCACCCTTGGAATAAGTGTAAAATAACTGCTAGGGGTGGCGAAGTATGCATGCATGAATGACAATTTATTTTGCGGGAATTTAAACATATAAACAGTTTATATCACTTAGACAATTTATATCATACAAAGCAAATAAATTATTGGAACCCTTATGGTTAGAACCTTAAATTGTCCCCAGCAGAGTCGCCATCTGTAGCAGGTAGTATTTTTTTCTATTCGTATTTGGACTTGCCTCATTTAAAAAGAAAAGTGTCTCGGAGAAGTACGGTTGTCAATCGTATCGGAAAAAAGGAAAATATATACTTCTACGTGGATGGTACTCTAAATGGACATTATTTTTAGAGTCGCCACCTAACTTATAGGTAAGTTAGGAAAACCAGTTCTAAAGGGTTCATTTAAAACGGTTAAATTTTAAAAGAAACCAATTTGTACCAAAGTTTGGGTAAGGGTTCTGGTGATCCCCCGGGATGTTACACCCCGTATCTTCGAAGAAGCACTTATCAAATTTGAAACATAAGTACGTTGAGTTATGGTTAAGTAAAACCACTTTGGAATGTAAGAAGCAAGCATTATTAAGTATATTTAATGAGTGAAGGATGTATATAAGGTATACCAAAAGGTTTTATAAGGAAATGACTGGAAAAAATGGAGTAGTACGACTTTGGAGAAAGGATGGGTGAAGTTTTCTATGAAAATTTTGGTCCAACTTGAGGGACGAATATCTCTTAACATATGAAGTGTTTTGAAGTGAAACAAAAGCCTAAAATGAATTTCGTCGAGCTAAGTTTCCAACGCAACAAATCGCTCATCGATAGGACTTTGGAGTAGAGAATTATGGACGTGAACCGGCCTGAATTTGACCCCTATATAAAGGGTAATAACCCCCTTTTTCATTAGATTTTTCCCAGAAAATTCCAAAAAAATAGTTGAGGGTGTCAGAATATCAAAAAGTGAGCAATTTTCAAGTGGCGGAATATTAGTTTAGGTCGGGATAATGCGTGGTTGTGATTGTAGTCTTGTTTTGCGGTGGATTTTGACGTGGATTCGAAGCGGATATCAGAGATATAGCTACTTCAGCAATAATAAGGTATGGATCTCTTTCTATTTACACTAATACCAGTTCATTCACGAAGATAGAGTGGTCAAATAATTGTATAGTAAGTGGGTTAGTTATGGAAGTTGGGAAAATAGCGTGTGGGCTATTTTATGGTATAAATTAGTGTTGGAAATGATGTTATTGATGTTGGTATTGTTGTTGTTGTTGTTGGTTGCTGAATTGAGGTTTCGGGCTAGGCATATAAGTAGAGGAGATGCTGCCGAAATTTTGGCAGATTCTAGAAAGATTTATTTAAAGGCTTAGGATAAGTATATAACAATGGGCCTAATTATAGTATGAATGGTCTTATATGTAGACTTGCGGGCTCGAACGGATAAGAGTAAGTAGTTGGAGGCTGACAGGGATGTTAAGGCTCATCCCTTTCTTTCAAAGGCATGATTCTTATGTTATGATCTCGTACATGTTTCCATAACCATCTTGTTTCCAAGAGCTATAATTTTATGACTCTTAAAGCTTCTTATGATGTTAAACATAAGAATGTTTTTATGAGGATTACAATGATGATGATTTTATGTTTAAAAGTTTCAAGTTATGATATCAACGATGATATGAAAATGTTAAGCTATTTCATGATTTTCTCGATTCTATTCATTATTGGTGATCTCACCTCATGAATTGTTCCTTCCAGGTGAGATATTGCGATAATGGTTGTTCCATAATATGAATCGGAGGTTACCGACCTTACTTCACTCCGATAAAGTTGCAGCTTTCATATGAGCTTTCTTGCATACTAATTACATTATGTATACGAACATGGTATATATGGATCGGGCCGTACGTTCCTCGGCACTAACATATATGGATCGGGCCGTACGTTCCTCGGCACTAACATATGATGATTATGGATCGGGCTGTACGTTCCACAGCACTAACATTTACGGATCGGGTTGCACGTTCCGTAACACTACTATTTATATTAAATGTGTATATATATATATATATATATATATATATATATATATATATATATATATATATAGGTGCTTGTGTACCTATGATTTTAAGATGTACAAGTTATCCCTCCCATTCAATGTTACCTTTCATATCCATATATGTTGTTATTCATGCATTACGTACTCAGTACATTATTCGTATTGACCTCCTTTCTTCGGCGGCTGCGTTTCATGCCCGTAGGTACCGATACTTAGTTTGGTGATCCGCCAGTCTAGGACTTATGCTCAGCTGCTTGGAGAGCTCAACTGTTCCGGAGCTTGAGTCATTTTGGTACAAATCCTTTAGACATAGACTTACGCACATTCAGGGGTACGGTGGGGCCCTGACCCGTCATATTCCACTTTTATATTCTTAGAGGTCTGTAGACATGTGTGGGTTGTATATATGGTTTGGTCAGTTATACAGATGCAGTTCGTTTTGGATATTCCCGCGTATAGTGGCAGCCTTGTCAGCTTACATATTTTGTTGTGTTAGGTTAACTGTGACTCCTCGGGAGACAGGTTAATTCTGGTGTATGGCATTATGAGTTTACTACATGATTTAGCAAATTTCCACATTGTCCTTAGTATGAGTCTGATTATATCTAACAGGTTCGTATACGAGTGTCCAACCCGGGCACTAGTCATGGCCCATCGGTTTGGGTCGTGACAAAAATGGTATCAGAGCAGTTCATCCTGGGAGTATCTACAGACCGTGTCTCGTAGAGTCTTGTTTATCAGTGTGTTGTGCACCACATCTATAAACATGAAGCTGCATGACATTTAGGATGTCAGCTCTCTTTCTCACTCTAGATCGTGCGATAGAGCCAGAGTCTAGGAAAGATTGCTTCTGACCCTTTTTTCATGTAGGTAAGCACAGATTGATAACGATGAAGAGATCAGCCTCGGACAGTGCAAGTGTTAAGAAGACCCCTAGAGTAAATTCAGGACCACAGGCTCCGGGACTGAGCTGAAGGAGCCTTAGCTACTCCATTGAGATTGATCCCTCTGAGGACCCCGCGGCGATTCCGCTAGAGTTTTGACTTCTAGGGAGGAGGATCCACCAGAGGGCAGCTATGAAATTTAGGATGAAAAGTAGTCTTACATACAGATTGAAAGTGATTAGTGAGGATTTCAAAGGCCATAATAGCATTTGTTTAGTCAGAAAAGTAAGAGATCCTTTCTAATCCTGAGGGAGATGCATTACGAGAATTTATTGGAATCTGTTAGAACTTTAACTTGTTCTAGGTCATGTGATAAACGTCACGTAGTATGGTGGATGCGATCGTACTAGCACTAGCACACTGAATCCCACTAGCACTCCAAGGTTAAGCGTGCTGGGGTGAGAGTAATACTAGGATGGGTGACCCCTCCCCCCCCCCCCCCCCCCCCGAGAAGTGTACTAAGAAATCCCACCAATATAAATGTAGGAGAAGTATGAGGAGCTTGAGTAACTTAAGGGGAATTGGAAGCATGAGAAACGGTTGGAAACCCTAAAAGGTCGCGAAGGATAAGGCGGACTAGATCGGCAAAGAGAAAGGAGGTGCATCACAGCTCTAGAATTAGGATGAATTCGAATAGTATTTGGAAATACTTCGTAAACAAGGCGTTAGTAAATATATATATATGTGTGTGTGTGTGTGTGTGTGTGTGTGTGTGTGTGTGTGTGTGTATGTATGTATGTATGTATGATATCCCATATGTGGCTGCGCCAACTGGTATGTGTGACCCCGCAACCGACATTGCTATATACTGAGGGCACTAATCGAACAGGGTAGTGAAGTTCAAGTGACAAATGTTATAAGGTAGATTGGTGATTATTCTCACTGCAGGTTAGAGTGGAAAGTCCTAATGCTATAGCATCAGGGAAAGAAAGAAAAATTGAGCAATCACCAAGGACAAGCGAGAGGATAATGAACTAGCAAAGCTAGACGGGAGGTAATACATCAATGACATGGTATGAGGATAAGGAATACTAATATTCGGCTGAAAGGAAATGAAAGGATATACGGGGAATATTCATGAGTATGGACCTCCCTTGGCGACGGGAAAGAGAAGAAAGAAGAGAGTATATTTGCAAGGATTTCACGACACGAACAAGAAGTGGCAAAACATTGAAAGAACTACAACGCATAGGTGAGATGCAAATAAGTAGTCAAGGAAGAATTCGGATGAGTGAGCTAAGTGCATAAAAGGATTAACGATAAATGGTGTGGCGATCTCTAAAGAAAGGAAGAACGATGTGGGTGCAGATGGAAAGGTAGTAGCATCACCAGAAATTAGAAAGTATATCATGGGTCCCTAACCATACTGAGCATAAGGGTATGTAGTATAGAATTCTATGAACTATCAGCGAAAAGTTATGCCCCGCAGATGGGAATAGACACCTCGGAAAGCCAATAAAGAATGATAGTTAACTAAGTGATCACCAAAAGGAGAAAGTCAAGGGTAAGTATACCATACCGATGTTGGAAAAGAAGCTGTGGTAAAGTGAGAATTGTCCTAACTTTATAATTATAAGTTATATTGCAAGATTTGAGGCAAAGGAATTAAAGGGAGAGTTTTGACAAGAACTCGAAGATATTGTGAGCTATAGACCAGTTCGAACTATGATTATTGGTTCATCGCAATATATAATCCTGCTACGAGGAATAATAGAGATGGTGATGGAACATTAGGAATGTACGTATTTAAGAAATCGTATTGAGTATATGGTTATAACTGATCATGGAAAGGAATTAAGATGAATGGTTGAAGAAATGTAACCGTTAAGAGTAAGGATTTGTCAATAGCAGAGTAACGCTGAACAAGCAACGGGACATTAGTATAAGAAAATTTATGATGAATCGGAAAGCTTGGTTGATGAATTATGAGGGGATAATCTAGCACGTATCTAAGCCAACAAGTACAAGTAGGGATAGCCAAGATAGCATCGGAGGAGTCAACAAAAGAAAGTGTTGTATTCGAGCAAGGGAGTTATCCATTAATAAAGAAATGAGAAACGAAGAGGAAGGACGCTCGCAGGACGGCGAGTAGCCGTGGCGTGGCTATTTAAACCTCAGGAAGGAAGACAGAATGAGAACGAAATACTAGTTGACTTTTATACATGAGAATTGAAGACTATACGACTCACAAATGAATTTGATAAAGGACTAAGAAAGAACAGGACGAAACTGACCAAATTATAGTATAAGTATATGGTAATTGAATAAAAATTATTCAATGAGGCTATTGAGTATCGGCGCACTACAACATTCATGGACGAATGTTTTTAAGGGGTGAAGGATGTTACACCCCGTATCTTCGAAGAAGCCCTTATCAAATTTGAAACATAAGTACGTTGAGTAATGGTTAAGTAAAACCACTTTGGAACGTAAGGAGCAAGCATTATTAAGTATATGAAATGAGTGAAAGATGTATATAAGGTATACCGGAAGGTTTTATAAGGAAATGAGTGGAAGAAATGGAGTAGTACGACTTTGGAGAAAGGATGGGTGAAGTTTTGTATGAAAGTTTTGGTACAACTTGAGGGACGCATATCTCTTAACATATGAAGTGTTTTGAAGTGAAACACAATCCTAAAATGAATTTCATCGAGTCTAGTTTCCAACACAATAAACCGCTCATCGATAGGACTTCGTAGTAGAGAATTATGGACGTTACAAGTTCGGCTGACAAAGCAGAAACGCGTGCTACAGTACTGCTACAGTAAACTGCTATATAAAGGGTAATAACCCCCTTTTTCATTAGATTTTCCCCAGAAAATTCCAGAAAAAAAGCTGAGGGTGTGAGAATATCAAAAAGAGAGCAATTTTCAAGTGGCGGAATATTAGTTTTGGGCCGGATAACGTGTGGTTGTGATTGTAGTCTTGTTTTGCGGTGGATTTTTACGTGGATTTGCAGCGGATATCGGAGATATTGCTACTTCAACAAGAATAAGGTATGGATCTCATTCCATTTACGCTAATACCGGTTCATTCATGAAGATAGAGTGGTTAAATAATTGTATAGTAAGTGGGTTAGATACGGAAGTTGGGAAAACAGTGTGTGGGCTGTTTTATGCTATATATTAGTGTTGGAAATGATGTTATTGATGTTGGTATTGTTGTTGTTGTTGTTGTTGTTGGTTTCTGAATTGAGGTTTCGGGCTAGACATATAAGCAGACGAGATGTTGCCGAAATTTCGGCAGATTCTAGAAAGATTTATTTGAAGGCATAGGATAAGTATATAACAATGGGCCTAATCATAGTATGAATGGTCTTATATGTAGACTTGCGGGCTCGGACGGATAAGCATAGGTAGTTGGAGGCTGAACAGGTATGTTACGACTCGTCTCTTTCTTTCAAAGGCATGATTCTTATGTTCTGATCTCGTACATGTTTCCATAATCACCTTGTTTCCAAGAGCTAGAAGTTTATGACTCTTAAAGCTTCTTATGATGTTAAAGATAAGAATGTTTTTATGAGGATTACGATGATGATGATTTTATGTTTAAAAGTTTCAAGTTATGATTTCAACGATGATATGAAGATGTTGAGCTACTTCATGATTTTCTCGATTCTATTCATTGTTGGTGATCTCACCTTATGAATTGTTCCTTCGAGGTGAGATATAGCGATAATGGTTATTACATAATATGAATCGGTGGTTACCGACCTTACTTCACTCCGATAAAGTTGTAGCTTTCATATGAGCTTTCTTGCATACTATTTAAATTATGTATATGAACATGGTATATATGGATCGGGCCGTATGTTCCTTGGCACAAACTTATATAGATCGGGACGTACGTTCCTCGGCACTAACTTATATGGATTGGGTCGTACGTTCCTCGGCACTAACTTATATGGATCGGGCCGTACATTCCTCGGCACTAACTTATAAGGATCGGGTCGTACGTTCTTCGGCACTAACTTATATGGATCGTGCCGTACATTCCTCGGCACTAACTTATATTGATAGGGTCGTACGTTCCTCAGCACTAACTTATATGGATCGGGTCGTACGTTCCTTGGCACTAACATATGATGATTATGAATCGGGTTGTACGTTCCACAGCACTAACATTTATGGATTGGGTTGCACGTTCCGCAACACTACTATTTATATTATATGTGTGTATATATATATATATATATAAATAGGTGCTTGTGTATATATGATTTTAAGATGTACAAGTTATCCCTCCCATTCCATGTTACCTTTCATATCCATATATGTTGTTATTTAAGCCTTACATACTCAGTACAATATTCGTACTGACCCCCTTTCTTCGGGGGCTGCGTTTCATGCCCGCAGGTACCGATACTCAGTTTGGTGATCCGCCAGTGTAGGACTTATGCTCAGCTGCTTGGAGAGCTCCACTGTTCCGGAGCTTGAGTCCTTTTGGTACAAATCCTTTTGAAATAGACTTATGCACATTCAGGGGTACGGCGGGGCCCTGACCCATCATATTCCACTGTTATATTCTTAGAGGTCTGTAGACATGTGTGGGTTGTATATATGGTTTGGTCAGTTATACAGATGTAGTTCGTTTTGGATATTCCCGCGTATAGTGGCAGCCTTGTCGGCTTACATATTTTATTGTGTTTAGATAACTGTGACTCCTCGGGAGACAGGTTCATTCTGGTGTATGGCATTATGCGTTTACAACATGCTTTGGAAAATTTGCACATTGTCCTGATTATCAGTCTGATTATATCTAACAGGTCAGTATACGAGTGTCCAACTCGGGCGCTAGTCATGGCCCATCGATTATGGTCGTGACACGGGGAAGGTGTTAGGCACCCCGGTATTTAGGATCCATAAAATACGGTTGACCTACGGGTTCTAATAGTGCGCCTTGTGAATATAATATTATTTGTTTTGATAAAAACCGCTTTTGTTAGATTCCCGCAATAAAAGGTTAGCCCTTCATGCAAAAAATACAACACTTTCAAGAAATAAAAGTGGTAAAGTTTTGCCCAAAATTGAGCGTTTTGGGTTTCAGACTAGAACACCTAGTTTAAAACCCAAAAGCGTCAACCTAAGTAGAACACTACGTAAGCCCACCTGCGTTTAGAAAAAGGGTTTTAGTCCAAAATAGTCCAAGTTATTAAGATGGTCAAAACATTCTGTAACGACCCAACCCCATGGGCCATGACGAGTGCCCAAACTGGACACTCGTATGCATACCTGTTAAATATGATCACATTGAGACTACGATAATATGGGAATTTGCAAGAGTAAGCTATTGACTCAAAACGCCGCATATCATAAACCTGTCCCCTGAGGAGTCACAACTAACCAATACATAATATGATACGCAAGCCGACAAGGCTGCCACTACATGTCAATATGATACGCAAGCCGACAAGGCTGCCACAACATATCCATACCATACGCAAGCCGACAAGGCTGTCACAACATATCAATACCATAGCAAACCATATAGATACGGCTGAACAAAACTTATACACAACCCACACATATGTCTATAGACCTCTAAGAGTATCGATAGTGAAATATGACGGGACAAGGCCCCGCCGTACCCCTGGATAAACATATATATATACATCAAAAGATTTTTACCAAAAGTCTATGCACCGAAACAATGGAGCTCTCCAAGACAGTTGAGCGGAAATCCTAAGCTGGAGGATCGCCAAATCGAGTATATGTACCTGCGGGCATGAACCGCAGCCCCCCCCCCCCCCCGGAGAAAGGGGGTCAGTACGAGATATGTACTGAGTATATAAAGCAGGAAATACAATAAAGAGGATCACGACTGAAATAGGGATCACATGAGGCAAGTATGACATTCAAAATACAAATACACTTGCCTTATGAAATGTAAATCATGCATATCAATATCATATATCATTCCCGGCCCATTATGGGACTCGGTGAATAAAGTCATCACATGCCATCCTTGGCGCCATAATCACATCATCATATATATATATATATATATATACCGTACCCGGCCCTCTAATGAGGGACTCGGTGAACAATGCAGTGAAACTGTGCACGAAAACATACCCGGCCCGGGACTCGGTGAACAATGCAGTGAAAATGTGCACGAAAACATACCCGGCTCGGGACTCGGTGAAAGATATATTGAGGCATGCACGAGCAGAGTAGTGAGAAACCATATGCAAACTATGTCACATCTGAGACTCGATAGAATAATCAAGATTAACCATCATTTGATAATCAAGACAACAGCCATATCAAGTACCCTTCGAATGTCACTATGGATTATATCAAAATAGAACTTCTGGAATCATAGACACGTATCGAGACATAATAAAATAAGTTCTGGGAATCAAGAACACTAGCCATCCTAGTGTCTCTAAGAATAGGAGCTTCCTGGAGTCATATATACGTCGTCTGTTTGTTTCGTAAAGATCACGCCAAAAAGAAGGAAGGGTTAGCTTTACATACCTTTAATTCTTATATGTGATACAATACGTGTTGACACCCAATTTTGTCCCTACTTTATTTCAATTTATTTCCTGGAGCTTCTAAATTTATTAACGAGCTAAATACTTTGTTTTCGCAACTATTTTGTATTTTTACTACTATTAATATCCTTACTTTCATTTTCATTATTTTTACTATCAACATTACTAGTATTACTTTATCACAAATTTTAAATGGTTTGTACTCGTTAAATTAATTTTTACTTTATACATGCTAATTACTATTTGTCTTCACATAATATATATTGTACTAGATATTAAGTTAGAAGCCCAAAATAATTAAATTAAAAGAGGAAAGGGACAAAATTCGGATCCCTCACCAGCCCACACTTTAATTCATTACCAAATCAGCCCACAAATATTTCCCATTATCCATTTTACCCGAACACATCAGCCCAATACCCTTTCTTTTTTTTATCAGATCTAGCCCAAATGACTACCCAGACCCGGCCCAATCGTCACCTTCATCTCCTAACTAAACAAAAAAAAAACTAATCCCTAAACAATGACAGCCGACCCTCATCTTCTCTCCCCTGCCTTTCCTCTCTCTTCACGCCTCCATTCCCATTTTTAGCAAACCCTACTCTCCCTTTCAACCAAGGCAGAGATTGTATGGCAATTCCGAGTAAACCTCTGTAAGAATCACGTGAAAACGATTCAGAGAGGGTTGACCAAAAGATTTTGAATTTCTTTCCTCTTTTCCGCATAAAACCAAGCAAAGCAGAAGCTATGCACTTGATTCCTCTTATTTTTCGCCATTTTCGGCATCAAGAGGTCTGTCCCCTTTTGTTTTTTTTTTCTTCGATGTTGCTACAGGCCTACGCCAATAAGTCCGTTTGAAACCCAAAATTGTAGTCTCAAATCCCGCCCAATTTCGAACCTCAAAAAAACCCTAATTTCGTCCTATATATACTAGCATTAGAGTTCTTTTTTTTGTGGTCAATCATCACTCCGAATTATAAGCCAAATAAAACTTTCACTTTAAAAACACTTTGGTTTTCTGCCAAGATTTTCAGGTCAAAAGGTCTGGAATTCTTTCTTAAAAATCTGGTCTTGAACTCTCTAAACCAGAAAACATTTCGTTGAAATATGAAATCGGTGACGAAAGGTTAAGTTCGTGACGATTCGACTAACCCTCGTCTCTGTTCGACAAAAGGACTTTATCTACGAAAAGACATTTTAATTTTTGATCGAGTGTCGAATCTGTCAATACGAGAGTAGATTCGAGAACCGACGCCCCATTTCACTGTACACAAAACAGGTCAATAACTCTCCTTCTCCTTTTCGCTTCAATTCTGTTCGTTGCGTTTGATTTGTTAGTTCGTTTTATGTAGATTCCAGAATGTTAGTTAAGGTTAAGTTGTCTAATTTCGATAGGAATACAAGCGAGTCGCAGTTTCGCTTCGATTTTATGTAAATGCATATATGTTGTGTGCCTTTATTGAGTTCATTTCCCTTTTCATCGAACTTGCGAAGTATGAACCATTTACAGCTGAGGTACGCTGTCTATGCAAAAAATGAACTAGTTTAAGAGGATTTATTCGAAGTATAGACTAGGTTCTGTTTGAATCATATCTTCAAATCTTTTCCCGCATTCGTTTTGGCCCTGTTTTTCAGATCGTCATTGTTAATAGTCCATAAAATTATTAGTCTGTCGATTGGTAAATTTATTTGAAGCGCAAGAATGCGTTCTTGCATAAGATTGAGTTTGGCTTGTTTGCTTTGAGATTTAGTTTAGTTATAAGTTAATAAGAATCACTCGATGCTTTCGGTTCGGATTAGAGAGTTAGGTATTTGATAACATCCCGACTCTTCTCTTCTTGTTTTTCGTGTAAGAAACAGTTTAGTATCCCTCTTAAAAGCTATTTTAACTAAGTAAACAAATCTCAACCATCTAAGTAAACTTGCTCTTTGTCTTCTCATGTTTAGTTTATTATACTGTGAGTCATGATCCATTAGTAAAGAGTCTGCCTGGAGTTTCTAATTGCCGTACAGCTGATGATAATCCCCTCTGTACTCTGTCTGATTTCACTAAATCTGTGTCTGAATATTTTCGTGGTCATACCCTATATATTCTTCTTGCATTTTGCGCAGCGTTTCTGGTTTTCCTATAAATGAGTCTGATTGATTTCCTTAAGACAACAAATCCTATACTCTCTAATACCTTACTATCTAATCCTATACATGAGACATTTATTTTGGAGATTGAAAATGTCCCACGTTATTTTGCGCTTCCTTTATTTACTCGTTCTGTTGCTTTGACATGTTACTGGGCTTGCTGCCCCTTTGATGTTAAGCTTGGGTTTTCTTTTCTTTGCATTCATAATCCGGATTGGGTTTTGTTGTGTCATGAGAATTAGTTTAAAAGATAGTAGATCAGTACTTATGTAGTTACATTAAATTCATTTTAAGTGTGTGTTTTATATTTCGATTCCCTTGACACTAATCTTTATTTTTCTTTCTCTTGTATGTACACGTCGGAGAAATGGAGTCCCAATTCGGGACTCGCTCAAAACGGAGTTTTAAAATTGAGACCCGGCGTTAATACATTACCCGTGCATGGAGTCGACACATGTCCTTATTCCTTAATCTCATCCTACAGCAAGAAAGCGATGAAATTCGCTTGAAGCTCGCCCATGGCGATTTCCTATTTTTTTTTTTTTTTTTAATTTTCGACTTTTCACTCTGTTTATTATGTTGTTTGAATGTGTGTTGAATGATTTCTTTGGAAGCGTGTTTGATATTTTTGATACTTGATATAATGACTTAAGATTAGCATGAGACTAACTTTTAAATGTAGAATTGAGCCAATCGAGTTTGCTAAAGAATTAAGTCCAACTTCAAAACCATTCACATAATATAATTTTTCTTCAAAACATCACAAATTTTACACTAATGTTGGATTATTTTGAGAGATAAAAGGCAAACTAATTCTGTGGGTAACTTCTTCACTTTAACTCTTTTCCAACACTTGAAACATGTATGTGTTAAAAACCTTTACATAATTGAACTCATAGGCATTTCATAGGTCTTACTTTTAAACAACACTTAGAATCCTCTTTCATGCAAATTACTATAGTTTCTATAAATCTTATTTTTAATAACATTATTATATTTAAAACTTTAGCGATACTTACAAAACTATTTTTCTTTTCTATAACATTACATTTACACTTAGCCTAATTAATTTAGTCCGGTCGATTAACCATTATTAATGAAATTTAGAGGATGCCTAATACCTTCCCTCTAGATTAGTTGAACCCATACCTAGAATCTTTTTGGTTTCGTAGACTTTACAATAATATCAACTTTAAAAAATGACTTTAATAACCTTAGGTGCCCTAATTCACCGTAAATAATTAGGTAGCGACTCTTAACTTTAATTAACCCCGGAATTACAGGAATGTTATAAAGTATTTTGACCCCGGTTAAAATAGGGCATAACAGCTTGGCGACTCTGCTGGGGAATACTTAGGTTCTAACCATAACGGACTTAGTTTAAATAGGCTTTGTGTGTTTGCTTATTACTTTATTTGTCGGTTAACTATTTTTACATGCTATTAATTTTTTGTTTGATATAAACTGCTTATGTGTTACTATTTAGATATAAAATGTCATTCCGTATCACTTTTTCCCCACATTTGGAAATTCACACTATCACACGTACGCGCGAGGTGTGTTTTGCGCACCCGCAAATTTCTTTCAAAAACCCAAATTTTAGGAGAGTTGGCGTATGTGCGGGGTGTCCGAATAACGGTGACCGCGTAGCCTTCTCGCTCGAGTAGTCCACTCGGAAACCTTGCGTCTAGTAAACCCGCTCTTAGTCAACCTAGGATAGAGGTAAACCAACACCCTTTATTAAGAGCATACATTTCATGACCTGGGAGGTTTAATACCCTTGGTGTATTAAACCCATTAGATGACTTTACCCAAACGTCCAAGTGGGTTCACGACCCCAAGTGACACTAATCATACTTTATGTGCATGTTTGAAGGATAATTGTGCCTAAATATTGACTACTTGCTTTAATTAATTAAACTTTAGGAGGGAGGGAATAACTAACGTTTCCATGACTGGTATGGATTTACATTGGAGTACGTCTGTGATCAACAATTGACGAAGACCAAGGACGTCAAAAAATGGAGCTGGAAGTTAGACATAGGAAATTATATTTACTTTACTTAGATTAGGAGATACTTTATGTTGTATTCATTTGACATGTAATAAATATACATTATTTTTGTACTTCATTTTGGGGAAATAGAATTTGTTTAATTAAACAAAAGCAATGGGATGACGTATTATGGCACACTTTACCCTTCACACAAACGTTAGGCCTACCTCTGGCACAAAGAGGTCACAAGCATATTAGGACGCGTTATTGTTTGAATACTCGTTTACATTTGTTTGACAGCTTGTTTGACTTTATTTGACGAATTATTTGCTACATGACCTACTTGACTTTACGTGATCATGACTTTACCTAGACTGACATCATTTGCACTATTGTGTTTCTTTTTTTTATTCCCAAAAGAGTTGATTCGTGTTGACACTCGATGGCCGACCATCCTTACCTCACAAGGTCAAAGACGTCATCGTTACCTGAACGTAGTTGGGATGTTCAAGGAAATGAAATTGTCATGTTTGATCCAGCCGCATCCATCTCTACTGATTTGGAAAACATCGTGATCTCTAGTGATCCTCCCGAGACTTCCGAACATAGAACCACTATTCAACATGACGAACATATCGCCCGCCTGACTCAAGAGATTGAGGACCTACGTGGCGAACTAAATCGGGTTAGGGACCTGACCAACCTATTCGTTACACTTCAAAGTCCACCTCCTGAACCCAGAACTGTCGCACCGAACCCATCTCGTTTTCCATCACTTGAATCCCCAGTCCCTGAACATTTTCTTCCACAAAATAATGCACCTACCAACAACAACTTCCCTCCTATCACCCTCACAAATCCACC
The DNA here is from genome assembly GCF_019175385.1 of Lycium barbarum. Lineage (NCBI taxonomy): Eukaryota > Viridiplantae > Streptophyta > Magnoliopsida > Solanales > Solanaceae > Lycium > Lycium barbarum. The sequence continues at coordinate 42,729,238 of NC_083345.1, read as the reverse complement.
AAATCAATCACAAGTTCACACTCCTTACATTCTTGTACCCACCAATACTAATCCACCACCTACAAATACTCCTCTAAACCCACGAAACCAACTACCTACAAACACCACTTATAACACACCACCTCCAGTCCAAAATACTCCTACCGTCCAAACTTATCCAACCCAGCATATACAAGGGGCACATTTTGTCACTCCCAACACACAGTATGTTCCTCCGGTATATGCAGCCGAAAAACAAGCCTTTACCAACCCCGTAACGGTCAGGTTCCAACCCGAGGTAGATCAATACGAGGAAATGGAAAAGGAAGCAAAAGCAAGGGCGGATGATATGTTGTTAAAAGAGATCCACAGTCTCAAGGAGGCAATGAGAAACCTTCAAGTTGCTAGGGGAACTAAAAGCATAGAATACGAAGATCTGTGTGTGCAGCCTGACGTCGATTTGCCCTTAGGCTACAAACCGCCGAAGTTTGATACTTTTAATAGAACCGGCGATCCTCATACACACTTAAGGGCTTATTGCGACAAACTAGTTGGAGTAGGTAGAGATCAGATCATAAGAATAAAGCTATTCATAAGAAGCTTGTCTGGTGAAGCTCTTACCTGGTATACACAACAAGACGTCCGCAAGTGGCATGGTTGGAGCGACATGGCCCAAGACTTTATGGATCGATTCAATTTCAACACCAACATCACACCGGACAGAGTCTACATGACTAAGTTAACTAAGAAGCCAACTGAGTCGTTTCGTGAATATGCACTGCGTTGGAGGTCAGAAGCAGCCAGGGTTCAACCCCCGATGAATGACAGAGAAATGACTGCCACTTTCATTGAATGCCAGGCTGGCATATTTTATGAGAAAATGATAGGCATGATGGGACAGAAATTCACAGAAGTTGTCCGAATGGGAGAAGCCTTAGAAGAAGGCATCAAATCAAGAAAAATTCAGGATCTTACTGCTCTGCAAGCAGTAAACAAGGCTATTCAATATGGTTCTATCAGTGGAACCAAAAAGAAGAAAGAAGACGTCGCTGCAGTCATGAATGTCCAAGGACATAAGCCAAGCCAAGCCATTACATACTTTAACCATCCACAACAACCTTTCTACCCTTACCACTACACTGAACCCTACCAAGCTCCACTATCTCCTTACCCTGTCTACAACGCCCAAACAAATCACTACCAACCCCGAGCACCTCACTATCAAAACCCACGTCCATATCATCCCGTTCGAGCTCCCACTTACCAAAATCGACCACACACCACACCTAAAGCCCGTCCAAATCCTGACATCAAAAACACCCGTAATTACACTCGGTTCGCTGAACCTTTGGCTCAATTGTTCGAAAGAATGAAAGCAGCCGGCGTGATACAGCCTATCGAAGGGAAAATTCCCGATCCTATTCCAAGATGGTTTGATGGTTCCAAGCGCTGTGCTTACCATTCTGGAGTCGCTGGGCATGACACTGAGGATTGCTATGGCCTCAAAAACAAAATCAAAGTCCTGATTAAGGAAGGAGCGATCCAGCTCACTGGAGCTTGGCCCAATGTGGTCAACAATCCTTTACCTACTCATGAAAATGCCAACGTGAACATGATCACTGTCGAGAAAGATGGAGATGTGAAACCCATCATGCCATCAACTTTTGTTGCTCCCGTGGGAACAATCCAAAAACAAGCACCAATGAAGATTGCTGCTACAACTACTCATAACACCGAGACACCGACCATTCAGGGTGCCGAACCAGGAGAAACTCTGAAGAATTGGACCTTTACTCCATCCCTGGTTCGTCGGGAGTCTTGGTAGATGAACATGTAGTAAACTTTTTGTGATAGCACAATCTTAAAATTGAGGCTTAAATCGTGCCCCAAAACTTTTGTTGCTTTGCCTCATCTTTTGGAAGCTTAAATTACAAAAACTATGAATGCATTTCTGATTTTCCTTAATCATCTATTATTGTTATTTTCTACTTTATTTATCAAATCTGCCAACTCTATGATTGTGACACAAAATGAACGAATGAATAACATACATCTCGAGAAAATAACAAAGAAATTGGAGGATAAGACGAGATTCCTTTGGAAAGAAAACGAAACAGCCAATAGATAGCGACACAAACATGAAATCAAAGGACGACATTAGGTTAAACAGCCTAGTTTGCAACCTTTCCTTTAATACAAGTACGAACTACGCTGACCTGATTCCCGTGGGGGGATACGTAAGCAGCCCACATAGGGTTCGGTTGCATTATAATAGAAAATCCAAAAACCCTTATACAAGGAGAACTATACATGTCCTGATTCCCTCGGCGGGATTCGTAGACTATCAATACACGGGTCAGTCATATTTAGGTAGAAACCCAACAAACCTTTTGCCATTTGTGTAACAGAACTACGCCGACCTGATTCCCTTGGTGGGATACGTAGGCAATCCACATCGGGTTCGGTCCCTTCATCAAAATTACAAATCACATTTTTTACGTACTTACGAACTACGTTCTGCCCTGATGCCCTTGGTGGGATACGTAGGCAACCTCTATAAGGTTCAGTCACACCATAACATAGGTTTAGTATACCCTTCGAAGTCGAAACTGGGGCATATTTTGAAAGACTAGACAAGAGAAGAGTTGGACATCGATAGGATTAAGGCTACCAGACAGGAAATAGCATAGACAAATGACTTTTCAATCGTTTCAGAAGTGTCACAATCTGAAGTTGGCAGAAATATTTTACAATTTACATATATCTTTCCTTACATACATATATATATATATATATATATATATATATATATATATATATATATATATATATATATATATATATATATCTTTCCTTGCATACATATATTTACATATATATCTTTCCTTATATAGATTTATTTACATATATATCTTTCCTTATACACATCTACTTACGTATATATCTTTCCTTATACATATACTTACATACATATCTTTCAAATGAAACACTTTCCTTCAATTATTTTCACTACTATTCATCTACCGAGATTTTTACGGAGATCACAAGATCCAAACAAACAAGACGAATGCAGCGCCAACAACGTCAAGCTTCGAGTCAACACGAATCAGCTTCCCCCTCCCAAACTAAGAATTTTTATTTGAGTGCAGGAATTAAAAGACCACGAGACCAACAGTCAAGTCCATCAATCATGGCCGAAAACATCATTTGGCTCATTATGACCTCGCCTCAAAAGCCAAAAGGCTTTATTTCCAACTTTATCTTTAATTTTATTTTTATCACAATAAATTTATGACTTTATTACCAAATATACCTGTTTTATAGGTTGTCGAGATTGAAGGCGAATTAAATCAGGATTACGTGTCATTAGTTTGGCCTGTCACGATACCGTCAACATCATCAGCCAAATGGCTATGCTATCCCTTTACTCCATACTTTATCAATTATTTTATCATTCACTTTATATACTTTAACCACTTTACCCTGAACTTTACAGGAATCAACATTAAATCTCTGAAGACAACGGGAGGCATCATTTGGCTATTCAGCCTCTTCCGCATTAGCCAAACGGCTACACCATCACTCTACCTTACCAATTACTTTATCATTTACTTTACCAACTTTAACAACTTTATCCTGAACTTTGCAGGGATTATCATTAAGTCTCCGAAGACAACCGGGGGCATCATTCGGCTACACAGCCTCATATGCATAAGCCAGACGGCTACACTATTACTTTACTCTCTACTTTATCATTCACTTTATCAACTTTAACGACTTTACCCTAAACTTTACATGATTTATCATTATGTCTCCGAAGACAACCGGAGACATCATCCACTTTACGACTTTACCCCGGACTTTACGGAAATCTGCATCAAAGCCTCCGAAGACAACCGGGGGCATCATTCGGCTATACAGCCTCATATGCATAAGTCAGACGGCTACACTATGACTTTACTCTCTACTTTATCATTCACTTTACCAACTTTAACGACTTTACCCTGAACTTTACAGGAATTATCATTAAGTCTCCGAAGACAACAAGAGACATCATCCACTTTACGACTTTACCCCGGACTTTACGGGAATTTTCATCAAGTCTCCGAGGACAACCGGAGATATCATATGGCTATACAGCCTCATTTTCATAAGCCAGACGACTGCACTCTTACTTCACTTTTTACTTTACTAATTACCTTATCATTCACTTTAATAACTTTACCTTAATTTCACAGATATCGTCGAGTCCCCGAAGACAACTGGAGACATCACATGGCTACACGACCTCATCTGCATAAGCCAAACGGCTGCACTTTTACTTTACTCTCTACTTTATTACTTTACTTTATCATCCACTTTACCTTACATGTCACAGACAACATTTATCATCGAGTCCCGGAAAACAGCCGGAGGCCTTATTACTATCATTAAAGTCTCCAAATACAACTAGAGATATTATTACATCCTCGGCATACACATCACACATTTATTCAAGTCCCTAAAGACAACCAGAGACAACATTTGGACACACGACCTTACTATAAGCCACACGGCTTCATCTTCATTCTCACACTTATATTTATTATCATTCTACATTCTTTATAAGATTTACATTTTCAACTTTACCCCTGACTTTATTACTGATTTTGACATAAATTTCAGTTTTTGACAGAAAGTACGACCCACATACAGAGACACAGCACAATGTGGAACTTTATCTTACGCAGTGAACTGGGGCAAATTTGCTGAAGAGGAATATCAAACTCACAAGCAAGGGTCACGAATCTACTCTCGAACTCAATTCCGTCTACGTCAACTAAAACGTGATACGTAGGTTAATTTCTCTTTCATATCCACCGCTAAGACTCTACTCAATCAACTCTTTTCACAATCTTGTATCCTTTTCTGTATCCCAGTCTCACAATAATTCAACACTGGAGCAAAAAGCGTAGCGTTAGTATCGACCCGCTTCTTTCAAACTTCATACAGCTTGATTTTCACAAAACCCGAGATATATAGGCAACTCGAAATGGGTTCGGGCATAATTTCTTCTGCCCTCATAATATTTTCCACCAATTCTCCTAACCCATTCTTTCTCAAGTTCTTCCAAGTTCGTATTCGTGGGTCGGAACAAAATTGGCTATTACGTCAACTTTTTCGCCCGAAAACTCTTACATCGTCTTCGGTCGAAGAGGGGCATCTGTTGACACCCAATTTTGTCCCTCCTTTATTTCAATTTATTTCCTGGAGCTTCTAAATTTATTAACGAGCTAAATACTTTGTTTTCGCAACTATTTTTTATTTTTACTACTATTAATATCCTTACTTTCATTTTCATTACTTTTACTATCAACATTACTAGTATTACTTTATCACTAATTTTAAATGGTTCGTACTCGTTAAATTAATATTTACTTTATACATGCAAATTATTATTTGTCTTCACATAATATATATTGTACTAGATATTAAGTTAGAAGCCCAAAATAATTAAATTAAAAGAGGAAAGGGACAAAATTCGGATCCCTCACCAGCCCACACTTTAATTCATTACCAAATCAGCGCACAAATATTTCCCATTATCCATTTTACCCAAACACATCAGCCCACTACCCTTTTTTCTTTTTATCTGATCCAGCCCAAATGACTACCCAGACCCGGCCCAATCGACACCTTCATCTCCTAACTAAACAAAAAAAACCTAATCCCTAAACAATGACAGCTGACCGTCATCTTCTCTCCCCTTCCTTTCCTCTCTCTTCTCGCCTCCATTCCCATTTTTAGCAAACCCTACTCTCTCTTTCAACCAAGGCAGAGATTGTATGGCCATTCCGAGTAAACCTCTGTAAGAATCACGTGAAAACGATTCAGAGAGGGTTGACCGAAAGATTTTGAATTTCTTTCCTCTTTTCCGCAAAAAACCAAGCAAAGCAGAAGCTATACACTTGATTCCTCTTATTTTTCGCCATTTTCGGCGGGGCCATCGCACACGCCCCCACGCGCCTGAAAGAGCTACGGGTGTCGGTTCTGCACAGTGTTCGGTAAAATGGACATAACTTCTTGTACAGATATACCGTTGGAAAGATATTTCAAAGGGCTACAACTTTCATGTTTTACGTTTCCTCAATTTCCCAACGGATTTTCACCAAATTTGACTGGAAGACAGACGTATCAAAAATTTAGCCGATTCTATCGAATTTTAAGTGCCTTACTATTAGCCATATTGAGACAATCATATCTCCTTGCTCCGATCTCTGATTGGACTGGTCCTTATATCGTTAGAAAGATATTTCTACGTACTACAACTTTTATTAAGGGTACTTTCCCAAATTCCCAACTAATCAAGGAGTTATCACTGGCCGAAGTAGGCCTATCAACCATTTTCGCAAAATGTTCAAATCTTCAGTTTTTCCACTAAAACTCTAATGATATGAGTCTAACCTTAGTTCCAAGATACGAGGTGTTACATTATCTCCCCCTCGGGATCATTCGTCCTCGAATGATGGTATTGGTTATAATCGCGATTAAATCCGAGACTCTATGGATGTTTTGCAGCATTTATTCTGTAACTATGATACCTAAAACTAACTGACTGAGCCACATGATCACTGAACTGACTGAATGAATACATGATTACTGAACTGAATGTCTACTGAACTGTCTGAATACTGAAGACATGGAGATTATACTATAAGGATCTAAATGAAAAGGTTAGTTACCTTCAGTATTTTCTGCTTGCTCTACAAAGAGATGGGGATATCTAGACATCATGTCCTCTTCGGCCTCCCACGTAGCCTTTTCAACTTTTTTATTTCTCCATAGTACTTTCACTGAAGCAATCTCTTTAGTTCTCAACTTGCGGATTTGACGATCAAGAATAGCCACGGGGATCTCTTCATAGGACAAATTATCATTGACTGTTATGCTATCAATCAGGACAACCAATGACGGGTCTCCCACACACTTTCTCAACATGGGCACATGAAACACTAGATGCACAATAATCAAGTCATGTGGAAACTCAAGCTCATAAGCCAATTAACCAACTTTTCGCTGAATTCTGTCTAATATAGCGGGACTATGCTTCCCCTTCTTACCAAACCCCATAGCTTCCTTCATAGGCAAAACTTTAAGAAACACCCAATCATCAACTTGAAACTCTAAATCTCTACGGCACATGTCTGAATAGGACTTTTGGCGACTCTGAGCCGTCTTCAAACTCTCTTGAATTAACTTGATTTTCTCCATAGCCTGATAGAACAAATCTGGTCCTAACAACTCTGCTTCCCTAACTTTAAACTAACCAATCGGTGATCTACACCTTCGCTCGAAAAGAGTTTCAAACGGTGCCACCCTAATATCCTTGAAATCAAGGACACAAGCTTACTGAACTGAATGAATACAAGATTACTAAACTGCTGAGATACTAAACTAAATGTCTATGGAACTGACTGAAGATTGGGCTGACTGAATACTGAGCTAACTGAATACTGGATTAACTGAATACTGGACTTGCATGAATACGTGAGTACTGGACTGATAGCTGAGTACTAAGCTGACATAAATATCTGAGTATTGAACTAACATCAACATTATAACGTGAGATCTGAATAGCGTATCTGTCTGACCATTTGTCTGAGGATGAAAATCTGTACTAAGGTTCACCTTGGTACCCAATCCTTTCTGAAAGGATTTTCAGATGTTCGCTGTGAACTGTGCACCATAGTCTAAAATAATGGACACTAGGGTCCCATACAATCCGACAATTTCATTAACATATGACTTCGCATAATCTTCTGTTCAATCTGTGGTCTTAACTGGCAAGAAGTGCGCTGACTTCATAAGTCTGTCCATAATTACCCAAATTAAATCATGCCTCCTATCTGAACGAGGTAGACCTAGAATGGTGAGCTTCTGACATAATTAGCTCTCTGAGTCCATCTACATCTGGAACGCATAATCTGCCTCGGTATCTCAAGGTACCGTTATCTCCCCTTTGTTCAAAAGATAAGGCTTTATATTCGTGAATCCCCTCTTTCATCTGTAACAAGTAGGAATCACCAAACTACTTCTCTCTAACTTTAATGACTAAGAAGGAATGCCATGTTCTGGGCAATAACTCCACCCGCTTTAGAGTCTGAAAGTCAAATTCCTAGTTTAGATAAGCGGTGAACTTTTTTCACCATAGTTCTCTTGTCTGCCTAAATCATGAGCTGTACTTCCCATACTTGATATTTTTTTCTGAGATACTTTCTAAAATACTCATAGTACTATTGTGCGCGAAGTCTATGACTAGCACCCTAAAGATTAGAGTCTCATGCAATGGCACTACCCTTGTGACATATAACTGGGCATGATCTTATAGCTTTTCTGTGATCGCCTAATCGATAGTAATTGAACTTGACACGATTTGTTTGACGATCATTCTACTCACTTCGGGTTTCCTCTAAAATGAGGCATATTCCTTATGGTGACTATCTCATTATGCCAACTTAGCTGAACTGAGGTTCTTCATATCTCATACTAACCCTTCGGGTCTTCAATTTTCTCACTGGGCTTACTGGCGATTTATGCATCTCCCCCTTAGACCAAGGCTAACATCTTATACTTACAAATTCTTCTCTTTTGATAGGATCCAATTAACGTTCCTTATCTTCTGTAATTCCTTTGTATTCTATAACACTGACAATTTTTTTTTCGACTCCCTTCTAAGCAATTTCTCATTGGGAAAACTAAATTACTTACATGAAAGGGTTGCTACTGTATTCATAACTGCATACTCCATCTTAACAACTTAACTCTGCTCGCACTGTAAATCTTAGGACAACACCTTTTTGACAACTCTTAAAGGCTATTCTTCTGTAGCTTACTCTCTTACGGCTTAGCTGATTTCTTCTTCCACTAATCCCTCTACTCCGAACTTAACTTAAGCCCTTGGTTTCTAACACACATTCGGATGTATCCGAACTGTCACCCACTTAAGGTGTTCATCTGAATAAGGAAATAAAATCATATTTGTAATAGTTCTTTTGAAATTGCTAATGCATTGTATCTACTCAAAACTTACTTACTATTTTTTTGTTAATCACCTGCTAGCTTCATATTTCCTTATTGTGCTCTGAATAACCTAAGTTATTTCTAACTCTCCCTCATCATCTGACGCTATTCTATGGTTGTATACTATCTTTTTTGAAATATGGATCACACTTAACAAACTTTCGTCTATCTTATACGAATGATTGGAACAACTAGACCCAAACTTTCTATACACTTCAAAATCGTATCAGACTATACACATCTGGGATAAACACTTACTCACATAGCTTAAGCGAGAACTGTCACATCTTCTTATCTCATAATAATAATTACTTCTTATAGTAACCTACAACCATCGTACTCTCTAACTCTGATCTGACTAATTTAAACAGACTAAAAGCATTTCCAAAAATTTAATATCGTCTTCTCATGGTTATTATTTCATACATACCTCTTTTCTTAACAAGCATAGTTCGTACGAAAATTTCATCTGTGGTGATAACTGGGGATGCCTCTTTATATTGACGACCTGCTGAAGTTCCCAAGCAGTCTTCACTGAGAACTGAAATATCAGGCTTAGCTGTATTACAATCTGACTGGGCTTGAGAATTAGGAGGAGCTACTGAAACACACATCAAGGCGTAAACGATACACCCCTTGGTGTCTCCTATAACACTTGTTGCACATAAAATTCTGAAAACTTCTATGGCTCACACTGGTATGTCACTGAGAGGCGTGCTCTTAAAATCTGCTTATAGTTGAACTAACCCTTTTGATCATATCTAGACCTCGAGACTAGTGCAGTAGCTGTAGATGGAGCGGGTCCTGATGAGCAACTGTAGAATACTGTCTGCCTCCACCTTCCTGAGATCTTCCATGATTTACGTTTCCTGCAGACTTAGCTCATTTTCTAATTTCTCTGTTATCCTCTTCCTACTGTCTCTCATTCTCCGTTCTCAAAAACATCATTATCATTCAACTTACCATTCATTCTACTGCACCCTTTCTCGGGAAACTTACATAGTATTCCACTTTCAATAGCACTTGAAGTCTCATTCATTACCAGTAAGTACTGCACAATTGTACCCCCTATGGGTAAACATCCTTACTTGGACCTTGAATTATCTGTTCGTCGCCTGCGCATTCAAAACGTACGTAATCGATAGGAAGAGAAGTTACTTATTGCTCTAAGCTTCATGGCACGATCTAGAGTAGAAAGAAATGAGACAAATCCTGAATGTCTTGGTGGTCAACTGTTTATATGTATGGGGCCCTCACACATATAAAAGAGACCCCACTGGACACGGCTTCATAGACTCCCTAAGACACTTGAACCTAGGGCTCTGATACCAAGCTTTGTCACGCCCCGAACCTGGGCCTGGACGTAACACGGCACCCAGTGCCTGACTGCATGTGACCGAGCGAACCAACTGGATGGCTGAATCAACATGTGATACCAAAATATAACTAATTTATAATATAAAACTAACACATGCTGATTAACTAAAAGTCTCACTGAAATATCATAATGCGGAAATACTTAGACAATTTGAACATATCTGAAAGTAGCCAACATGGCTAAACCAAACAACTGAACGACTGCCAACAAGGCTAACATAATAAATATCTGGCTGTCTGAACTGTTTCTATGAAGCCTCTAAGAGTACTGAATAATAGTTGTCTATAAACTGAAATAATTGGATAGCTGACAACACCCCGAAGGAATTTGGGGCTCACCAGTAGCTGATACGTGCACTCCTAAATAGCTGAATCGTCAACCTGTATATCGTTGCCTGCATCGCGAGATGCAGGCCCCCAAGCAATAAAAAGGGACATCAGCACATTTGAATTTTACTGGTATGTAAAGCAACTGAAGCAATAAAATACTGAAACTGAAACTGAAACTGATAACTGTAACTGTAATAGCAAGGAAGTAGAGATATGAATACTCCCTGCTATGTATCTGAATCATCTGTATTATCTGTGTTTGTATATTTGGGGCCTCGGCCCAATAATAAATGCACGCTATGGCCTCGGCCTAGTAGTGCGTCAGTCAATGGCCTCGGCCATGTATACGTATACACAAGACTGTGTTGTGCCCTTAGGCAAAATCACATATGTATAATTATGGTTAATTAATAAGGACTGAGACCATAACAACAATGAACAATGCTGAACTGAAATAGACATGCTGGACTGAATTGAAAACACTGATTGTTTCTGAGCATACTTAATTTCTAGACTGAGACTCATGTGGTAACAATACATAAGTCTATAAAGATTACGTGTTGAGTTCATGATATTCAAATTGATAACCATGAACGAATTCTGTAACTGCAACCCTAGAAGATAACAGTTCTACAACATATCATACAACTAGGGCTAAACTGTATTCTAAGTCAAATTACTGACAAGTATGAAGAATGAGGCGTAGGGAGAATCATGAACATTCCCTAACGTAGATAGTTAGACTCACATACCTTAATTCCAGCCTTTGAGCGTAATACAATGTTCGTCAACCCTTTCAACTTTGATCTATATCAATACAAGTCAAAGGGATTCTATATTAGCAATAATATTCATGCTTTGATCATCTAAGCATTTTATCAAACACTTAGTGGGCATCAAGCTCCACAGTCTCCATTAATGGTGATTTCTTCACCCAGTTCCCATTCTATTACTTCTAGGTGATTCTACAATCTTAATTAGGTGTAATTAACATCATTCCCCATCACCCATATCATTATAACAATCTCAAGTCAACAATCCAAAACCCTACTATAGTTCGTGTAATTCTCTTTACTAAACCCATTTATTATTCTCCCAAGAACTCATCAATTCACTATTATGAATGATTAGAGTGTAGAAGTATTACCTTTTTGACGTCCAATCCTCTTGAATACAAGGTGTAGGGTTTCCACGCCCAACAATAATGTTCCACTCACAAATCTATTGATTAGAAGGGTTTACTCAAGTTAGAAAGAGATTAGGGACTTGAATTCAACCTAGAATCATGATAACACTTACCTTGTATGATTCTTGAGGCTTGGGACTTGTTCTTATTGACTTTAGTGTAATTTTGCGTGAATGGGGTGCTGGGGAAATAAACCCCAAACCTTAGATATAACTAAAATCGTGTAACCCGACTTTTTGACCCGAATCTGACCTGATTCGCGATTGGTCCCCGATGCTGGACCATCGTGGAATGTTCTGCAGCTAAATACTCAGACTTGCGCGATTGGCCCACGATGCGGGGCCATCGCACGCGCCCCCACGCGCCTGAAAGAGCTACAGGTGTCGGTTCTGCACAGTGTTCAGTAAAATGGACATAACGTCTTGTACAGAGTTCTGTTTGGCGTCCACAATATACCGTTGGAAATATATTTCAAAGGGATACAACTTTCATGTTTTAAGGTTCCTCAATTTCCCTACGGAAATGCACCAAATTTGACTGGAAGACAGACGTATCGAAAATTTAGCCGATTCTATTGAATTTTAAGTGCCTTACTATTAGCCATATTGAGACAATCATATCTCCTTGCTCCGATCTCTGATTGGATTGGTCCTTATATCGTTAGAAAGATATTTCTACGTACTACAACTTTTATTAAGGGTACTTTCCCAAATTCCCAACTAATCAAGGAGTTATCACTGCCCGAAGTAGGCCTATCAACCATTTTCGCAAAACGTTCAAATCTTCAGTTTTTTCCACTAAAACTCTAATGATATGAGTCTAACCTTAGTTCCAAGATATGGGGTGTTACAGTCACACCTTGTCCTTGTCTTTTCGTAACGCCTCCAAGTACTCAAAGTCTATTCATAATCGAATTCTATATTAAAATCCATGGATAATGACACCCATATACCTAAACTTCTAGCTAGGTCTAATTCTGACCCAAAAAAATTGAGGAAATGGTCCCATAAGGGTAAAATGGGAAATTGAACGATGGAACATGCAATTCAAGCTCTAGGTGATAAAACCCACTAATCATTTGTCAAAACAACTCAAGATTAAGCCTTATTCGGATTTAAAAAAAAACTCCCAAATTTGGGTGTGAACCCTAATTCTTCAATCCTTAAGTTAAGCATTAATAATGGAAGAAATAAGCTTAACAACAAGGAATTCATCAAACTCTGTGATTATTCTAGTCAATTTCACCCCCAATTTCTATTTTAGAAGTCTAAACCCATTTCAAGAATTTTAACATTAGACTCATCTTCTCTATCTAGATTCTAGTGATTCTAAGCATGGAATAGGAATCTAGGAAGGCCAATGATGAAGGCTAGGGTCATAGATCTTACCTCCATGAAGAATCAGTCCATAAGTAGCTCTATTCCCACAAAGAGTGCTTAGAAAAGTGATGAGAAGAAGTGATAGGTTTTAAGGGTCTTAACTTGAGAAAAGGGAAATAATTCTGCCCGACTACGGCTGTAGTGGTCAAGAGAACTACTGCAGAGCACGCGCTACGACTCCCAGAAAGCTCGCCATGGCCGCCTCTACAAGAAATTATCAGGCCGCTATAGCGGCAATCATACTGCTACGGCGGCTGGTCGCTAAATCCCTTAGTCCGCTATAGCCGTCCCCCAAGCGCTATAGCGTGACCGCTACAGCGGTTATAGTACCGCTGCAGCGACTACACCAGAACCTGAAAGTTTTGTTTTTGACCAATCTCATCCCTAAATTCAACTATCACCCGAGGCCCCACAGATACCAAACAAAATGCAAACACGCATAAAAACACGCTACGAACTCACCCGTGGCCTCGGATTTTCCAACAGAGGTCTATTTGACCAAGTCAACCCCCAATGGCCTAAAGTCAAGTTCCCAACCCAAGTTTCAAAACGCTCCCAATTGCATTGGGAACTGATCCGAACACTCTACCAAGTCATAAATGACTGTCCGGACCTCTCGGAATCGACGAAATTCCGAAAAAATTTCGTTTATTCAAAAGTCAACTTTGGGTCAAATGAATTCCACTTTGAGGCTCAAACCTCCAATAGCTACATGAAAACCCGCCCGATTACCTAGGGAAAGGTCCACAGGGGTAAAAGGGCCATTAGTACAATAACGACCAATCGGGTCATTACAATCAATACCCATATTGCTACATAAATCCAAATCTCCAAATTAAGCCCTAAAATTAGGATGCCGAACCTAAAAGGGAAAAACAGTAAATTGGATCTAGAATCATGATCCTCATACTCAATATAACTCATATACCAAAAATCTCACTAATTCATGCTCAATTACGAAAACCCCCAATTCTTAGGTTAGGTTCCAAAACCCTTCCATTTCCTCTTTAATCCAAATATTCTAAGCATGAGTTATGAACCTAAATCATCGGAATAATCAAAATACCAAGTTAGAAGACTTACCCAATGGTTTTCTCCTTGAACTCTCTTCAATCTTCTCCGAAATTGCTCTAAAGACTTATGGGTTTAGAATGAATTATCTAAGGATGGAAGACACTAAAGGCGCGCACCTACGTTCCCAAGTTCTCAACAGTGAACATGCACTAACGGACAACTCCTCGCCAAGGCGGAAACCTTACAAATATCTTAGGCTCGCTATGGCGGCCTCGCTTCTACGAAAGAATCTTCGCAGCGGCGAACCAAGGCGAAATCTTAGAGTCTTGCTCCTACGGGCCTCCTCCCACTTGATCGAGTCCGCAAGGGCGGGACCACCGTCGCGCCTACGCGTACACCGGAACCAACAAAATCTGGTTTTTGACTCTCACAACTCGAAATCCCAAGACTCTCCAGGAACCTCCCCGATACAAACCAAATATGCATGTAAAGATGCGCTACAAACTCGCTCGTGTCCTCGGAATTCCCAAAAGAGGTTTCATTGACCAAGTCAACCCCGAATGGCCAAAAAAACCAACTTTCCAACCAAAATGCCCCCAAGACGCTCATGAACTGAACCAAACACTCAAACAGCATGTATTCGACGTTTTGAAGCTAATGGAATCGATGAAATTCTCAAAATGACACAAATACCCCCAATAATGCCTAAAGTCAACGTAACACTAAAAGATTCTCCAACTTAGCAACTTTCCAACTTATGATATTTTGGCTATCTCGGGAGTTGTGCCAACCACACCCACTAAAACATGTTCATCCTCGAACATAAAAGACAAGAAAAGAGAAAATACATACCTAGGGCATCAAAAAGTCGAGGGTACCTCGCCCTAATATCCATCTCGGTCTCCCAAGTAGCCTCCTACATCGGACGACCTCTCCACTAAACCTTTACAGAAGCAATTTCCTTGGATCTCAACTTGCGAATCTACCGGTCCAAGATAGTAATCGGCTCCTCCTCATAAGACAAGTTCTGATCAAGCATCACCGAATCCCATCTAATTACATGAGAACCATCCAAAACATACTTTTTGAGCATAGAAACAAGGAACACCAGATGAACAGTTGACAAACCAGGAGGTAGTGCTAACTCATACGCAACATCTCTAATTCTCTGAAGAGGCCATTCGGCCATGGCATAGAAATTTTTGTCCCTCAAAATCTTGTTCCAAAAATTATTTTCTTGTTGTATTCCCACTAATTCAAGGGTCCTCTACAACGTGGTGTAATTATTTCGGAAGATAATTCATCCGTTTCATCGTTTCCGCACTTTGGTCAAGTGAAGAAGTTGAAGAGAAAAGGTAAGAATTAATTCCTTTTTATCATGCCAAAAGGGCCAATGTAACGAGGACTTAACTTTCCTTTCTTTCCAAACCGCATCACACCTTTCATGGGTGAAACCTTAAGCAAATCCCGAATATCCGCCATAAACACTAAATCACAAACTCTCTGGTACGCGTAACGCTTTTGCCAATTCTTAGCAGTGAGAAGCCTCGCCTGAATAATCTTCACTTTATCCAACGACTCTCTAAGCAAGTCCGTACCCAAAGGCCTCACCTAAAAGGAATCAAACCATCCAATGGGAGATCGACACCTCCTACCATTCAAGGCCTCAAATGGTGCCATCTCGATACTCGAATGATAACTGGTATTGTAAACGAACTCGACCAATGGCTAGACTTGGTCCCAATGACCACCAAAATCAATCACGCATGCTCTCAACATATCTTCAAAAACCTAGATAGTATGTTCAGACTGACCATCAATCTGAGGATGAAATGTTTTGCTTAACTCAACCTGAGTGCCCAACTCCTTTTGTAAATTCTTCCAGAAGTAAGAGGTGAATTGAGTCTTTCTATCAGAAATATGGAAACAGGCACTCCATGCAAATGAAGAATCTCACAAATGTAGATCTTAGCTAGCTTCTCAGAAGTATAAGTCGTCTGAATAGGAATGAAATGAGCTAACTTAGTCAAACGATCCACAATCACCCAAATGGAATCTAACTTACCCAACGTTTGTGGCAACCCTACCAAAAAGTCCATGGCAATCCTTTCCCATTTCCACTCAGGAATGGACCTCCTCTGAGAAGTCTCACCGGGCTTTTGGTGTTCATAATTCACTTGTTGACAATTCAAGCACCGAGACATAAACTTCACAATATTACACTTCATGCTACACCATCAGTAATGATGCTTCAAATCTCGATACATCTTCATAGCTCCTGGGTACCTCGAGCTATGGGCCTCCTCCATAATCAATCTAGTCAAGTCTCTAGTTCGAGGCACACACACTCGTCCCTTGATCCTCAAAATCCCTCTTCATCAAGTCTTGCTTCTCGATCCTTTCCTTTCAACACTTTATCACGAATTTTGCTCAACTTTGGGTCATCAAACTGTTGAACTATAATCTGTTTCAATAAAGAATATCGTGCCTCCATACAAGCCAGAACCCTTCCAAGTTCAGATATATCAAGCCTAACCAAGTAATTTTCCAAACTCTGAATCTCTCTATCCAAAGGTCGCTCCCCCATCTTAAGACATGCAAGACTACACATACTAACTGATTTCCGACTCAAGGCAACCGCAACAACATTTGCCTTGCTCAGATGATAAAGAATATACATATCATAATCCTTAACTAACTCCAACCACCTTCGCTGCCTCATGTTAAGATCTTTCTGATTGAATATATGCTGAAGACTCTTATGATCAGTGAAAACCTCACACTACACACCATAGAGAAAGTTCCTCTAATCTTCAAAGCAAATACTACCGCTTCTAACTCCAAGTCATGAACGGGGTAGTTCTTCTCGTGCACCTTCAATTGCCTAGAGGCATAGGCTATGACTTTCCCTTTCTGCATAAGAACACAACCAATACCCAACAAGCATCACAATACATGGTAAAACCCTCTCCCTCCATGGGAAGAGTCAAAATAGGAGCTAAAGTGAACAAGGCTTTCAGCTTTCTGAAGCTCACCTCACACTCATCCGACCACTGAAAAGGAAAAGCCTTTTGGGTCAATCTGGTCAGAGGAGATGCTATAGCAGAAAATTCCTCAACGAATCGCTGATAGTAACTAACCAAACCAACAAAACTCCGAACCTCTAAAACTGTAGTAGGCCTACCCCAATCACGAACATCCTCAATCTTCTGTGGATCAAACATAATACTATCCTTCGACACCATGTGTCCAAAAAATGCCACAGAACTAAGCCAGAATTTTCACTTGAAGAACTTAGCATAAAGCCTGTTTTCCTTCAAAATCCCAAGAACAATCCTCAAATGCCTCTCGTGTTTCTCCCTACTCCTAAAGTAGATCAGATATCATCGATGAATACAATCACAGAAGAGTCCACAAACGGTCAAAAGACATCATTCATCAACTCCATAAATGCTGCAGGGGCATTAGTCAATCCAAAGGACATAACCAAAAACTCATAATGACCATAACGAGTCTGAAACTCTATCTTCGGAATATCCTCTGTCCGGATCTTAAGCTGATGATACGCAGATCTCAAGTCAATCTTGGAAAATACTAACGCTCCTTGAAGCTGGTCGAACAAGTCATCAATTCTGGGACTGGGATACTTGTTCTTAATAGTAACCTTGTTCAACTGCCTATAATCAATGCACATCCTCATGGATCTGTCCTTTTTATTCACAAATAACACCGGTGCACCCCACGGGGACACACTAGGACAAATAAACCCTTTGCTCAACATATCCTGCAACTGTTCTTTCAATTTCTTCAACTCTGCAGGAGCCATCCGATAAGGAGGGATAGAAATGAGTTTGGCTCCCGGCTCTACATCGATACAGAAATCAATATCCCCGTCCGGAGGGACACTCGAAAGATCAGCAAGGAAACCTCTGGAAACTCTCTCACAACCGATACCGACTCAAGTGGAGGAGTCTCGACACTGGTATCACGAACATAAGTAAGATAGGCTAGACATCCTTTCTTTAACATCCGTCGAACCATAAGAAATGACACAATCCTCTTAGCGGCGTGGCTAACTGTGCCCTTCCATTTTAACCTAGGAATCCCAGGCATCGCTAAAGTAACCGTCTTGGCATGACAATCCAAAATCGCGTGGTATGGGGATAACCAACTCACGCCTAAAATGACATAGAAGCCTGTTATATCTAAAAATCATCAAGTCAACCCAAGTCATATAACCCATCCAAGTAACCACACAGGATTGGTACACCCTATCCACCACTACGGACTCTCCCACCAGAGTAAAAACATAAAAAGGAACATCAAGAGATTATCATATCTGGACCTGGCGCAAAGTAAGTATACACATAAGAATAAGTAGAACCCGAATTGAATAAGTCAATAGCCGACTGGTGACAAGCGGAAATATTACCTGTGATCACAGCATCTGAGGCCTCTACATCGGGTCTATGCGAAAATGCATAACACTGAGCTCCACTACCAGCAGACTAAGAACCCCCAAGACCACCTCAACAGCCGGTCTGGGTGCCACCCCTACCCAAAAGAGAACTCCCTCAGCCACTCTGTAAACCACCTCTCAACGGTTTACTAGCTGGTTTCAAAGTAGAAACCTGAGAACAGGGGTGCGAACTAACCTGTCAGACTCTGGGGCAATCTATGGCATAATGCCCAACCTCATGGTCTTTTCCAAAGATATACACCAAGCCACAAGACACCCGTCTCATTTCTATCACCCATGCCGTCTTTCATGGCATAACCACAAACGGAGAAACCAAATACTTTGACTTGGTCCCCATGATCATTGCCGACATGTACCGAGCCCTAGGACAACTCTGAAACCATCATAGGTAATTCCAAAGGTGCAACCTACTGTTATAATGGTGTATCATCAAACATCTGCACAAATCTGAGGGTCCCCAATACCTAAGTGACCAAAACAGAAAGGATAGACTCATATCCCACTGCCCAAATTTTGGGTATCAGACTAAACAGGGTTGGGCCTTCATCTTTTCCATACCTAGGGAAGATAACGTACAATGGATGTTTCTCAACTTCATATCCAATCGAGTGTGGCTAGGGGAAAGAAATTCCCATTCCTACCACTCGTGAGAATCTGAGGGATCAGCTCGTATGTACCTGCTAGGGTCTTGAGATAATTTGGTAGAACCCAATTGATACCCTAAGTAGGAAACATGGGTCAATATGTGATCTACTATGAGGAATAAAAGATTCAAAGTGTAGGAGACCTCATTCGAGAATGGAACAGCCGAATTATTTAGGGTCCCGAGACTTTAGTTGAAGATAGGTTTCATCCTGGATGTGAAGAAGGCTATAAAGATTGGTTGAAGGCACATTTGCACGGCAACCTCGCTCCCGGAAAAAACTTAGACCACTGTGTCCAAGAAAATCCTCGCTCCCGAACCAAACGTATACCACTGTGTCCTTCTCAAGCCGAGATGAAGATGCACCTAACCAGAGGTGAGCAGATGATAGGGATGCCAAATATTTATTGAAGATTGAACATGATCAAGCCATCATGGCTAGCTTGACACATGAGTTGAGGTTCACACATGAGTGCTTGGAGGATCTCGATGATCGCATGAAGAAGGCGATGGATGAGATTGCACCAATGACATGTTAGTATTTGGCCCTAAGTGTGAATGTTGTTAATGAAACAAAGAACCTTTTATCTTCTCAATTTGAAGTGAAAGACTTAGGAGAAACATATGTGATTTTAGAGATTAAAAAAAAAAGAACTGCTAATGGATTCTCGTTATGTCAGTCTCATTATATTGAGATAATGTTTGATTGTTTTGATGTAGCTCCTGTGAGGACTCCCTATGATTCTAAAATACACTTGAGAAAGAATAAATGTTCTAATGTTTCTCATATTGAATATCCTAAAGTAATTTGTAGTGTAATTTTTCCCATTTATTATACTCAGCTTGATATAGTTTATGTTGTTAGCAGATTGAGTAGGTATATTCATAACCCTATTGGAATGATCTTCATTGTTTGTTAAAGTACATGAGAGGTAATACTGATTGGTGTTTGCATTTTAATAAATTCTCGTTGTTTTAGAAGGATGTTGTTATGCAAATTGGGTAACTCACAACGATGAGGCTAAGAAGCCAAGTGGCTAAGAAGTATATTGGCAGATCTGCCATTGTGAGGGAACAAGCTACACCAGTTTTGTTACATTGTGACTCACAGGCGTCAATTAATATTGCAAAGAACAATTCGTATAATGGAAAAATGAGACATATTCACATCAGACATGGTGTAGTCAAACAGTTGTTGAAACATGGTGTTATTTCCCTGGAATATGTAAGGTCCGAAAGAAATTTGGCAGATTCTTTAACCAAGGGTTGGTAAGGAAAATAATCCTTAAAACTTCGAGGGGTATGGGGCTAAAACCCATGGATTGAGGTAATATGGTGGATACACATTTGTGATCAAACGAAGCCATACAGGAAGGCAATATGCACTACATATCCTATCCCTATGGCATGTGGTAGTGCTTTGAAGGGTGAGTTCTACTCTTAATCCAAATCCTATTGTGGTGGTGCTTTTGAGACGCACTTGATGGATTCACCGTTTGATATGAGAAGTGTTGAGCTTATTTTTCCTCTTAATGATTCTATAGCTTTATGGTGGTCTATGTTTGTCACGACCCAATTTAGGATCACGCGGGCACTTACCTTTCCCTCCTCCGTAGGCAAAGCTTAATCAAAATAACACATCAACTAAGTAAAGAAACAATTCATTTAATCCATTATATATATAATTAACAGGGGAAACCAAATAATTTTATTAACCCAAGATTTCGAAAATGATTACAACAGTTAAATAATAACAAGATTCATGTCGACTCCCACGACCTGGTCTAGACAAATTCAAGAGCGACTAATGTAAATTTAGAATGAAATAAACTCTCAGACTCAACTTCCATCCCGGAATGAAATGGGAGGAGACCTTCAAGATAAGTACTGTGCATCTTCCAAACATGTCGCAGTCAATCACCTAAAACACTCTACACCCTAAAAGGGGTGTAGCAAGGGTAGTATCAGTACAATCAACATGTACTGAGTAAGCATCATAGGCTGACAATGGTTAGAAGCACATATCAGTAAAATAATTCACAAATAACCAGGATAAGCAACTAGAACAATATCATTTATCTATCTACCGCTTGTTATCACATCAAGGCTCTTAAATCATTTGACTCTCCTCTAATAACCACCAGTCATTTCTGCAACAGTCTCACACTAGTCTTATATCATTATACCATTCGTTTTTAGTATAGAAGTCAACTCATCATTATGATATTCCTTATTCTACATCCTTTTGGTAAGCCAAATCATATAACTAGTCCTACGAACGATCAACGAGATAAATTAACAAGTATAAGACAATCATAATCGGAACCAAGCACACATTATCACCTAAGTAGAGCATCTAAAAGCAAATATGTCAAGTCACAATATATCCAACCCAAAACCAACATCACATGTAAAGCACCAGATCATCACAATATAAGCCAGGATGCAATGCAATGCAATAATGTATGAATGCGAATGCAATGCCGTGCAATGTTGTGTACACCTGTACTCCGGACGGAATACCTTCACATCTCAGTAGCACAATCCAAGGTGACTCGCGAAGTCTAAGTTCTACTCATCCCGGATCTTTGCCCAACAGACAGACGAGACTTCGAATCTTTGCCCACAGAGGATTTTCATCAGCACCACGCTGGGGGACCCGCAGAGTCCATGCACTCACTCAATCCATGATTTCGGGAAAAATATCGAATATCAGACTCTCACATCGCTCTCATCCAACCGAGCCCAGGTCGTCACAGTGTTTCATCAAGTACCAATAATGTATCAACAGTATATCATGAAGGATGAGAATGCGTGCAATGTACGTGTCAACATCAATAATCAATCAATATCACAATACCAAACATGGGTACGCCAACAATATCATAAAAGACTACACAAGTCATATAGAACTCTATTCCTCGTATCAATATCAACCAGTAAGACACTACAATATCACATTCACGATGGAACAACAGTCCCCAATATCTACTACCAACACGTGGCATCAAGCCAACAACAATAGCACCATCAAGCTACATAATAATATTACCTTACTTCCTTACTACCTATTAATATTAATACATGGTAATTCACCTTCTATTTACAAGACTTCACTAATATCCAGTCTAGAATCAATTTCACGATCGTTGGTACATTTATCTGTTTTAATACCAAAGAAGATCCAATATTATTGGCATAGAACCAATTAGGCGGAACTTATGGAAGTTTCTCACCAAGGAACATAGAAAAATAATTAACAACAACTACTTCCAAGTCACATACAATCCACTGATATTCAAGGGAAACTAACACAAGAATCCTAGGGAATCTACAGGCCACAAGCCCGAACACAAACGTCACATAATAGTACCATCCTAAGAATCCATCCCAAATCTCCAATACCTATACATGCATTCTCCGTTTCTTCTAATACATGAATATGTAAATCTAACCGAAGTCTACCAAAAGAAAGTCGTAACCTACCTCGAAGCCGAGCCAGTGCCACGGACATCCCTAGATCTTTGGTTCGTCCATCACGTCATAATCCGTACGAGGGAACTTGAAACACCTATGAGACCAAAAGTAGGATTTGTCATTAGAGCATTCCAAGAGGTTCATATTGATAACAAAAGTTTGGGAATCCATACTTCTTCTAGGTTTGCTAGACCTTTCACACTAAATTAACTCTCTTTCTACCATCAAAAGCTAAGAGATTTCTTAACCTCTACTTATGATCAAAGTCAACCACTCAAAATACTAGCTAAGTAAACTCACCATCTTTAACTCTATTCGATAGAAGACCATTTCAAGATTTATGGAGAAACCCATTTACAATTTGGAAAGAAGATAGAAATCAAAGTTGGTAACCATTCTAGGGTGGAGGACAAGAAAGACTTAAATCAAGGGAATCTATATGAAGAACAAGCTAACCAATCATCCCTCTAAATCTAGGATTGATGATAGTCCTTTTGTTAGCTTTCTAAGTGAAGATCTTAGGAACAATTTACTATGAGAATGAGGGATTAGAAGAGGTTAGGAGGATTTCCGATTCCAAAGAAATCTGAATTTGAGCTCTAAAAATGCTTGAGGGGCGGCTGGACTTTAGGGTTTTTAGAAAAATGGAGTCAATTCCCGAAATGAACTCTTAAATGGGCATTTTCACTGTAAATCACCGCTCCAGCGGTATGGGAACTGTTGTGGCAGCCAACTGGCCAATACACTTGCCGCTTTGGCGGTGAGACCACCGTTACAGCGCCACTGCTGTAGCGCCTTTCAAGCCGTTGTGGCGGCAAGCTCTCACGTGATGCGCACAACTAGTTCGATTAAATTAGCGATTTCAGAAATATAACTGAACGAAGACATTTTTAAAGAGTCAGAGTTGCGGGTTTCCTCGACATTCGCAGTAATGATGAAATGAGTGGTTACAATGTTGAGATAGACTTGATGGAATCACCTACGTGAGTGTAAGGTTTTGGTGGAGGAATACAGTTCTACATGGAGGGAGGATGTCCATCAACAAAGTGATCTATGAGATAAACATGATCATATATCAAATGTGCAGAATGAGGTTTCCAGGGCAGAACAACTTACCAAGATGCATACCTCAAATCCTACAAGTCTTTGAAGCATACAAGCTAAGAATTGTAAGCAAGATAGTGAAATGGGATTTTCTTATGCCAGGATGGTTTAAATATAATTCTGATGGAGCTTCTAGGGGAAATCCTGGACCAAGTTCTGTGGCATTTTGTATTAGAAATGCAGTAGGTGATTTCCAGTTTGCAGCAGCAAGAAGGATATCAGATGGCTCAAATTTGATAGCTGAAGCAAGGGCACTACATGAGGGTCTTGAGTACTGTATTACACACAGTCTGTTGCCAGTGGTGATGGAAACAGACTCAATGACTATGAAGATGATTTTAACTGTTCAGTGGGAGACTCCATGGAGTATATCAATGATCATAAATGATATTTCAAGGCTAAGGAGGGATATGGAAGTGAGGGTGGAGCATGTTCTGAGAGAAGGAAATGGCCTGGCTGATTTTTTAACTAACTATGTTTTTGATTTTGCAGGTGATCATCATTTTCATAGTTTTATTCAGGAAACTTGAGACAATGGCAAACAAAGTTTAACTTCAAGGCAAGGAGATAGCAGCTACATCTGAAGGAACATGGAGGAATTCTACTCCATCCTGGAAGCCTGAATATGTATTCATTGGACTTTGAACCATAGAACCTGGTGAGAGCTTGTATGTGTTTGAGATGGTATCAAGTCATGGCCAGAGGATCTACAGTAGACTAGCTTCTATATGGTCTTTGGATGTAGTTTACATTTCATTCCTTTTCTTAGTTTTTTTTCATTAGTTTTCTTTTCTTTTCTTTGTTTCCTCTATTGTACAGAAAACTTACTATTTTTAATAAAACACTGCCAAACTTGGTTTGGTGGTTTTCATACCAAAAAAAAAAAAAGGTTTTCGTGCCTTTTATGAAAACCTTGGGCTATTTTTCTAGAGCATTCATGAAACTCCAAACTTTCAGCCACGAGTGCATGTGTATGGAAGAGTTGTGAAACCTTGGGGAGTGACTGGCCTTAACGATTTGCACCGGAGTCGAGCCAAAATTGCTTTCTAGGCAGTGGCTTGTGCTATGACGCAGCATTAATGCGATAAGTTGATTGTATCCTTTTGTTCAATTTTTGATTGATATTGTTAATTTTTCAAATACCTTGCACTAGAGACAATAATGATTGCAAGTGGAACCATGTATATAGTGAGGAAAAATGAAATCTGATCAAATCGATCGAGAATCTCATCATCCCAGATTTCCGAGAAACTCGGTGATCTCGATGTCTTTCAATAAAATTAGATGGCAACAATTCTTGAGTTTGTAATTTTATCGTGACCACAATATTTTTCAATATGCTAGTTGATTTTTAAGTTAAAAAGTGATTTTCTTTCCTATTTAAAAGATGAAAGGGATATTATTTCCCAATGCTACAAGGTTAAGGGATGAAGCTCTAAAAAATATACTAGTAGTTTCCTTTGCTCAAACTCTTGACCTTACATTTCTAAAGGTTACAATTAACTATTCTAATAATGTTGTTTATCGAGTTAAACTTCTGATAAATATTCCCTCAGTCCCAATTTATGTATTGACACTTTCACTTTTCGAGATTCAAACCATGTAAGCTTTGACCAATATTTTAAAATATTTTTTTATCATATTAATATGAATAGAATTCCAGTACTTTCCGTATTGTTTTTAAATATCTAAATTTATAATATTAAAATATTAAGTTGATCTAATCCAATTTAGCTTAAAAGTTTAGTCAAATTGTCTTTCAAAAAATGAGAAGTACCACATAAATAGGGACAGAGGGAGTACTTTTTAGTTACTTTAATATTACTTTATAAGTGAAGCATATTAGAAATAATTATCAGAAATTAAACAATGAATATTAAACTGAACATACAGTCAAACCTCTCTATAATTGTCATTCGTTATTAGAACATTTCACTATAATGGCTTGATTTTCTACGGAACCGGTTGTTTATGTTATATTTTACTTCTCTATAACAACAGTGGCATTCATTATACAAGTACACTCTTTGTAAAATTACCTCTCTATAACAGCCCTACTCAAATATTATGTAATAATATTTTGTGAGAAATAAGTTATGTATAAAATAGAAAGATATTTTTAAGAGTCAACTGTTACTTAGGGTAAGAGATAGAACAGTCTGTTGTTAAACTCTTAGACAATCTTTAAGGAAAAGATATTGAATTCCCTTTTGCTGAAAGTTTGGACAAAATTCTTCGTCAATTCAAGCGTTATATTGTCACTACGAGACTGGAATTTACAAAATAACCTACAATTGTTGAATTCTTACGTCAAACTTGAAATTTTTAAGTACTCAATTAATTTTAAATGTATATGTTCCTTACATTTTAATTCTTTATCGGCATGGTAAACTAGTTATGGATTTATTAGTAATTTATTAATCTTTTCAATTTTTATTTAACGAGATATAAAAATCAATTGAGATTTTAACATTAACAAGTATATTACGTTTGCTTATATGTAACATAAAAGGTACAGAAAATAATTGTTTGCGCACTTTTGTTTATAACAGTTAAATGAGATCTAAACATGAAATGTTAGTTTATATACATAACGTCACCTAACTATAGCAGCCATGAAATTTTCGGACAAACTCTGCCATTATAGAGAGGTTTG
Source organism: Lycium barbarum (assembly GCF_019175385.1). Lineage (NCBI taxonomy): Eukaryota > Viridiplantae > Streptophyta > Magnoliopsida > Solanales > Solanaceae > Lycium > Lycium barbarum. Next base: position 42,702,553 of record NC_083345.1, on the reverse strand, counting down.
ACTATATATCATCTTATAAAAGAAGTTTGAAATTTTCTTCAAAATTGAAAACTATAAATTTATATAAGTAGTATTTTGCGGAATTGGCAGACGCAAAACAATTCTTCTTCCTTATCAAAAAAATAGATATCTGATCATCATAAAAACATCCAAACGGATGCTTGGCGCAATGATAGCGCGTCTGACTCCAGATTAGAAGGATGCGTGTTCGATTCACGGAGGTTCAGTTCCCTATGATTTTTTTCACTAATTTTAAGTGTTCTGAATAATAGTTGTCCCAATAGATTTTTTTGGCCAAGCTTATTTTCCCCCAAAAGTGCTTATTTTATTTTATTTTTTTGAATAAGTGTTTATTTTTAAAAAGTGAGGTGTTTGGCAAAGCTTTTGGGGAGAAATAAGTGCTTCCGGGGAATAGCAGAAGCTAAAAAAATGGCTTTTTGCCAAAAGCACTTTTTTGAAAAGAGCTTTTGTGAAAAATACACTTAGAAGCACTGTTTAAAAGAATGGCCAAATACTAATTGCCGCTCAAAATTATTTTTAAATTAATTGACCAAACAAAAACTGACTTTTCGGAAAAGCACTTTTCAAAATAAGCTAATTTTAGAAGCTTGGCCAAACAGACCATTTGTAACGACCCATTAGATCGTTCTGTACCTTTTGACCATTTGGCCTATGTTGACCAATTTTCGAGATTATAAAGTGTTTCTAGTGAAAACTGAAGGATTTAGAATCCTTAAGTGAAAGCGTTGGACCTATAGTTGACTTTTGGGTAAACAGACCTTTTTCGGATTTCTATTGATTTCGTGACGTCCGGAGGGTCGATTATTACTTGCTGCGATGGATGGTTCAGTTTCCGAGGCATTTGGTTGTATCACGACCCATTTTCATTAAGTCGTGTGGGCACCTACCTTTCCACCTCGGTAAGCGAACCCTTATCCCAACAGTCATAAAAACATAAATAAAGTGAAAGAATATAGAATAATGTAAGTCTCACGATAATAATATAAGAAAATGCTGAAGTAAATGAAGTGCACCCAGTATCTAGTTATACAAGAACATCTAACTAAATACTACAAGTCTGAATAATATTAATACACAAATAGTCTCAAAATCATGTCTCAGGATGGAAATAAAAACATAATAGAAGGAAGAGTCTTCGGGCAGCGAACGTCGTCATGTTCACCCTGAAAAACTCGAATCAGCAGTCCTCGAATATCAGCCACGAGGAGTAGAAGTCGATCCCACCTGTTACTCAGACTTGTAGTATTTAGTTACCAGTATATCACAATCGTATCACATCACAAGAAACCAAAAGGTACAATGCAATGCAATAATGTATGTAGGATGAATGCAATGCATATGCACCGTACACATGCACTCCAATGATGGAACATCATATCTCAACATCACAACCCATGGGGGACCTGTGAAGTCCATGTACCACTTGCTCCGGAAAGTGACCTCGGATCACGAGCACTCACTTGATCCCGACAAGAAATCTCGGGCATCGTACACTCATTTGTTCCCAGCAAGAAACCTCAGGCAACCTACACTCAGTCCGCTCTGATAAATGACCTCCGGCAGAGACCTCGGAGGCTACACTCTCTCACTTATCATCATCAGTATCATAACCATGCAATATCAATGTATCATGGAAATGAGTATGTATACGATGCAATATAATATCAACAACCAATTCGATCCCAAACAGTACCACATAGGGCATACAAGTAATGTCAATAATAAGGCTACACAATAAGCCACAACGAAATCACAATCTCATTTGAATGTCAATCAAGTAAATTACTGCAATATCATAGTCATGATATATCACTAGTCATAATTATCTAATCTCTCAAAGTGGAAACGAGTCAATAAGTAAATAGAACAAGGTAAGTCAATCAACACATTGGTGTGGCTAGCCCCCAAATCATACAACAAGGCCCAACCTAAGATAATATCCAACCCAACTTCATACCTAAAGGTTTACCTGCATTCTCCGACAAACATACGGTTCGCTAATCGAAGTCTCACCATAAGGTAAACCATAACCTACCTGGAGAGCCGAGAAGCAAAGTCTCTAATATCAAACCTTAGTCTTTCCCTTCCTTTGACCCTCGAGATAATGGAAGTCTAAACATATCTGAATCATGAAATTAGAATCAAGAAGAACATCATTCAAACCTTACATCTATTCAAGACCCAAATCCCAACCTATGGGATGGGGTTTATGAACTAGAAAGATGGAATAAGGAATTTATAGGTCTCAATGTGAAATTAATTTTCTAGGTGATCAATTCCCAAATTTGGGTATGAACCCTAACTTCTAATTCCATAAATTAGCCACTAATTAGGGAGGAATCATGCAAAAATGGATTCTAATCATCAATTTCATGCTCAAGGAAGCTAACCCAATCAATAAATCAAGATTTAATAGCCTAAAATGAAGAACCCATTGAACCCTCTTTTAATCCTCAAGCTCTTAATGACACTAGCATGATAATAGATTCCAAAGTTGATTAATGGAATATGGAATAGCAATGAAGATGGAAGGACTTACCACAATGATTTTCCCACAAGAATTGCCTTGAAATGCTCCCAATAGCTCTATTGTCGAAATGGTAACGAATGAAGAACTTAAGGCTTTTAACACTCATTTAATGAATCTAACTTCCCGACACCGCTTCCGCGCCCACTGAGCATCACCTCTCGAAGAGGCACTACCTCGGCTACCTGAAGCTGCCAGAGTTCTATGGTGATGATAACCCTACCTGGGTCTTTGACAATCTTGAGGAAAATGACTAAGCGCTCCACACGTAAAACAAGCCTCGGGAGGCAAAGTCTGATAAATCAAAATTGAAGACCCACCTGGAACAACTTTGTCAGCTAGTCGAGAATATGAGCCCTCAGAAGCTCTCTGCCTAGATGGCGCACTAGAAGAAGCCTGCAATGTTGACTGCACAGGGCAGCCGAAATAGGATTGATACTGCCTAGAAGATGTCCGGCGCCCCTCGAGCTGGAACCACTATAACCTCCAAACTATCGCTGCCTCTTCTCACTAACCCTCCAAAATCGTGGGCCTTAGCAGCCTCAACTAAGGAAGCATGCTCAACAATGGACTGGAAGGAAGCACCCATGGCCTCAAGCTGAAGGCATGGGATCTGAAGAGCAGTAGAGATCCCACCAACAAATCGTCGAATCTTGTCAGGCTCAGTAGGAATCAGGGGTGCTGAATAACAGGCCAAATACAAAAAGCGAGTGACATAAGGATCAACGGACAATCTTCTCTGATGCAAGTGGAGGAACTCATCTCTACGTGCCTCTCTCAAAGCACGGGGAACATACTTCTCAAGGAAGGCCCGATAAAACTGAGTCCACTTAAGTGGAAGAGAACCCTCTGGTCTGAGAGAAATAAAGTACCTCCACTAGGTCTTTTCGTCTTCGCGAAACTAGTATGACACATAATCGACCCCATGGATCTCAATAATCCCCATCCTGTGCAACAACTCGTGCATGTCCAATATAAACTCATATGGATCCTCTGTAGAAATACCAGCGAATCTCGGCGGCTCCATCTTCTTGAACCTCCCTACTGGCTCCTGATTGGTCAAAGTCATAACACGGCCTGCCACGGGTCTTAGATCATCTCCCGAGACTGGCACTGTATCCATCCGTGGAGCTATAGCTGCAGCAGGATGCGCGGCACGGGTCTGCCTCTGCTTGGGGCTTTGTGCCCCACTTCTAGTCTGTGATCATCCACCCAAAGAAGTAACACCAACGACAGCCTGCAGGGAATCCCAATGAAGTAGAACACGAGCCACAGTATCCTATATCATCTGCTTTGAAATGTACTCGGGGTGTGCCCGAGCTAGAGCCACATCATCCTCGATGATCGGGTCTCGAACCTACTGAACCACAAGCTCTAGAGATGGAGATCTCGCACACCCCTGCCTTACCGCAGGGGCCCTGCCCCTGGCTGGTGCACCCCCACAGCCTCTAGCTCGACTGCATCCTCTAACTGTCCCTCGTCCCCTAGTGCCAGTCGCAGCTGCTGGCTTTTGCACCTGATCTCGGGCTATCGTGGGTCGAGTCCTCACCATCTGTGAGAGAAGAGATAACAATCAGATGCCAGCTAGATTGTTCCAGAAAACAATTAGAATAAAGTAAAACGAAAAAGTGAAACAAAGTGAAGTTTCCTAAATGTCCTATAGCCTCTCGTAGATAAGTACGGAACTCATCATACCGATCCATGAGACTCTACTAAACACGCTGTTGTACTAAAGACCGGGTAACTAAGGGCTCTGATACCAACTTATCACAGCCCATTTCCACTAAGTCGTGCGGCCACCTACCTTTCCCACCTCTGTAAGCGAACCCTTATCCCAACAATCATAAAAACATAAATAAAGCAGAAGAAGATAGAATAACGTATCATGATAATAATATGAGAAAATGCGAAAGTAAATAAAGTACACCCAAGTATTTGGTCTGGTCATACAAGAGCATCTAACTAAATACTACAAGACTGAATAATAGTAATACATAAATAGTCTCAAAATCATATCTCAGGATAGAAATAAAGACATAATAGAAGGAAGAGTGTTCGGGCAGCGAAAGTCCTCATGCTCACCCTAAAAGACTCGAATCAGCAGTACTTGAATATCAGCCACAAGGAGTAGCAGTCGATCCCACCTGGTACAGCATTCATAAAAGAATGCAGCAAGTGTAGCTTAGTGCAAAAAACAAGTGCTGGTAGGTATCATAGGCCCATTAAGACTAGCTAATGTATATAAAGACAACAAAGCAAGTACAAGTCAACACGAATCCATATCCACAGTACAAGTCATCACCTATGTTATAGCATCTAAACCCAACTGTGCCAAGTCTCAGCAAAATTGATTCGAACCGGCACATCACAATCATATCACAACAAGTCATCACCTATGTTGTAGCATCTAAGCCCAACTGTGCCAAGGCTCAGTATAATCATTCTGAACAAGTATATCACAACATATCACAAGAAACCAAAAGGTACAATGCAATGCAATAATGTATGTATAATGAATGCAATTCATATGCACCGTACACATGTACCCTGATGATGGAACATCATATCTCGACAGCACAACCCATGGGGGACCCGCGAAGTCCATGTACCACTCTCTCCAGAAAGTGACCTCAGATCACGAGCACTCTCTCGATCCTGGTAAGAAAACTCATGCATCTTACACTCATTTAGTCCCAGCAAGAAACCTCGGGAAACGTACACTCAATCCGCTCTGGTAAATGACCTCAGATTACAGACTCTCATCTTTCTTTTACGCTCTCCGACAGAGACCTCGGAGGCTACACTCTATCACTTATCATCATCAGTACCATAACCATGCAATATCAATGTATTATGGAAATGAGTATGTATACAATGCAATGTAAGATCAACAACCAATTCAATCACAAATAGTACCATACAAGTAATGTCAATAATAAGGCTACATAATAAGCCACAATGAAATCACAATCTGATCTTAATGTTAATCAAGTAAAATACCACAATATCATAGTCAAGATATATCACTAGTCATAATTAGCCAACGTCTCAACGTGGCAACGAGCCAATAAGTAAATAGAACAAGACAAGTCAATCAACACAATGGGGTGGCTAGCCCTCAAATCAGATCACAAGGCCCAACCAGAGACAATATCCAACAAAACTTCATACCCGAAGGTTTACATGCATTCTCTGACAATATCATCTAAACAAGCGCTTCGTTAATCGAAGTCTCACCATAAGGTAAACCATAACCTACCTGGAGAGCTGAATAGTAATGTCTCCAATAATCAAACCTTAATCTTTCCGTTCCTTTGACCCTCGAGATAATGGAAGTCTAAACATATCCGAATCATGAAATTAGAATCAAGAAGAATATTATTCAAACCCTTCTTCTATTCAAGACCCAAATCCCAACCTATGGGATGGGATTTATGAACTAGAAAGATGGAATAAGGAATCTATAGGTCTCAACATGAAATTAATGTTCTGGGTGATCAATTTCCATCAATTATAAGCTAGAAGAACCGACAAATCACTTAAACTCGGATTCTAGGCAAAACCCCCAAATTTGGGTATGAACCCTAACTTCCAACTCCATAATTAGCCACTAATTAGGGAGGAATCATGCAATAATAGATTCTAATCATCAATTCCATGCTCAATAAAGCTAACCCAATCAATAAAGAAAAGATTTAATAGCCCAAAATGAGGAACCCATTGAACCCTCTTTTAATCCTCAAGCTCTTAATGAAACTAACATGATAATGGATTCCTAAGGTAATTAATGGAATACGGAATAGCAATGAACATGAAAGGACTTACCACAATGATTTTCCCACAAGAATTGCCTTGAAATTCTCCCAATAGCTCTATTTTCGGAATGGTAATGAATGAAGAACTTAGGGCTTTTAACACTCATTTAATGAATCTAATAGCCCGGCACCGCTTCCGCGCCCACTCTATCGTTTTAGCGGCACCGCCTTTGTGGTACCGTGATCGCTTTGGCGGTCATGAACAAATCATCCAGATTGCTATAGCGGCAGGGTCACCGCTTAAGTGGTACCGCTGCCGCGGTCCTAGTGCCGTCATAGCAGGCACAAGAATCCCCCAAGTTTCACAATCACTACCTGAAATCTAGACTATCACCTGAGGCTATCTGCTCACATACCATATAAGCAGACATGCATAAAAAGGCGCTACGAACGCACTAGTAGCCTCGAAATTCCCGACGAAAGTCTAATTGACCGAGTCAACCCCCAATACCTTAAATCCAACTTCCCAACCCAAGTTCCAAAATGCACCCAAGTGCATTGGGAACCAAACCGAATATACGCATAAGTTCTAAAAGACCATCCGGACCTCTCGGAATCGATGGATTCCCAAAAAAATAATTTGTTTATCCAAAAGTCAACTTTGAGTCAACTCTTTTTTGCTTTAAGCCCAAATTTCCCACAAAGTCATCCAAATACCTCCAAAAGCGTGTCAACGGTCCTCTCGGGTCAAATGTTAGCTAAACAAGCTCGAGGAAGGGTCAAAAGTACAGAAAAGACTATAACGACCAAACGGGTCGTTACATCAGATACCAATTAAACCATTGCTTGTCTTCGAGCGACGAAGGGAAAAGAATGAAAAAGTACCTGAATTGGCAAACAACTAAGGATATCGGCTACGCATGTTGGACTCAGTCCCCCAAGTGGCCTCCTCAATAGGACGATGCTTCTATTGCAACTTCACATAAGCTATCTCCTCAGACCTTAACTTTCGAACCTGCCTATCCAAAATCGCAATAGGCTCCTCTTCGTAAGTCAAATTCTCATCGAGCAATACTGAGTTCCTATGAACAATATAAGTACCATCGGCATGATATTTCTTCAGCATAGACATATAGAAAACTGGATGAACGCCTGTCAAGCTAGGTGGCAAAGCCAAATCATAAGCAACATCGCCCACACGATCAAGGATCTCAAATGGCCCAATATACCTCGGACTCAACTTACCTCTCTTCCCAAACCTCATAACACCCTTCATGGGTGAAATCTTTAATAGAACCTGATCACTAAAGGCGAACTCTAAATCTCGGACCTTCCGCTCCGTATACATCTTCTGTCGACTTTGAGCTACCAAAAGCTTGGCCTAAATGACCCTCACCTTTTCAAGAGACTCTCTCAATAGATCCGTACCCCAAGGTGGAACCTCAAATTCATCAAATCAACCAACCGCAGACCTACATATCCTCCCATACAAAGCCTCAAAGGGCGCCGTGTCAATACTTGAGTGATAACTATTGTTATGCGCAAACTCTGCCAACGGCAAGTACAGATCCTAATGACCACCAAATTTTATAAGGCAAGCCCTCAACATAACCTTGAGCACCTGAATGGTCCGCTCGGACTGCCCATCGGACTGGGGGTGGAAAGTTGTACTAAGGTCCACTTGGGTACCCAACTCATCATGAAAAGCTCTCCAGAAATGGGAAGTGAAGATAGTACCCCGATCAGATATGATAGAAATGGGAACCCCATGTAATCTCATAATGTCACAAATGTACAAATTGGCTAACTTCTTCGCAGAATAAGAAGCTTGAACTGGAATGAAATGAGCGGACTTAGTCAACCGCAACTGATCAACTATCACCCAAATCGAATCAAACTTACCTAGGGTCTTTGGAAGACCCACAACCAATCCTCTCCCACTTCCACTCGGGAATGGGCATCCTCTGAAGTACGCCACCGGGTCGCGGGTGCTCATACTTAACTTGCTGATAATTCCCATACTTAGCCACAAAATTGACTATATCCCTCTTCATACGACACCACCAGTAATGCTGCCTCAAATCACGATACATCTTAGTCGCCCCTGGATGAATGGAATATCAAGAGCTATGGGCCTCAGTTAAATCTACTGAACCAAGTCACCAATAAGAGGAACGCACACGCACCCCTTAATCCTCAAAGTACCCTCAGAATCAATCATGGCCTCCTTGGCCTCACCTCTTAGAACCCTATCTCGAATCTTGTTCAACTGAGCATCCTCAAACTGATGAGTTCTGATTTGATCTAACAAGGACGATCTCGCCTCCACAAAAGCTAAAGCTCTGCCTGGGGCTGAAATGTCAAGACGAACGAAACTGCTGGCTAGAGTCTGAACTTCCATGGCCAACGGATGCTCGGAAACAACCAAACAGGCTAAATTCCCCATACTCATGGCCTTGTGACTCAAGGCATCAGCAACCACATTGGCTTTCGCTAGATAATAAAGAATAGAGATGTCATATTCCTTCAGGAGCTCCATCCATCGGCGCTGCTTAGAATAAATATCACTCTGGGTAAACACGTGCTGAAGGCTACGGTGATCGATGAAAACCTCAAAATGGACACCATACAAGTAATTCCTCAAGATCTTCAAAGAGAAGACCACAGCTAACAACTCCAAATCATGGGTACGGTAATTCTTCTCATAGATCTTCAACTGACGGGAAGCATAAGCTAATAACTCTACCCTCCTGCATCAAAACAACACCCAAACCCACACGGGATGCATCACAATAGATTGAGAAATCCTTACCCTCCACGGGCAATTCTAGAATCAAGGCTGAAGTCAAAAGGGTCTTGAAATTTTTAAAGCTCTCCTCACAATCATCGGACCACTGGAAGGGAACATTGTTATGAGTCAATCTAGTCAACGACGAAGCAATAGAAACGAAACCCTTCACAAATCAACGATAGTAACTGGCCAACCCCATGAAACTACGAATCTCGATCACAGTAGTGGGCCTCACCCAATCACTCACAGCCTCAATCTTCTGAGGATTAACCATGATCCCGTCTTTAGACACAAAGTTGCCCAAGAACGCCATAGACTCCAACCAAAACTCGCACTTTGAAACTTAGCAAACAAACTATTCTTCTTCAACAACCTAAGTACAGTGCGAAGATAGCTCTCATTCTCCTCTCTACTCTTGGAATACACCAAGATATCATCAACAAACACAATCACAAAGGAGTCAAGGAATGTCCTAAAGATGTCATTCATTAAAGTCATGAATGCAGTCGGGGCGTTGGTAAGCCCAAATGACATCACCAAAAACTCATAATGCCCATATGTCGTCTGAAAAGCTGTCTTCAGAATAACCTCAGCTCTGATCTTCAGTTGATGGTAGCCTGAGCGAAAGTTAATCTTCGAGAACACTGAAGCACCCTGAAGCTGGTCAAATAAATCATCAATACGAGGCATAAGACACTTGTTGTGAATAGTAACCTTGTCCATCTAGCATTGATCAATGCACATCCTCATAGTTTCATCTTTCTTTTTCACAAACAATACAGGGGCACCTCAAGGGTAGACACTCGGTCTAATGAACTCCTTTCTCAATAAATCCTGTAACTACTCCTTAAGCCCTCTCAACTCGGCAGGTTCCATCCGACATGGCAGAATAGAAATAGGGCGGGTGCCGTGCCCGAATCCAATGGGAATGGACTCAAGGGGTGGAGATGCAACAGCAGTGTCACGCACTTGAGCCAGATAATCTAAACACCCCTTGTTGACTAATTTCTTTTCCTGAAGAAAGGAAATAATCTTTTTCGAAGGGGGACTAGGAGTACCCCTCCGCTCAAGTCTAGGAATGCCCGGCAAGGCTAAAGTGACGATCTTGGCATGATAGTCCAAGATCGCATGATAAGGAGAAAGCCAGTTCATACCCAAAATAATATCAAAATCCACCATGTAAGGTATCATCAAGTCTATCCCCGTGTCATAACCCATAAAAGTGACCAATAACGACTGATAGACTCGATCAACCATAACAGAATCTCTGACTATATTAGACACATGAATAGGTACCGCTATGCTATCACAAGTCAAGTCCCAACCAATAGCATTATATACAGACACATACGTTTAATTTGAACCAGGATCAAATAATACAGATGCCGCACTATGTCGGATAGAAACGGTACCTGAAATGACAGCATCTGAAGCCTCCACCTCGGGTCTACCTGAGAACGAATAAAATTGGGCCCCACCATAACCAGACTGTGATCTACCTCTCGAACTCGGGAACCCACCTCTAGAAATATGTGGACCACAGCGGCCTGACTGAGCACCGCCTCTCAAAAAAGCACCACCTCAGCTACCTGAAGTTGTCGGAGTCCTCTGGGGCTGATAACCCTGCCTGGGTCACTGACAATCTCAAGCAAAATAATAAAGCACTCCACACGTAAAACAAGCCTTAGGAGGCGGAGTGTGATGAACCGAAACTAATAACCCAGCTGGAACGACTCTGTCTGCTGGTCGAGAATATGAGCCCTCAAAAGCTCTCTACCTGGATAGCCCACTAGAAGAAGCCTGCGATGTTGACTGCACAGGGCGGTCGGAATAGGACTGATACCACCTAGAAGATTGTCTGGTGCCCCTCGAGTTGGAACCACTATAACCTCCAAACTGTCGCTGTCTCTTCTCACTAACCCTCCAAAAGTGCGAGCCTTAGCAACCTCGACTAAGGAAGCACAAAAATGGACTAGAAGGAAGCACCCATGGCCTCAAGCTGAAGTCATGGGATCAGAAGAGCAGTAGAGAGCCCACCAATAAATCGTCGAATCTTGTCAAGCTCAGTAGGAATCAGGGGTGCTGAATAACGGGCCAAATGCAAACAGCGAGTCACATAAGCATCAACGAACAATCTTCTCTACTACATATGGAGGAACACATCTCTACGTGTCTCTCTCAAAGCTCGGGGCACATACTTCTCAAGGAAGGCCCGATAAAACTGAGTCCACGGAACTAGAAGGGAACCCTCTGGTCTGCAAGTAATGAAGTACCTCCACCAGGTCTTTGTGTCTCCGCGAAACTGGTATGACACATAATTGACCCTCTGGGTCTCAACAATCCGCATCCTGTGCAATAATTCGTGTATGTCTAATATAAACTCATATGAATCCTCTCCAGAACATCCATAATTCGTGTATGTCTACCTCGATAAACGAACTCTTATCCCCAAAATCATAAAAACATAAATAAAGCAGAAGAAGATAGAATAACGTAAGTCTAAAGATAATAATATAAGAAAATATGAAAGTAAATGAAGTACACTCCAGTATCTGGTCTGGTCATATAAGAGCAACTAACTAATACTACAAGTCTGAATAATAGTAAAACATAAATAGTCTCAAAATCATGTCTCGGGATGGAAATAAAGACAAAATAGAAGTAAGAGTCTTCGGGCAGCAAACGTCCTAATGCTCATCCTGAAAGACTCAAATTAGCAGTCCTTGAATATCATCCATGAGGAGTAGAAGTCGATCCCACTTTGTACCCTGCATTCCTAAAAGAATGCAGTAAGTACAGGTCAGTACAAACAACAAGTACTAGTAGGTATCATAGGCTGACTCAGACTAGCTAACGTATATAAAGACAACAAAGCAAGATAAACACATAAACCAGCAAGTACAAGTCCACACGAATCCATATCCACAGTACAAGTCATCATCTATGTTATGGCATCTAAACCCAACTATGCCAAGTCTCAATATAATCGATCCGAACCAGTACATCACAATCGTATCACAACAAGTCATCACCTATGTTATAGCATCTAAGCCCAACTCTGCTAAGTCTCAGTATACTCATTCTGAACCAGTATATCACAATCATATCACAACATATCATAGGAAACCAAAAGGTACAATGCAATGCAATAATGTATGTAGGATGAATACAATGCATATGCACCGTACGTATGTACTCCGATGATGGAACATCACATCTCAGCAGCACAACCCACTGGGAACCCGCGAAGTCCATGTACCACTCGCTCCGGAAAGTGACCTCGGATCATGAGCACTCTCTTGATCCTGGTAAGAAAACACATGCATCTTACACTCATTTAGTCCCAGCAAGAAACCTTGGGAAACGTACACTCAGTCCGCTCCGGTAAATGACTTTGGATTACGGACTCTCATCTTTCTTTTACGCTCTCCGGCAGAGACCTCGAATCTACACTCTCTCACTTATCATCATCAGTACCACAACCATGCAATATTAATGTATCATGGAAATGAGTATGTATACGATGCAAAGTAATATCAACAACCAATTCAATCTCAAACAGTACCATACAGAGCACAAAAATAATGTCAATAATAAGGCTACACAATAAGCCACAATGAAATCACAATCTCATCTCAATGTCAATCAAGTAAAGTACCGCAATATCATAGTCATGATATCTCACTAGTCACAATTACATAATGTCTTAATGTGGCAACGAGCCAATAATTAATAGAACAAGGTAAGTCAATCAACACAATGGGGTGGTTAGCCCCCAAATCATATAACAAGGCCCAAACTTAGAAAATAGCCAACCCAACTTCATACCTAAAGGTTTACATGAATTCTCCGATAATATCATTTAACATACGCTTCGCTAATCGAAGTCACACCATATAGTAAACAACAACCTACCTGGAGATCCGAACAACAAAGTCTCCAATAATAAAACCTCAATTTTTCCCTTCCTTTGAGCCTCGAGATAATGGAAGTCTAAACATATCCAAATCATGAAATTAGAATTAAGAAGAATATTATTCAAACCTTTCTTCTATTCAAAACCCAAATCCCAACCTATGGGATGGGATTTATGAACTAGCAAGATGGAATAAGGAATATATAGGTCTCAACATGAAATTAATGTTCTAGGTGATCAATTTCCATCAATTATAATCTAGAAGAACCAACAAATCACTTAAACTTGGATTCTAGGCAAAACCCCCAAATTTGGGCATGAACCCTAAATTCCAATTCCATAAATTAGCCACCAATTCGGGAGGAATCATGCAATAATAGATTCCAATCATCAATTCCATGCTCAATGAACCTAACCCAGTCAATAAATTAAGATTTAATGGCATAAAATGAAGAACCCAGTGAACCCTCTTATAATCCTCAAGCTCTTAATGAAACTAGCATGATAATGGATTCCTAAGGTGATTAATGGAATATGGAATAGCAATGCAGATTGAAGGACTTACCACAATGATTTTCCCACAAGAATTCCCTTGAAATTCTCCCAATAGCTCTATTTTCGGAATGGTAATGAATGAAAAATTGGGGCTTTTAACACTCATTTAATGATTCTAACTGCCCGACACCGCTTCAGCGCCCACTCTAGAGTTTCAGCGGCACCGCCTCTGCGGTACTATGAGCGCTTCGATAGTCATGACCAAATCATCCAGACCGTTATAGCAGTAGGATCAGCGCTAAAGCAGTACCGCTATCACGGTCTTGGTGTCGCCATAGCGGGCACGAGACACCAGAATACCCCAAGTTTCACAATCTCAACCCGAAATCCCGACAATCGCCTGAGGCCATCTGCCCATATACCATATACGCAGACATGCATAAAAACACGCTACAAAAGAACTTGTAGCCTCAAAATTCCTAACGGAGATGTCGTTGACTGGGCCAACCCCCGATACCTCAAATCCAACTTCCCAACCCAAGTCCCAAAATGCACCCGAGTGCATTAGGAATCGAATCGCATATACGCACAAGCTCTAAAAGACCATTCAGACCTCTCAGAATTGATGAATTCTCAAAAAAGGTTTGTTTACCCAAAAAGTCAACTTTGAGTCAACTCTTTTTCACTTTAAGCCCAAATTTAAGACAAAGTATCCCAAATCAAATCCAAAGACCTCAGAAAGCATGTCAACGGTCTCCTCGGGTCAAATGTGAGATGAACAAGCTTGGGGAAGGGTCAAAAGTACCGAAAAGACTATAACGACCAAACGGGTCGTTACAAGTTGCGTTTTGGGTACTTGGTTAGAAACTTGATTTAATATTTTTGGGGGTTGACTTGGTAAATTATAATTCCGTTGGAAAATCTGAGGCCATGGGTTGGTTTGTAGAAGGTTTTTGAGTTTGTCCGTATTTTTGGTTTGTTTCTGGAAGGTCTCGGATGAATCTTGGGTATTGGGAAGAATTAATGGAAACAACTAAAAAAACATCTGGTGTTTGGTACTGGCTGTGGTGAGGACTAGTGAGCCACAGCGAACCCGCGATAGCGTGGCCTGGTCTACTGGTGCGGGACTCTGGAAGTTTTGGGGCATCCGCTACAGCTGTAGTCTTCCAACTATAGCGCGCTTGCCAACTCTAATTTTCGAGTCTTAAGTCCCATTCACCAAAAACTTATTTCTAAGAACTTGGGGAGTCAAATATTGAATAAAATTGGTGGAATCATCTTTTGTGGTAAGTTCCAATCCATTATCTTGCTTATTTACCTTTCTTCTTTGATTTTCCATAGTGGTTTAAGGTCCTAAAATGGTGGGTGATGAGACCTAAGCTTCTAATCATGAAACCCTTAGTAAAAATTAATTATGGTTGATTAACTTACTGTTTATATCATCTAGAAGTGTTGATTAATATATTCTAGGGTTGAATTGCTTGATAGTCCAAGAATCTAAGTATGGGACTTAGGTTTCACCTAAATTGGGGGTTTTGACTAATTGATGAAATTGAAGGGTCTAATGTGATTGGAAACCCATTAATTTAAGGATTATGATTGTTGAGACTATGGGTAAGTAATTTCACTCTTAATTTCCCATTTTGAACTCGTGACTAACTAGGGGTATTTTGAGTAACTTTTACCGAATTGATTTCTCGTTCGATTAGTTGGTTGTCAGGGTCATTTACTTACTTACGATGTTATTTACTAGACTACCATCATTCTGAGGTGCTTCAAAAATAGAAGGCTCGTCTGGGGTAGTTTGTGGATCCTGTTCTGCATTCGAGGTAGGTTACGACTTACCTTAGTTAGACTTTAATTAGTGAAACATATATATTGTGTAGAATTGACAGGAGGAAGTATGATTAGGTCTTTGGACATGATGTCTGGTTGGATCTTACCTAGGTATGTATGACTTCTGACTATGTGGGCTTGTCGCAATTATTTACTCATTGTGATGGTGTATTTATATTCATACTGTGGTGATTTGGGATGATATTCTATTAGGTTGGTTGATTGTGGCTTGTTTCCTTAATTGATGTGTTGTGATACAGGTTGCACTCATTTCTCTCTTGTGGTGTCATTTATCATTAGAGAAAGGAAGGATAATGAGATTAGGCCCGAATCATATTGTATAATTATGATGATATCATGCACTTGGTACTGATGATGATACATGAGTAAATGGAGCACTTTAATGGCACAAGACTTTGTTGTGAGGTGTACTTGTTATATTTAGAAATAAAGGGTGTCATAGACTCTTTATGTTGATTAAGATGGTTTGTATGATTCATTTCATGGTTGAGCTGATTTATCTAAGTCCTGATATGGCTTATGGCATTGTGACTTGTACTTTCATTAGCATTTGATTTCATTGATTTATCATGCTTACTTTTGAGCTGCTGATTTATATTGGGGTTCTAGCCTTGAACCATATTTGATTACTCATCTTGCATACAATATATGTATATAAGGCACATCTGAACTTGGTTTTCTGATTATCGTTTGAGATACTGAGACTCGACAGACTTGTGTTTTAGAAGTTTCATCTTAGGTTGTGATTCGATTATGGGATATTCTATGACCTTGGTTTGGGTATTATGTGCCTATTTACTTATTTATGTTGATTTTATGCTTATATGCATGTACTAATCTTAGTCGGCCTATGATATTTACTCAATACTTGTTGTTTGTACTGATGCTACTCTTGTTGTACTCCTCTCTGAGTGTAAAGTATGTTATGTACTGATGCTACTCTTGTTGTACTTCTCTTTGAGTGTAGATTATGTTACTAGTTCCAGTTCCCGTCCTCTAGGGTGATCTGAGTCTACTCGGTAGAGATTCCAGGGTGAGCTTTTGGGCTAGATCCGCATTCAGAGACTCTTTTTGTATTTAACTGTCTACTTTGTATTCTTGAGATAGTATTGGAATTTGAGATTTGTATTTTCTATTAGACTTGTATCTATGTAATAGTGGCTCTTGTACTAGTCCAGACTAGATTTTGGGGTTATTCTTAGTTTCGTACTTATCATTCATATAATTTGAATTTGTTAGTTAAATCATTGTTTATTTCCGCATAATTCTTATAAATGATTTAGGAATGGTTCGCCTACCTGGGAGGGAAAGTGTAGGTGCCATCACAATTCACGAATTGGGTCGTGACACCATTAAGTGCTATAATAATAGTACTCCCAACAGATTTTTAAACTAAATGCAAAGATTACCATACTAAGAAAATCCCTAATGATCCTTTTCATTTTGATAAGTAAAGAATTAACTTTATTCAATAGCATGACTGGCTCAATACACAAGTCACTAAGGAAAATTAAGGGGGGGAAAACTTTACTAGGACAGAAGGAGTAATCACATAACCAAGCGAGAACAAAGTAACATCTGCTGATCTATTGAATCCGGCAATTTTGAATGATATCAATCAGAGGAAGAAACAAGCAGTGACTCTAATTCCAATTAAGAAGATTTTTTTTCTTCAAGGAGTACCATATCTAAAATGGACTGAGAAAGAGGTGGCTCGTATGAATACCATTGAGAATTTACAATATGCAGTTGTGGGTAAATTCTCCTATGGAATTCCAGATATTGAGCAACTTCGCAATTTGATCCCTACACAATGTGGAATGAAAGGAGGACGCAAAGTTGGATTTTTCAGAAGTCGACATGTACTAATTAGATCATCCTTATTAGACGACTTTGTGAATCTGACTTCAAAACATGCATATTATATAAGTGATAAGGAAGGATACTCATACCAAATGAGGCCTCTCATATATGCTTCTAAGTTCAAAATTGATAAGGAGACTATAAAGAAATGGCATGGGTTTCTTTCCTAAATATACTGTCCGCTTATTTCTGTGAAGGAATCCCTGTTCTCAATTGCTTCAATAGCAGGAATACCATTACATTTGGATATGGAAACAATCAATAAAACAATACCTAGTTGTGCAAGGGTCAAAGTTTAGTGGATTTACTAACAGATCTACCCAACTCTTCAAGATGGATATTGAAAATGAAAGTACAAGAGATATAAGGACAATAAATGTAATGATTCATTATGATTACCTTCCCAAATACTGTAGAGAATATAGATTGCAGGTTCATAATGAGTATGAATGTAGAGTTATTAATCCAGCACTGGCTCAAGTTAAGGAAGAAATGGAAAAGGGCAAAGAAGAATGTAGCAATACTACAAGCAAGAAGAAACAAAACAAAGATATACACGCACACAACATGGAGGGGAAAGTAGATGAACATCAAAAGCAAAGTAAGGAAGTACCAGTGAGTGATAAATAGGATAAAACATATGAAAAGGAAAAGCAAAGGGGAAAGGAAGAAGGTAAAAACAAGAAGGTGGAGAATATTGGGCACAGGGGTTATCATAACTCTACTAGAATTCTATCTAGTGGAAGAGTTTTGGGAAATCATGGAACCTGGAATCCTGTTTAGAATAATAGAGGGCATAAGGCTGCAGAGAATCAGATCAGGAGAGAAGAAGAAGGACAGCAGGTAGCAAAAGTTGATAATCCAGTGTAAATAAGTAACAAGTTTGCTGCATTGGAAGAGCAAGAGCAATCAATAGAGGAAGTAGCGGGAGAAGAAGACAAATATCAACATATTGATAAACAACTAGTGGAGAAACAAGCTGAAGAGGTGAATATTGAGCTATTGAATGATAAATATACAAAGAGTGAGGTGAAAGAGCAGACAGGAGAAAATGCAGCAGCAGACAAAGAGAAACAACAGTCACAAAGAAAGGAGGAAAAAGAAGAAAGCAATTAAAAAAAAGAGTTCAAAGACATGGATGAAGGCTTCATTTGGAGAATCAAATGGGAAAATTCAGGGACAAGAAAATACAACACACAAGGGGCAAAAACAGGCAGGAAATGATAAGAAAAAGGCAGATAATGAGGTTACTTCACAAATGCAGATGGATGTAGGTGCTAACAAGTGTGGAGACGGATGTGAGGAGAAGGAGAAAACTGAAGAAGAAGAAGAAGAAGAAGAAGAAGAAGAAGAAGAAGAAGAAGAAGAAGAAGAAGAAGAAGAAGAAGAAGAAGAAGAAGAAGAAGAAGAAGAAGCAGTAAATAGTCAAGAGTCAGCAGTTCATGTGATGGATAGTTCTAATGTTGCTACTAAGACTTATTATGGGGAGAGAGATCTAGAGGATTCACTGCAGTCTGATGCTGCTAAAGTTCCAGAGGAAGCAGGGCTAAGTGACACAGCAACAAACATTTCAATTGGATTACAACAGCAAAATAAGGAAAAGGATTATATGGGTGTTAAAAACAAACCACCTGATGATCAAGCTTTGACAGTACATTCAGTAGATTTGCTAAGAAATGGTGATGATGCATTTCCAGTAGAATTAGAAGCAATAGATCCAAATGTTCATGTCAAAAACAGCTAGCAACCCAAAAATCACCAACTGCACAGCTACAAGACATTGGGGTACACAAAGTAACACTAGAAAAAATTCAGCAGGCCAGTGAATAGATTCCGCAAGTAGAAGCGGAAACGGGGAAAGTAGTCAGTTCCAATATCATCCACAAGATTACAGCAGAAGCAGACTTGTCCCTAAATGCTATTGCTAAAAGTGGAAGAAAATAAAAAAAAAACAGAAGGAAGTTCCACGCAAAAGGGTGAACCCAAAGAGAGTAGCAACTTCAAAGAATAAATGATGATTAAATCTCTAATTTGGAATATTAGGTCTGTTAATACTCAACAGGCTTTTCATAGACTGATCATGTTACAAAGGCAATATAAATGTTCTATTGCAGCTCTAATGGAACCATTTCAGAACTATAGACATTTGCACAAGTATAAAAGAAGATTGGGCATGGAGACTGCTTTTCCTAACTCTAATGGTAAAATATGGGTATTCACAAAAGCTGTAGTACAATGTCAGATTATAATGGACACAGAGCAACAAATTACCTTGAAGTTGTTTCATTAAGATATAGGCAAAGACATTCATGCTACTTTTTGTCTATGCCAAATGGAATGAAGGGGGGAGGTTGGGATTATGGGATAACTTATACCATTTGGAAAATTTCATAGATTTTCCTTGGATGTTAGGAGGTGATTTCATGTTATTTTATCAGAATAGGAAAATTGGTTGGTTTTCCTGTCACATTAGCTGAGTGTGAAGACTTTGCTTTTTGTATCAATTCTTGTAGTTTATTTGATATGGGTTATAAAGGAAGCCCATTCACTTGGTGGAATAGCAGGGCAGCAGTGGATTGTATTTTCAAAAGGCTGGATATAATTGTGGTGAATATTCCCTTTCAAAATATTTTTCAACAAATAGAAGTTGAGCACCTATCTAAACCAAGATCAGATCATGCCCCCTTGATCTTATCTTATGGAGAAGATGTTGTCATGTGTATAAAACCATTTAGGTTTCTTGATTTCTGGATTCAACATGGAACATTTAAGGAGGTGGTAACACAGAATTGGATCACTCATTTTGTAGATTCTCCATTCATGGCTGTCAAACAGAAGTTAAAAAACTTAAAGGGTGCTTTGGCTAGATGGAGCAAGGAAACCTGTGGAGATATATTCAAGCAACTAGCTATAAGGGAGGAAGGAAGCTTTGTTTGAAGAGGAACCAAACATTATTAAAAGGATTGTTCTTTAAAATGCTCAAGCTTAAATGACAAAATACTTAAGCCTTGAAGAACAATACTGGAAACAGAAATCAGGGTTTAAGTGGTATACTGAAGGGGATAGAAACACCAGCTTCTATCACAATTATGTCACTGGAAAGACGAAGAAATTACATATGGCTAGAATAAATGATGGAGATAGACACTGGTTGGATAATATGGAAAATATAAAAAAAGAATCAGTAAGGTTTTACCAGAACCAATTTTCTCAAGAAGGAGAGTCAAATAACTTTGAGATTCTAAAACATGTGCCTTCTATGATCTCTTATGAGAAAAATATGTCATTGTATGCATATCCCTCAAAGGAAGAAGTCAAACAGGCAGTTTTTGCTCTAAGTGGAGATAGTGTAGGTGGACCAGAAGGGTACAGGTTTGTTTTATTAGAATTGTTGGGAGATTGTAGGGAATGATGTGCATGCTGTGGTACTATCTTTTTTTGATGGTGCTGAACTTCTAAATCAATAACTCATACTAATTTGGTTCTCATACCAAAAAAGCATCTTGTTCAGACCTTTTTAGATATGAGACCAATTAGTTTGTCTAACTTTTTCAATAAGGTCATATCAAGGGTTGTGCATGGAAGAATGGAAAATATATTACCTTCTTTGATCTCATCAAAACAGTCAGGCTTTGTGAAGGGGAGAAGTATTTTTAAGAATATTCTATTAACTCAAGAGATTGTTTCAGATATTAAAATCAGAGGAAAGCCTGCTAATATAGTGGTGAAGTTGGATATGGCTAAAGCTTATGATAAGGTGTCTTCGAAGTATCTATTTCATGTGCTGAGATCTATGGGATTTGAAGAGAACTTTCTAAACTTAATTGGGAGGTTAATCTCCAACAAGTGTTACTTTATATTACTTAAAGGCCAAACAACAGGTTTTTTCAAGTCTACAAGGGGGGTAAAGCAAGGGGACCCTCTATCCCCTACTTTATTCCTTCTTTCAGTTGAGGTTCTATTAAGGGCTCTGAATTCTTTGTTTGATAATACCGCTTATGTTGGGTATGGAATGCCTAAGTGGTCTAACCCTTTAAACCACTTGGCATATGCTAATGGCACAATTATCTTTGTATCAGCTCACACACATTCATTGCAAGTATGGGAATATTGAATCAATATGAGCAAACTTCAGGACAACTTATTAATAAGGAGAAAGCTCTTTCTATATGTACTCAAAGGTTTGGAATGACCTAATTCAGTCTGTAGAAGACAACACTAGTTTCAAAAAAAAAAGGCAACTTCCTTTTACTTACCTAGGGTGTCCCATTTTTCACTCTAAGAAGAAGAAAGAGTTTTATGCTGAATCAATCAAGAAGATGAAGGGAACAATACATTCATAGAAGGTAAGATATTGTCAATTGGGGGTAAGGAAATATTAATAAGAAGTGTATTACAATCCATGCCTTTCTTGTATCAGTGCTGTAAAGAACTTATTTAGAAAGTAATAAATAAAATCCATTAAGCCTTTTAGTGGGTTGCTTAAAAAAATTAGTTAGTTATCATTCCATGACAACTAAATATTAACACATAAAGCAACTTTCAAATAAAAATCCCTAAGATTTTGTTGGATCACGTTAAACAGAAATCCTCAAGCAATTGAGTTCCTAAATTATAGCTAAACAATATCATCAATGCTCAACAACTGATTTTTATTTTTAATCTCTCTTCTAAAAATGATTTTGTCATAAATTATGATTTTATTGGTACTTTCTCTCTCTTCCAATAATGGTGGCTTTACACGTTAGGGATATAATTTATTTGTTAAATTATTACAATACATGTTATTTAAATTTTATGATAATGATATAATTTAAACACACTATAATAATCGTGTAATGTGTATTTAAGTGGGATTCAAACGAAATATGTACATTGTATATTATACACGGTATAACTAAAATATGCGTGAAATGAATTTATAAACGGTATAATCAAATATATACGTGAAATAAATTTATGCATGGTATAATTAAATATATGGGTAGAATAAATATATAAACGATATTATAATAGGGGATAATTAGATATATATACATGGTATAATAATGCATATAATACATGTTATATGAGTTAAATATTATTAAATCCTACATCTAATTATACACAGAAATAATATGGCATAAATGTATAGAATATATGTTAAAGTAAAAAAAAAAAAATTAAATCATACATGTAAATATACACAGAAAATATACTAGGAAAATACATGGTATATACATATAAATTATAATATATAATGAAAATATGAGATATTGATGTATTTGTGTGAATAATGGAGTTAATAGATGATTGAAGAATCAGAATTGGGGGAATAAAGACGAGAGAGAAAATGGAATTAGTCGGTAGCTTCTTACGTTTTAATTTGTGGAGTCCCTTGATTGTGGAGTCTGTTTATTTGTTTTTAAAATAATGCTATATTTGTAACACAATCTGTTATTTTTAAAACAAAACAAAAGTAATGTTATTCAGGCAAATTATCTTTAATAAGTGTGCCACCACCTAAATTTTCCCATTGTTGTTTTAGGCCCCTAAATTTTGGGGCCCATTTTTTAATAGTTAATTACTAAATGCAGACTTCGGTGTATAGATCTCGTTTTAAAAGAAAACATATCGAATTAACATAGAAAATAGTTCATAGTAGTAGTCTCTTTTGCTCAGCAAACTATGCCAAAAAACAACCGTCTCATGTTTAAACAATGTCAATAATTTTGAGTTTAACTATTAAATCTGTTGTAATAATTTATCTTTACTTTAGATGTATACCTCATACACATGTTTAACAACAATAAATAATATGTGATCTAAAAATATTTTGACTAATTGACACGGGAAGTACGTGTGGCGCACCAGATGCACGTGTTATGCACGCAGAAACTAGTTTTATTTAATGTATTTGGGACCTCTTATTAAGATTTGACTTTAGACCACCAATTTTATTGAGCCATCCTCATTGAATAGTAACCAAAATAGTAATAATTCTCTTGCCGGCACACATTTATACAGATACGCAGAAACTAGACTATTCGTCTATTTCAAGAAATCACAGCACGTTTACTCATTCCCTTGAGTAGCTTATGTGTCTTGCTTGTTTAGTCACACTTCATTTTAGCTTTATTTATATCTCCTCCTTAAATGAGGATAATTCTATCACGCACGTACTATAAAGTCAATAAAATTGGTAAATAAACACTTTCATGATTCTTTTATACAAAGAAACTACAAATACAAAATTCTAGGATATATTTCAATATATATTCAACCATGTAACATTGCAAATTATATATTTATACATATATGTGTGTGTATAATATAGTAGAGTATATATTCAGGGGCGGAGCTAGTAAGGGCCAAGGGGGTTCCGAACCCCCTTAGCCCAAACTTACACTATATATACAAGGTTTAAAATATTTTTTATGTATATATAGTAGATGTTGAACCCCCTTAACTTTTTTCTTGTGCTTACTTCTTTATATTTTTGAACCCCCTTAATAAAAATTCTATCTCTGCCACTGTATATATTAACAACACTAAATTGTCGATCAACCATAATATGAATGGTTGTAGTCACGACGACAAGTCGGGCATTTGATCTCCCGACTCATCCAAGTTGAAATACACTCATTGTGGTGTGCAGGGAGAATCCTTACATGCTCGCTTGGTTCAAAGTCGGACAGGCATATGTGACTCGTAGTTTCACTAAATTCTGTGCTTTCTATTACGAAGTACTGTACAGGCGGAAACAAGTCAACCGTTCTTTGGCTACATCTTTTAGTGGCCAATTTTTGTATTTCATTAAACAGAGTAGATATATTAGTATAATGATTACAGTCCAGACCATCAACTTTGTTATAGCTGGAACTTCGTGGGTGAATAAATAATTGCGAGAATCTGGATCTGATGACTTGAATGACATGATAAAGATGAGTTGTATAGAAATTCAAATTATAGAATGATTTCGATAACGAGTATTGTAGGTTGCTTAATAAAATTGTGTACAATACTTGTACGTGTCATGCACATATTCAGTATAAAGAAAGTATCCTACTACTAATGAATCCAGTAGAATAAAATATATATTTTATATCTCATAATTAAAAATAGAGAATAATCTAGACATTGTAGATTGCAGAACAAAATTGTGTACATACTTGCACATCTGATGCATATAACAATTTCAATGACAATGAATAATCAATCACGCAAAGAAAATTGTGCCAGATTCTATTTCAATCAAAACATAAGGCTAAATATAATGAGGAAAATGAATAATGAATTTCTTGTGAGCATGCATGAGTTTTAAAGAATTATTCTAATGAGATTGGATAAATAGTTTTAACGAGTCACATTATTTATTATTTATGGACATCAAAGGGGAAGTGTGATGAAATATTAGAATTATGGTGCATGTTCATAACTCCTAAGAAGTTACTCCCATTACTCGTCCATGATGTATAGCTAATACTCCACTACTTCTCACCATTATGGTTGTAACTTGTTACTCTCACACCCCATAACCTCCCCCGTGATCTTTACCACAATTTCGATGGTTAATGTCATGTTCATGACACATTTGATGTTTCCCAGTCTCCCTACAAATAGAGATATTGAGAATCATGTTGTGTGCACATTTAAATACATTTGGAAGAAATAAGAAAAGTTCTAACCTCGCTTGTCTCTTTATTTCTATTGATTTCATCTTTTAATATTGTTACTCTGTTAGCTTAGTTTCTTAACTGTAGGAATATAATTAAATAAAATTATTAACGAAAGAAAAATATTGTGAATTTCATATATTTAAAGGGCATTCTTAACCATATTATTCTTTTATTTCACGTACACAAATGTATAGTAGAGATGATGATATTCACGACTTACTGCTAACGGCAATAATCAATTGCAATCATGGCTTACCTTAGACCCTAATCATTGGCTATAATCACATATTAGAAGTTAACCTCTCCAATCAATTATTAGAAGATAATTTTCTTCTGTATAATGTAAGATATTTCACATCATGCCAAAAGGTAATTAAACGCCAAAAAGAGAGGATAAATGCAAATTTCTTTCGGACGTGGATGTGGGGCAAAATCTATCTGCAATCAATAACTATACATAATATATTAATTTATCATGATTAAGTGATAAAAATTAAATTATATATCATTTTCGGTCTCAATATATGTGATAAATTTTTCTTTAGTTTTTGTTCAATAGAGAACGATACTCTTTTATATTTATGGAGGAAGGGATGAGCGATCGGATCAGATGAGATTTCGGTATATTTTGGAAGAACTCGGGTGAGGCGGATATGGAGTAGCTCACTGGGGTATTTAATGTCATATTTAGGACGATTAAAATGCTAGAGGAGTGGAGGTGGAGTAAAATGTTTCCGTCATACAAGAATGAGGTTAGTACCTAGAACTGCAATAACTATATATGAAAGTTCGAGAGAGGGTGGTTGAGATGAGGATCAAGAGGGGTGTGCCTATCTCCGAGAGCCGATTCGAATTCATGTCGGACCGATTGACTACCGAAGTCATCCATCTTGTAAAAAGACTATTGGAGCAATATAGGGACAAGAAGAGAGACTTACACATGGTGTTCAGTGACCTAGAAAAGGCATATGATAAAGTCCCGATGAAGGTCCTTTGGAGATGTATGGAGTCTAGGAGTGTACTTATGGCATACATTAGGACTATTAAGCATAAGTACGATGGAGTCAAGACCCGGATTAGGATAGTGGGAGGTGACTCAAAACATTTCCCAGTCATGATAGGGTTACACTAGGGATCGACTCTTAACCCGTTCCTTTTACCTTAGTGATGAACGAATTGACACAACATATTCAAGATGTTTGTCGTGGTGTATGTTATTCACAAATGACATAGTATTTATTGACGAGGTGTGCAGTTATGATAGGCTAGAAGTTTGGAGGAAGGGCCTAGGGTCTATAGGTTTCAGGTTAGAGCAGGACTAAAACAGAGTACCTGGAGTGCAAGTTCAGTGATGTAACGCATGAGGCAGAGATGAAAGTGAAGTTCGGGGAACAAGTCATACCTGAGAGAGGAAGATTCAAGTATCTTAGATCCATAATCCAAGAAAACGGGGAGATTGACGATGATGTCGCACACCGTATTTAAGCGGGGTGGGTGAATGGAGGCTCGCCTCCTGGGTGGTGTGCGATAAAAATGTGTCACCTAGGCTTAAAGATATGTTCTACAAAGTGGTGGTTAGACCAATATTGTTGTGTAAGGTAGAGTGCTAGCCAGTCAAGAACACCCACGTACAAAAGATGAAGGTAGCAGAGATGAGGATGCTTAGATGGATGTGCGGCATACCCGGAGAGATATGATTAGGAATGATGCTATACAAGGCAGGGTGGGGGTGCATCAGTGGCGGAAAAGATAATGAGATGGTTCGGGCATGTGAAGAGAAGGTGTGAGGATACACCAGCAACGAGGTGCGAGAGGTTGGTTGTAGCAGGATTTAGGAGAGATAGAGGACCGAAGAAGAACTGGGGGGAGTTGATTAGGCCGGACATGACATAGCCTCAACTGACTGAGGACTTGACTTTAAATAGGAAGGTATGAAGGTCGAGGATAAGGATAAAATGGTAGTAGGTCATCGAGGGGGGAGCGTACCTGGAGTGCAGTACTTATTCTCCTCGTTTCCTTTTCCTTTAGTAGCAGTACGTCACATAGTCACTTATTCTTTGATGTTTATTTCTATATATTGCTGCATTTGTTTTGTATTTTGCTTTTTTGTTGTCTATTTTCTTACGATCATGCATCAGATACCTCTCTTTTGAGCCGAAGGTCCTCCGAAAATAACCTCTCTGCCCCCACAAAGATAGGAATAAGGTATGTAGATCCCACCCTCCTCGGACCCCTTTGTGGAAATACACTTGGGTATGGTGTTGCTCTTTTATATTTAGAAATAATTCAATTTTCAATTTTTTATTTATTTTTAATGGGATTATATATAAGCACACAAATGACTAAAAATTGTTTTAGACCATAAATTTTAATAACTTTTTTTCTTAAGTTTTGGACTCAATCAATATTGTAATGTGAATTAGGATGGAAAAAATATTAATTAAATGTAATTTAACAATAACATTGTACTCCTTCTGTTCACTTCTGGTTCATTATGGACTTTGCATATCCCTTATGATATAATAAATGAAGTGTGTAATTTACCATAATACTCATATATTAATTGGTGCATATTATTAATGGATTTGAAAAATAATTTGAAATGAGTAATTATAAATAAAACAGAAAAAAATAAATTTTCTTTTCTTGATATGCTAAAAGTGATAAATAAAAGTAAAAATGTATTTTAAAAATACTGAACAAGTAACAATAAGTGGAGAGAGTATATGAAAACACGTTTTATTTCGCGTGAGTTGGTGTAAGTAACTGTGTGTAAATTTTGCTCAGTCCATGTTAAAGATGATATATGATTGAGCAATAAATATGATCCATGCATGGCCAGACAAGACATCATAATCCCACAACTACCACTACGTAATATTATAATTATCACTTTTTGACTAACATTTAATTTGCATCAACAGTACTTGGCCGGCCCTGCTAATATGAATTGCTATTTATGGGCTAGGGGCCTGGCAGTAGATCTGTGATGAACAGATAATCGAAGGAAGTACTTACGTGCTTGTTTTATATATATTATATATAAAAATAATAATTAAAATTAGCTACGGGCTTCGTTACTAATTTATTGCTAAATTGCTTCGTAGCCAATAATAATTAGTTGTTGTTGTTGTTCGTAGCTAACATTTTTTTTTATAATCAAATGCTAAGGGCCACTACTATTTCAATTAATAAATTTTGTTGATAACCTGATATTAATAACCACTAAAATTCGTTCATAGCTAATTCCTATTTGTTTAGTAGTGTAGATGATGCTAATGACCACTACTATTTCAATTAATAAAATAAGATGGAGCATGGGAGGAGTTAAGTGGCGAAAGGAGAGTTTCACACGAACCCTTTCGTCCAAAAATATATATATACATAATTAAAGTTTTTTTATGTATATATAGTAAGTGTTGAACCCTCTTAATTTTTTCGTGTTTTTTTTTTTTATTTTATTTTTTTTGTATTTTGCTTTCCGTTGATGAAATCCTGACTCTGTCGCGGATGGGAGTTTTGATGCAAATGAAGTAAATTGTGTGACCGAAATAGGTTGGATTGTCATTTGGTCGTTATGAGCATTTTTAGACCTTTCCCTAAGGAAATCCTTGTAAAGGCTCGTATCGACGATTTTTGCATAAGCTTCTAGTTGAATTTTTCCTTAAACCACGTTGGGGAGAAATTCCAGATTTCTTAGGGTAGTCCAACCGCCAAGGTGGAAGGTGAGCCGCTACGGCAAGCCCTCCATGGTGAGTGTGTGTCCGCCACAGCGGACATTGGAGAACATTAAATGAGTCCGCCATGGCGGGAGTCTCGACCGCCACAGCGATCATTTTTCCGGCATGGCGCGTGACACGTTTTCCTATTTTATTCCCAACTTCGAACCCTTTTCCCCCTTTTTTTAAAGCATAAGTCCTATAGCTGGTGGGGGCAGCCTCTAAAGGTGCTTTGATAGGATCATCCTGGGGGGTTTTTCTTTAATCTTGCATTTTCTTTCTAGTAAGCTCCTTTGGTTGGCTAACGTATGGGGGGTTGGGGAAGATGAGTCTATACACCCTAAGGTTGGTCACTAATTCTTCTTAATTAATTTGAGTTAAGTTAAATTATTGATTTTCTTCTACTTAATCATTGGGTTATTAGATTCTAGGCTTGAATCTTCTCCTTGGTTTCTAAAATCAATCCATGATTTAGGGTTCTTCAAATTTGGGGATTTGGTCTAAATGTTGAAATTGAGGAACCACTTAAGATTAGAACTTCCCATAATTAAAGATAATGACTAGTGAGACTTTGGGTAATGTATTTTCACCCTTAATCTCCCATTTTGCCCTCATGTCTTTTGTTAACGAGTTATTTGTGAAGGGTTCGCCTACCAGGTGGGATAAAGTAGGTGCTCGTACGATCCGTAATTTGGGTCGTGACAGTTGGTATCAGAGCTTTAGGTTTATCGGTCTTACAAGTACAAGAGCAATGTCTAGTAGAGTCTCGTGGAATGGTACGTGGATGTCCGTACCCATCCGCGAGAAGCTATAGGGCATTTAGGAAGTTTCCACCTCTTTCATTCCTATCGTGAGACTTCTTTCAAATTGATATCGGGTTGAATCCAATTGGTATCTAGTCGATTCCAACTGGTATCTAGTGTGCCGTGTTTCGATTGCTTTACGTGTATTTTATTGTGTGGTTTTAGTAGATTAAGTGATTTTTCTAATGTCAGAAAGATTTCACACTTAGCAAAATATTCCTGGCTTCAGCAAATCTCGCCACGGCAAGAAGGGACCGCCATGGCGAAAGCACATCCGCCACAGCGGTCCTCGACCATTCTCAGACTTCCGCCATGGCGAAGTTTTGTTTGCCATAGCGCAATTGCCACGACGGTACTCTTGTCCGCCATGGCGAATCACTGGACAGAAACCAGTGATGTTTTGTTTAATTTTGCAAACCTATTCTAATATCAATTATTCCAAAGAAACACTGCACATTCATTCCAAAACATCAGCATAAAAACCAAGCCCGACAAAGGCACAATATCATCATCATAAGGTAATATCCAAGCAAATAAAAAACAACAACAAAAACGAAAAACAACATCGAAATGTCTGAAATATCCAAAACCATAAAACATCAAAAGACTGTAATAAAAGCCCGACAAGAGCTAGATCATCTGCTAGAGAAAAACCCCTACTGCTGCCTATGACTGGTAGCCTAATCACTCGAGTCTGAGCTACTATCGCCCCCATCACCACTATCGCCATCATCAGCTTTCGTCTCGCTCAGAAAGGAGTACCGCTCATCATCTTCCCTATCCTTGATTGGAAGCCATATACCCGGATGCACCTTAACAGTCCCTTGACACCCCTCCATATCCGAATTAGCAACTTGCCCTTTTTCTTTTCCATATCAAGGTCCAGGTAGAGTGTACCATGAGCTTTACCAAAGAAAAGTGTAGGCCTTCTCAAGAGTGGAGACTGTGGTCTTCATCGCCTTTTAGGCCTCCAAATATTCCTTCATATCTTCCTGAGTGAAGTAACCTGCAGCAGTCCCTGATGGACCGCCTCAGTAGGGGGCTTGGGAAGCCCAGAAATCAAGCTCTTGATATCATTCATTTGTGAGTTCAGCTGCTCGAAAGGCCCCTGTGGCTGTGAGGTAGCAGTGACACTCTCACCCTTTCCTAGGCTCAACTCAGCCTTCCTATTCTTCTTGCTCTGAATAGCAGAACCAACACCTGTCATCCTCAAAGGATTGAAAGCAGAGTCAGGATTGTTATACCCCGTAGTTTTGTACGTCGAGATTTATAAGTTTTGAAGGTTTTAAGTGCGCATACAAGAGTTCCTTCAAGGATATATGATATTATGCGA
Organism: Lycium barbarum; assembly: GCF_019175385.1. Classification (NCBI taxonomy): domain Eukaryota; kingdom Viridiplantae; phylum Streptophyta; class Magnoliopsida; order Solanales; family Solanaceae; genus Lycium; species Lycium barbarum. The sequence goes on along the minus strand of NC_083345.1, from coordinate 42,671,815 downwards.
GCTAATCCCATGGTTATGACGGTTTACGTTCATATTACAAGTTATGTAAAGGATTGGAGGTCAAGTGAATCAAGAAAATTAAGTTTGTGGGAATTTGGAGGAAGTCTGAGGGGCAATTTTAGCCCAACTTTGAGAAAGAATATCTTTTACTCTAAGAGTTTTGGAGCAAAGTAAAAGCCCAAAATGAAGTTCGGGAAGTCTAGTTTCCAACGCAACAAACCGACGTCGATAAGACATCGGAGTAGAGAATTACGGATGTTACAAGTTAGGCTGACAGCGCAGAAACACGCGCTGCTACAGTACACACCGACTTTAGCTCACTATTTAAGGGCTAAAACCCCTCATTTTCAGCCCAAAAATTCTCCAAATATTTCCCAATTTTTCTAGAAAGTTCTCTCAACTTCCGTCCACTAGATTTTAACGCAAATTAAGTATCATCCCGAATTCAAGTTCGGACAACGCGTAGTTGCGGTTATAATATCGTTTTGCGAGGAATCTTGGCATGAATTAAGGGTGATAATTGGAGATATTGTGGTTCTAGTGGATGAAAGGTATGAATCTTCCCTTATTTATATTGGTTTAGGTTTATTTACGGAGGAAAAGTTATTAAATGATCGTATAATGAATTTGTTGGTTTGAAAATTGGAGAAACGTCGTGTGGGATATTTTATGGAATATATTGGAATTGATAATATTGTGGTTGATGTTGGTATTTTTGTTATTCTTGTTGGTTGCTGGATTATGATTTCGAGCTTGGCATATAAATAGGGGAGATGCTGCCGAAATTTCGGCAGATTCTAGAAAGATTTATTTGAAGGATTAAGACAAGCGTATAAAGGTGAGTCTAACAATAGTATAAATTTTCTTGAATATAGATTTACGAGCCTGGGAGGAAAAGTGTTGAGTAGTTAAAGTTAAGGCGACCAAAAAGGTATGTTAAGGCTAGTTCATTTCTTTCAAAAGGCATGATTCCTATGTTATGATTCCATACATATTTTTCATAACCTTGTTACTTCAAAAAGTTAGAAGTTCATGATTCTTAAAAGCTTTTTATGATGCCAATGATGAGATATTTTCTATGGTGAACATGACGATGATGATGTTAATTCTAGCAACTCCGAAGCTATGATTTGAGAGCATTAAGAGATTATTGAGTTCCAAGAATCCCTTGATCTTACTTATTGTTGATGGTCTCACCTCATTTTACTCGTTCCTTCGAGGTGAGATATAGCGAAGGTAATGATTTTATTTCCGGTGCTATCTAAGTTCATGATTCTCAAGACTCCCATGACATTATCGATTTCATCTTACGATGGTTGATTCTTCAAGGAATGATATAGTGAAAATGGTAATGCTAATGCTAATGATGATGTTGATTTCATTTATATATTTTTATGTGTATGTATGTATGTATGTATGCATTGCATTCCACTGATCAACTGGGGATAACACCGCGCCTATATGGCCGGGCAAAATAATACCGCGCCTATATGGCCAGGCAAGATAACACCGTGCCTTAGTGGTCGAGCAAGATAACACCGTGCCTTAGTGGTCGGGCAAGATACTATATATATATTACCGCGCCTTAGTGGCTGGGCAAGATAACATCGTGCCTTAATGGCCGGGCAAGATAACACCGTGCCTTAGTGGCCGGGCAAGATGCTATATATATATATTACCGTGCCTTAGTAGCCGGGAAAGATGCTATATATATATATATATATATATATATATTACCGTGCCTTAGTAGCCGGGCAAGATGCTATACATATATATATATATATATATATATATATATATATTACCGTGCCTTAATGGCCGAGCAAGATGCTATATATATTACCGTGCCTTAGTGGCCGGGCAAGATGCTATATATATTACCGTGCCTTAGTGTACGGGCAAGATACTATATATATTACCGCACCTTAATGGCCGGACAAGATATTATCTATGGATATATAGGGAAAAGGTTTTCTTTAAAAGCTAAGCATGCACGACATTCGCCTTAAAAGGGCATTCAGAGGCACAGGTTGGTCTCATTTATATTGCTTTATCTTCATACGTTCATTATATTATTTTCCATGTTCGGTATCTCTTACCATGTTACTATTCATGCCTTACATACTCAGTACACTGTTCGTACTGACGTCCTTTCTTGTGGACGCTGCGTTCATGCCCGCAGGTAAACAGGTAGACGCATCTGGCTTCTATGAGTTCCACCAGCGGCATCTTGAAAGCTCTCCAGTTGTTCCGGAGCTACAACTTATTGGTACTACTCTTGTGTATATATTTGGGTACGGTTGAAACCCTGCCCCATCCTCGTGGACTATGTAACTTATTTAGAGGCTCGTAGACAGACGTATGAGGGTAGATGTTTCGTGACCTTATCCGTCCTTGTTGTTGTATAATATTTTGGTCAAGCTTATTGATATATGAGTGCGGGCATAACTATGGATAGATATATTAAGTGAGATATTCATAAATTATCCGTGTAACCCACCTAGTAGTGAGAAAGGAATGTTAGATCAGAGGTGCTCCGTAAGCTAGTACCGGTACCCGTCATAGCCTCTAGCGGGGTCGTGACAAAGTGGTATCAGAGCAGTTTTTCCTTGGGTATATCTACGAGCCGTGTCCGGTAGAGTCATGTATATGGGTGTGAGGCGCGCCACACTTATAAACAGGAGGCTGCAGGGCATATAGGAATAATTGACCTTCTTTCTCATCTTAGATCGTGCGGTAGAGCCATGTTATCAGGTTTTCCCTTTTTCCTAACCGTGTGTTATGATTTCAGTCATGCCTGTGAAAAGGAAAGCTACAGTGGCCCAGAAGGGTAAGACGGTGGACGAAAGGAGAACTGAGCGGGGGTCACCCACAGAAGTAGAAGAGGGTGAGTTTCGTAACGATGTCCCATCTCGGACCACTCCCACCTTACCCATTTCAAAGGAGCAAGAAAGGGCCTCAGGTCCAGCTCTAATACCCCCAGTTCCCTCATCTGATGCCTTGGGCCAGGAGATAAAACAGGCCATTCTCTTGCTGACTCAGTTAGTTGCCGCTCTGGCCCAGCGGCAAAGTACAAGACATGGTGACAGAGCTATAAGTGCTAGAGCCCGTGACTTTATCAGTTTAGACCCTCCAGAGTTCTTTGGGTGGAAACCAGATGAGGACCCGCAGAGCTTCATAGATGAGATGTCGAGAACGTTACGACTAATGCATGCTTCTGATACTGAGTCAGTAGAATTGGCTTCTTATAGATTACGGGATGTTGCAGTACATTGGTATGCAGTTTGGATGTCATCTAGAGGAGTCAATGCTCCTCCACCGGTATGGCAAGAGTTTGTGGATGCTTTTCTCCGACATTACTTGCCGCCAGAGGTTCGACAAGCCAGAGCTGACGAGTTTTTGAATCTTAGACAAAGGAATATGAGTGTTCGAGAGTACAGTCTTCTCTTTAATTCCTTGGCAAGGTATGCCCCAACGATGGTGGCTGATATGGGAGATCGTGTACATCGGTTTGTGTTACACCTCGAAAATTTCTGTGTGAGCGTACAATGAATAGACCAACGAAGAGTATGAGTGTACAGTGTTTTACTAAGAAGGGGATGACTACTTATGAGTTTTGAAAATGCGAAAGTTGCAGATTTGCACTTCGACCCAGTTGTTCGTAAAATAGAACACGGCCCGTAAAGTGGTTTACGGATCGTAAACTGCTATCGTCTTTCAACATTCTAAAACTTCAACTTTCTGCCAAATGTCTAAATGGTTAAATACGACATAGAATACGGATCGTAAATCGAAATACGGCCCGTAAAATGGGACCGTAAACCACCATGACCTCCAGCAAACCTTTCTGGTTCTATTATGCTTAATTACGGTCGTGAAAGACGGACCGTAAACTAGAATACGGCCCGTAAACTGGGTTTACGGCCACTGTGCACTTTCTACGACTGTTCACTTCAAATCAGATTTTGGGTTATTAAAAAGGGGACCAAGTTTATTATTTCATTTCATTTCTACATGACACCCCATCTCTCTAAAACATCTCTCTACATAAATTCCACAAGAATTCAAGGATATTTGGTGATCAACAACATAAACTATGTGAATCAAGTATAAGAAAACCCATTAAGGATCATACAAGTCAAGAAATTTCTTTGGAGATAAACTAGGGTTTTGCTCAAGTGGAGTATTATCAACCAAGGCTTGTTCCTACGACATCTAAGGTATGATTTATGATGTTTCTATGTTGTTTAAGGTATTTAAGAGTTGAAATACTTGGATTGTAGAGAGGTATGCCAAAATGGGTCATGAATGTGGAATAGTGCCATTTTGAGAAGTAGTTTGAATTGAGTTATGAGTCTTGATGTATTGTGATGTAAATGTGTTATAAATGATGTTGAGAACATGAGATGAGCAATGTACGTGAATGGACATAGTTGTGTGTTATAGCCATGGATATGAGTAATTGAAAGTAAGTCTAGAAATGTGGATAATGTGGATGAATAATGATTATTGTTATGGTATTGTGAATGCGTTATTGACGTTTGGGAGTTGATACACGCTATGGAGGAATGTCGTATAAATAAAGGAGAGGCTGTCCGATTTTCTCTAGTTTTGGTCAGATATGCTAGCTATCGATTCTAATGATAGTATGACTTTAATGAAGGTAGAAACGCTAGCAATGAAGGTGAACGCGCAAGTGTAAAATAGTGAACAGAAAAGGTATGTAAGTCCAACCCTTCTTTCATAAGGCATGGTTCTTTAGCCAAATATCTAACTCTTCTATGATACTGTGATGTCCTTCAAATGACTTGATCTCCCGAGCTAGTAAGCTCATGATTCTTGATACGCCGCGATTGTACTAAATCCCTCGTATGACGAGTAAGCCTATAAAGATAAATGTGATGAATCACGATAATAGTAATAACGATGTTGATGACGATTATGATAATGATGTAAATAGTAAAGATGCTTATGAGCTATTATGTATATGTGTCTATGTATGACTACAATGGAACCCCGAGCTTATGAGGTCGGGTAAGATATGTAAATAAGTATGTATATACGCAATTCGCGCGCACCTCTGCAGATGGTACGGATAAATCTGATGCCTTGGTAGGGCCAGGTAGATGTAACCCTGAAGCCTTGGTAGGGCCAGGTATGAGTACCTTGAGCCTTGGTTGGCCAAGTATGTATGAAACACCGATCCTGCATGGTCGGGTATGCTATATAAAGGCTATGTATATGATATGATTATGTATATGATATGGTTACTAGTATGAATACGAATATGATACGATATGAATGTGAATAAAGGTATGTATAGGAATACGAGTACAAATAAAGAACGGAAAGATTGATTTTCCCATTGTCGGAAGAGCTTCTAGGCCTTCCTCCCGAACGGGAGATTGATTTTGCCATTGATGTGTTGCCAGACACTAAGCCTATATCTATCCCTCCTTATAGAATGGCTCTCGCAGAATTGAACGAGTTGAAGGAGCAGCTGAAAGACTTGCTTGAAAAAGGCTTTATTAGGCCTAGTTCATCCCCGTGGGGAGCACCCGTATTGTTTGTCCGAAAGAAAGATGGCTCCTTGAGAATGTGCATTGATTACCGACAATTAAATAAGGTGACAATTAATAACAAGTATCCTCTTCCGAGGATTGATGAATTATTTGATCAATTGCAAGGTGCCAAATGGTTTTCAAAGATTGATTTGAGGTCCGGGTATCATCAAGTGAGAGTTAGGGAGAAAGATATCCCTAAGACAACCTTTAGAACAAGATATGGTCATTTTGAGTTCCGAGTGATGTCATTTGGGCTAACTAATGCGCCGGCGGCATTTATGGATCTGATGAATAATGTGTTCAGGCCTTTTCTGGATTTATTTGTGATCGTATTTATCGACGACATCTTGGTATATTCTAGATCCGAGGCAGAACATGCGGATCATTTGCGTACTGTCCTCGGAGTCCTTCGAACTCGAGAGTTGTTTGCAAAGTTTTCCAAATGCGAGTTTTGGTTGAACTCAGTGGCATTTCTGGGGCATAGTGTGGCAGCCGATGGTATTCGAGTGGATAGTCAAAAGATTGAGGCCGTGAAGACTTGGCCAAGGCCCACAACTCCTACGGAGGTTCGTAGCGTTCTGGGCTTAGCAGGTTATTAAAGGAGATTTGTTGAAGATTTTTCTTCTATTTCTGCACCACTCATAAAGTTGACCCAGAAATCGGCAAAGTTTCAATGGACAGATGCTTGTGAGCGTTGCTTCCAAGAGTTGAAAAGTAGATTGACTTCCGCCCCAGTCGTGACACTTCCAGAGGGATTGAAAGGATATGTTGTTTATTGCGACGCTTCAGGTGTTGGGCTAGGCTGTGTATTGATGCAACATGGCAAGGTGATTGCGTATGCTTCAAGGCAATTGCGAAAACATGAGCAGAATTATCCAACCTATGATTTAGAATTGGCCACAGTGGTTCATACGTTAAAGATATGGAGACATTATTTATATGGTGTCCATTGGATATTTATATAGATCATAAGAGTCTACAGTATATCTTCAAGCAAAAAGAGCTAAATTTACGGCAACGACGATGGTTAGAATTGCTAAAAGATTATGACGTTGATATCTTGTATCACCCCGGAAAGGCAAATGTTGTAGCCGATGCACTTAGCCGCAGATCTATGGGGAGTTTGTGTGATGTGCGACCATAGAAGAGAGAAATGGCCCGTGAGCTCCAGCAGCTAGCTAGCCTAGGAGTTCGAGTAATGGACTCAGGTAGCAGGGGAGCTACTATTCAGAATTCCGCAGTCTCGTCGCTAGTAGCAGAAGTGAAAGAGCGAAAATACGAAGATTTCATGCTAATGCAGTATAGAGATGTACTCCCTCAGAAAGAGGAGTCATCATTTGATATCTCAGGAGATGGAGTTCTTCGATGTAGAGGCAGATTATGTGTTCCCAATGTGGCAGGTCTACGCCACCAGATTTTGAGAGAAGCTCATTGTTCCCGTTATTCTGTCCACCCCGGAGCGACGAAAATGTATCATGACCTTAAGTCTATATATTGGTGGAATGGAATGAAGAAAGACATAGCGGGATTTGTAGCTCAATGTCCTAAATGTCAACAAGTGAAAATAGAGCATCAAAAGTCGGGTGGTTTGTTGCAAGCTATAGAAATCCCAACTTGGAAGTGGGAAGTGATTAACATGGACTTCATTTCAGGTTTACCCAGTTCTCGACGTAAGTATGATTCCATATGGGTGATTGTGGATAGACTCACCAAGTCAGCTCATTTCTAACTAGTCAGAACGACCTATGTGGCAGTAGATTATGCAAGGATTTATGTTAAGGAGATAGTGAGACTCCATGGTATTCCGGTATCTATTATCTCTGATAGAGGGACTCAGTTCACAGCCAATTTTTGGAAGTCTTTCCAAGAGGGTCTTGGGACCTAAGTGAGCCTTAGCACGACATTTCACCCGCAGACCGATGGACAAGCTGAGAGCACCATTCCGACTCTTGAAGATATGTTACGGGCATGTATGATAGATTTCGGAGGTAATTGGGATGATCATTTGCCACTCATTTAATTTTCTTACAATAACAGTTATCATTCTAGCATTCAGATGGCACCGTACGAAGCTTTGTATGGGAGAAAGTGTAGATCCCCGATTGGGTGGTTCGAAACAGGAGAGGCTAGATTGATAGGGCCAGACTTGGTCCAGCAAGCCATAGAAAAAGTCAAGCTCATACAGGATCGGTTGTTAGCAACCCTAAGTCGTCAAAAGTCCTATGCGGATAATTGTTAAAGAGACTCAGAGTTCCAAGTGAAAGTTTCATTTCATTTCTACATGACACCCCATCTCTCTAAAACATCTCTCTACATAAATTCCACAAGAATTCAAGGATATTTGGTGATCAACAACGTAAACTAAGTGAATCAAGTATAAGAAAACCCATTAAGGATCATACAAGTCAAGAAATCTCTTTGGAGATAAACTAGGGTTTTGCTCAAGTGGAGTATTATCAACCAAGGCTTGTTCCTATGACATCTAAGGTAAGATTTATGATGTTTCTATATTGTTTAAGGTATTTAAGAGTTGAAATACTTGGATTGTAGAGAGGAATGGCAAAGTGGGTCATGAATGTGGAATAGTGCCATTTTGAGAAATAGTTTGAATTGAGTTATGAGTCTTGATGTGTTGTGATGTAAATGTGTTATAAATGATGTTGAGAACATGAGATGAGCAATGTACGTGAATGGACATAGTTGTGTGTTATAGCCATGGATATGAGTAACTGAAAGTAAGTCTAGAAATGTGGATAGTGTGGATGAATAATGATTATTGTTATGGTATTGTGAATGCATTATTGACGTTTGGGAGTTGATATACGCTATGGAGGAATGTCATATAAATAAAGGAGAGGTTGTCCGATTTTCTCTAGTTTTGGTCAGATATGCTAGCTATCGAATCTAATGATAGTATGACTTTAATGAAGGTAGAAACGCTAGAAATGGAGGTGAACGCGCAAGTGTAAAATAGTGAATGGAAAAGGTATGTAAGGCTAACCCTTCTTTCATAAGGCATGGTTCTTTGGCCAAATATCTAACTCTTCTATGAGACTGTGATGTCCTTCAAATGACTTGATCTCCCGAGCTCGTAAGCTCATGATTCTTGATACGCCACGATTGTAATAAATCCCTCGTATGACGAGTAAGCCTATAAAGATAAATGTGATGAATCACGATAATAGTAATAACGATGTTGATGACGATTATGATAATGATGTAATCTCCCATCTTGTGCTATTTCTCATGTTGCTTATTATGCTTCTATATTGATATTGATCATGCTTTACATAATCAGTACATTCTTCGTACTGACGTCCTTTTGTTTGTGGACGCTGCGTCATGCCTGCAGGTGCACAGGGAGGCAAGCTCGATCCATAGCGGCATTCTCAGAGACTACCTAGCAAAGCTCCATTTTATTCGAAGCCATAGCTTTTGGGTACTTATTATTTTGTGTATATAATTACGGGCATAGTGGGGTCCTGTCCCGCTTATGTGATATGTTATACTCTTCTTAGAGGCTCGTAGACATGTGTATATGGTTATAGATGCCAACCATGATATGCAAGCATTGTCGTCCAATGGGACTAGCACGAATGATGAGTAGAAATGTATGTTTAGTTATGTGGCTCACCTAGATGTAAGTATAAATGTAAGCCAAGGGGAGTCCGGGTGGGCTAGCACCGGGCGCTCGTCGCGGCCCTCTAGACGGGTCGTGACAAAAGTGGTATCAGAGCAGTTCAGTCCTACGGTGTGTCTACGAGCCGTGTCTAGTAGAGTCTTGGTTATGGGTGTGTGGCGCGCCACACTTATAAACGAGAAGCTGCGGACATTTTAGGAATAAATGACCTTCTTTTTTCATAAGAATCGTGCGATAGACCTATGGTATAAGAAATTCTTGTCCCTTAATCGTGTGTTGTGTATTTCAGAAATGCCTGTAAAGAGAAAGGCTACAACAGCCCCAAAGGGCAAGATGGTGGCAGAAAAGCGGGCTGAAAGAGCATCACCACCGATAGTAGAGGAAAGTGAGTCCCAGAGTGCGGCTCAATCTCAGTCCTCCCTTTCAGTACCTATATTAGAGGAGCGTGAGGGAGCCTCAGCCCCAACCCCAGCACCTCCAGCTCCCCAACCAGATGCTTCAGGTCAAGATGTGAAAGAGGCCATACATTTGCTTACCCAGTTGGTTGCTGCTCAGACTCAGCGGCAAAGTACAGGGCAAGGTGACAGGGCTGTTAGTGCAAGGGCCTGTGACTTCATCACTCTGAACCCTCCGAAATTCTTTGGGTCAAAGCTAGAGGAGGACCCTCAGGACTTCATTGATGGTATGTTGAGGACGCTTCGATTGATACATGCTACGGACACCGAGTCGGTGGAGTTAGCGTCATATAGATTGAGAGATGTCTCGATCCAGTGGTATAAGGTTTGGATGGCTTCACGGGGAGCCAATGCACCTCCCCCGGTATGGCAACAGTTTGTTGATGCTTTCCTCCGACACTATATGCCTCCAGAAGTTCGGCGAGCTAGGGCCGATAAATTCTTAAATTTGAGGCAAGGTAGCATGAGTGCTCTAGATTATAACCTCTGCTTCAATTCTTTGGCTAGTGTCACGACTCATCTAGAGGGCCGCGACGGACGCCCGGTGCTAGCCCATCCTGGGTACCCCTTGGCTTACACTTCACTTACATTTAGGTAAGCCCCATAATTAAACATACATTTCTAATCACCATTCATGCTAGTCCCATTGGACGACAATGCTTTCATATCATGGTTGGCATCTATACCACGTCAATGTACAAGAGCCGTCAAGGCTATCAAAATAATATACAAAATATAGGCCGATAAGGCCGGACACATCTAACCATATTCACATGTCTACGAGCCTCTAAGAAGAGTATAACATGTCACATAAGCGGGACAGGATCCCGCTATGCCCATAACTATGTACACAAAAGAATAAGTACCCAAAAGTTATAGCTTCGAATGAAGTGGAGCCCTGCTATGTAGTCTCTGAGAATGTAGCTATGGATCAAGCAAAAGGACGTCAGTACGAAGAATGTACTGAGTATGTAAAGCATGATCAATATCAATATAGAAGCATAATGAACATCATGAAAAGTAGCACAAGATGGGAGATGATAATATCATCGTCATGGGCACTTACTTGCCTTTCTTAGGAACTTTCCATTCAAATTCTTATTTGTGCTCATACGTCATTATCCGTATCCATAATCGTATCCGTTCCATATTAGTACCCGTATTCGTATACATAACCTTATTCACATTCATATCGTATCATATTCATATTCATGCCGTATCATATTCATATTCATACTCATTTCTATATCATATACATCATCATACATAGTATTTACATAGCATACCCGACCATGGAGGATCGGTGTTTCATACATACTTGGCCAACCAAGGCTCAAGGTTACTCATACCTGGCCCTACCAAGGCTTCAGGGTCACATCTACCTGGCCCTACCAAGGCGTCAGGGTTATCCGTACCATCTGCAGAGGTGTGCGCGCGTTACGTAATCATATACATACTTATTTACATATCTTACCCGGCCTCATAAGCTCGGGGTTCTATAATAGTCATACATAGACACATATACATAATAGCTCATAAGCATCTTTACTATTTTCATCATTATCATAATCGTCATCAACATCATTATTACTATTATCGTCATTCATCACATTTATCTCTATAGGCTTACTCGTCATACGAGGGATTTAGTATAATCGTGGCGTATCGCGAATCGTGAGCTTACTAGCTCGGAAGATCAAATCATTTGAAGGATATCATAGTCTCATAGAAGATTTAGATATTTGGCCAAAGAACCATGCCTTATGAAAGAAGGGTTAGTCTTACATACCTTTTTGTTCGACTATTTACCACTTGCACGTTCTCTTTCAGCGGTTGCGTTTATACCTTCATTAAAGTCATACTATCGTTAGAATCGACAACTAGCACACATGGCTAAAGCTAGAGAAAATCGTACAGCATCTCCTTTATTTATACGACATTCCTCCATAGCGTATATCAACTCCCAGACGTCAATAATGCATTCACAATACCATAACAATAATCATTATTCATCCACATTATCCACATTTCTAGACGTATTTTCAATTACTCATATCCATGGCTATAACACACAACTATGTCCATTCACGTACATTGCTCATCTCATGTTCTCAACATCATTTATAACACATTTACATCACAATACATCAAGACTCATAACTCAATTCAAACTATTTCTCAAAATGTCACTATTCATCATTCATGACCCATTTTTCTATACTCATCTAATGTCCAAGCATTTTAACTCTCAAATACCTTAAACAACATATAAATACCATAAATCTTACCTTAGATGTTGTAGGAACGAGCCTTGGTCGAAATACTTCACTTGAGCAAAAACCCTAGTTTTCCTTCAATAAGATTTTCTTGACTTGAATCATCTTAATGGGTTTCCTTACACTTTATTCACTTGATTTGTGTTGTTGATGAATAATAATACTTGAAATCTTGTGGAATAAATGTAGAGAGATGTTTTAGAGAGAGGGGATGAAATGTGGAAATGAAATAATAAACTTGGATCCCTTATTTAATGACTTAAAATCTGGTCTGGAGTGAACAGCACAGTGGTCGTAATCTTGGTTTACGGTCTGTATTCCAATTTACGGACCGTCCTTCGTGGTCGTGTTTAGTCATAACAGAACCAGAAACTCAGGCTGAGACGTGGTGATTTACGGACACAGTTTACGGGCCGTAAACCACTTTACAGTTCGTATTTTAGGCCGTATTTAACCATTTGATCATTTGGCAGAAAGTTAAAGTTTTGGAAGCCAAAATACGACATGGCAGTTTATGGACCGTATACCACTTTACGGTCCGTATTTCATTTTACGACCAACTGGCCAGAATGCAAACCTGCAACTTTTCACATTTCCAAAACCTATAATTATTCATTATGGAGCATAACCTATCTCTTATTGCAATTGCCTTTGGAATCTTACTTAGGGTCGTCAAATGTTATTTCTCACTCATGAAAACATCAGATACTCGTACTCCTCGCGGGCCCATTCACTTGGACAACAATGGAGGATTTTTTTTCCGAGGTGTAACAGCTAGGTATGCTTCGGCCATGGTAGCCGATATGGGTGACCGAGTGCACCGATTTGTAAAAGGCCTAGGGACACATTTGATGGATAGATGTTTGACCGCGTCCCTTCAGGACAATATGGATATTTCACGCATTCAGGCTCATGATCAGAACTTAGAAGAAAGTTTACAACAGCAGAGAAGTGAACGCGAGCAGGATAGGGGTCATAGCAAGAGGGCCAGATCTTCAGGTCCGATGAGTGAGTTCAGAGGCGAGCACAGGCAGCAGATGTCCAGGCACTCAGGATATTATATGACTGGTGCGCCTCCACGGTTTTCAGACCAGAGATTCGACAGATCTACTCGTTCCGGGCCGAGTCAATGTTATTCGGGGTCTCAGTTTAGAGATGATTTGGGTCAGGCAAGGCCACCCGCACTATGATGTTCCCAGTGTTGGAAGTTGCATTGGGGTCGATGCCGAATGGGCTCAGATGTTTGCTATTCATGTGGTCGACCAGGCCACATTATGCGTGATTTCCCCTCAGTTCATGGTAGAGGTAGGACCCAAACTTCAGGGTTGGTAGCCGGATCTTCAGCATCTGTACGCCCTATGGGGCCAGGTTCACATGCGCCAGTCGGCCATGGTAGAGGCAGAGGGAGAGTTCCCAGTTCTAGCGATCCTCAGCACCGGGTTTATGCTTTGGCTGGACGCCAAGATCTTGAGTCTTCTCCTGACGTGGTCACAGGTATATTGTCGATATTCTCTCATGATGTATATGCTTTGATTGATCCAGGATCCACATTGTCATATATTACTCCATATATTGCGGGCCTAGCTTGCGCCCTATTTGAGACTAAGGCAGGTTTGGAATCCTGTCCAATCACCTGCGATTTAGAGTCGAGCCGGAGTCGATTAAACCTTTTGAGGTGTCTACACCCGTTGCTGAATCGGTAATAGCTAGCCGAGTATATAGAAAATGTGTAATTGTGATTTGTGATCGTCGTACCATGATTGATTTGCATGAGCTAGAAATGGTGGATTTTGATGTTATTATGGGCATGGATTGGTTGGCTTCTTGTTATGCCAATGTTGATTGTTGAATGAAAATGGTTCGTTTCCAATTTCCGGGAGAACCAGTCCTAGAATGGAAAGGGAATACGGCGTCACCAAAAGGTAGGTTTATTTCCTATCTAAAGGCAAGGAAAATGATCACAAAAGGGTATATCTACCACCTAGTTCGGGTTCAAGATATAGAAGCTGAATCGCCGACTCTTCAGTCAGTCCCCGTAGTAAATGAATTTCCAGATGTGTTCCCGGAAAAGCTTCTAGGCCTTCCTCCCGAACGGGAGATTGATTTTGCCATTGATGTGTTGCCAGACACTAAGCCTATATCTATCCCTCCTTATAGAATGGCTCTCGCAGAATTGAACGAGTTGAAGGAGCAGCTGAAAGACTTGCTTGAAAAAGGCTTTATTAGGCCTAGTTCATCCCCGTGGGGAGCACCCGTATTGTTTGTCCGAAAGAAAGATGGCTCCTTGAGAATGTGCATGGATTACCGACAATTAAATAAGGTGACAATTAATAACAAGTATCCTCTTCCGAGGATTGATGACTTATTTGATCAATTGAAAGGTGCCAAATGGTTTTCAAAGATTGATTTGAGGTCCGGGTATCATCAAGTGAGAGTTAGGGAGAAAGATATCCCTAAGACAGCCTTTAGAACAAGATATGGTCATTTTGAGTTCCGAGTGATGTCATTTGGGCTAACTAATGCGCCGGCGGCATTTATGGATCTGATGAATAATGTGTTCAGGCCTTTTCTGGATTTATTTGTGATCGTATTTATCGACGACATCTTGGTATATTCTAGATCCGAGGCAGAACATGCGGATCATTTGCGTACTGTCCTCGGAGTCCTTCGAACTCGAGCGTTTTTTGCAACGTTTTCCAAATGCGAGTTTTGGTTGAACTCAGTGGTATTTCTGGGGCATAGTGTGGCAGCCGGTGGTATTCGAGTGGATAGTTAAAAGATTGAGGCCGTGAAGACTTGGCCAAGGCCCACAACTCCTACGGAGGTTCGTAGCTTTCTGGGCTTAGCAGGTTATTAAAGGAGATTTGTTGAAGGTTTTTCTTCTATTTCTGCACCACTCATAAAGTTGACCCAGAAATCGGCAAAGTTTCAATGGACAGATGCTTATGAGCGTTGCTTCCAAGAGTTGAAAAGTAGATTGACTTCCGCCCCAGTCTTGACACTTCCAGAGGGATTGGAAGGATATGTTGTTTATTGCGACGCTTCAGGTGTTGGGCTAGGCTGTGTATTGATGCAACATGGCAAGGTGATTGTGTATGCTTCAAGGAAATTGCGGAAACATGAGCAGAATTATCCAACCTATGATTTAGAATTGGCCGCAGTGGTTCATGCGTTAAAGATATGGAGACATTATTTATATGGTGTCCATGTGGATATTTATACAGATCATAAGAGTCTACAGTATATCTTCAAGTAGAAAGAGCTAAATTTACGGCAACGACGATGGTTAGAATTGCTAATAGATTATGACGTTGATATCTTGTATCACCCCGGAAAGGCAAATGTTGTAGCCGATGCACTTAGCCGCAGATCTGTGGGGAGTTTGTGTGATGTGCGACCATAGAAGAGAGAAATGGCCCGTGAGCTCCAGCAGCTAGCTAGCCTAGGAGTTCGAGTAATGGACTCAGGTAGCAGGGGAGCTACTATTCAGAATTCCGCAGTCTCGTCGCTAGTAGCAGAAGTGAAAGAGCGACAATACGAAGATTTCATGCTAATGCAGTATGGAGATGTACTCCCTCCGAAAGAGGAGTCATCATTGGATATCTCAGGAGATGGAGTTCTTCGAGGTAGAGGCAGATTATGTGTTCCCAATGTGGCAGGTCTACGCCACCAGATTTTGAGAGAAGCTCATTGTTCCCGTTATTCTGTCCACCCCGGAGCGACGAAAATGTATCATGACCTTAAGTCTATATATTGGTGGAATGGAATGAAGAAAGACATAGCGGGATTCGTAGCTCAATGTCCCAAATGTCAACAAGTGAAAATCGAGCATCAACAGCCGGGTGGTTTGTTGCAAGCTATAGAAATCCCAACTTGGAAGTGGGAAGTGATTAACATGGAATTCATTTCAAGTTTACCCCGTTCTCGACGTAAGTATGATTCCATATGGGTGATTGTGGATAGACTCACCAAGTCAGCTAATTTCTTACCAGTCAGAACGACCTATGTGGCAGAAGATTATGCAAGGCTTTATGTTAAGGAGTTAGTGAGACCTCATGGTGTTCCAGTATCTATTATCTCTGATAGAGGGAATGAGTTCACAGCTAATATTTGGAAGTCTTTCCAAGAGGGTCTAGGGACCCAAGTGAGCCTTAGCACGGCAGTTCACCCGTAGACCGATGGACAAGCTAAGCGCACCATTCAGACTCTTGAAGATATGTTACGGGCATGTATAATAGATTTCGGAGGTAATTGGGATGATCATTTGCCACTCATTGAATTTTCTTAAAATAACAGTTATCAATCTAGATTCAGATGGCACCGTACGAAGGTTTGTATGGGAGAAAGTGTAGATCTCCGATTGGGTGGTTCGAAACAGGAGAGGCTAGATTGATAGGGCCAGACTTGGTCCAGCAAGCCATAGAAAAAGTCAAGCTCATACAGGATCGGTTGTTAGCAACCCAAAGTCGTCAAAAGTCCTATGCGGATAATTGTCGAAGAGACTCAGAGTTCCAAGTGAAAGTTTCATTTCATTTCTACATGACACCCCCCATCTATCTAAAACATCTCTCTACATAAATACCACAAGAATTCAAGGATATTTGGTGATCAACAACATAAACTAAGTGAATGAAGTATAAGAAAACTCATTAAGGATCATACAAGTCAAGAAATCTCTTTGTAGATAAACTAGGGTTTTGCTCAAGTGGAGTATTATCAACTAAGGCTTGTTCCTACGACATCTAAGGTAAGATTTATGATGTTTCTATATTGTTTAAGGTATTTAAGAGTTGAAATACTTGGATTGTAGAGAGGTATGGCAAAGTGGGTCATGAATGTGGAATAGTGCCATTTTGAGAAATAGTTTGAATTGAGTTATGAGTCTTGATGTATTGTGATGTAAATGTGTTATAAATGATGTTGAGAACATGAGATGAGCAATGTAAGTGAATGGACATAGTTGTGTGTTATAGCCATGCATATGAGTAACTGAAAGTAAGTCTAGAAATGTGGATAGTGTGGATGAATAATGATTATTGTTATGGTATTGTGAATGCATTATTGACGTTTGGGAGTTGATATACGCTATGGAGGAATGTCTCATAAATAAAGGAGAGGCTGTCCGATTTTCTCTAGTTTTGGTCAGATATGCTAGCTATCGATTCTAATGATAGTATGACTTTAATGAAGGTAGAAACGCTAGCAATGGAGGTGAACGCGCAAGTGTAAAATAGTGAATGGAAAAGGTATGTAAGGCTAACCGTTATTTCCTAAGGCATGGTTCTTTGGCCAAATATCTAACTCTTCTATGAGACTGTGATGTCCTTCAAATGACTTGATCTCCCGAGCTAGTAAGCTCATGATTCTTGATACGCCACGATTGTACTAAATCCCTCGTATGATGAGTAAGCCTATAAAGATAAATGTGATGAATCACGATAATAGTAATAACGATGTTGATGACGATTATGATAATGATGTAAATAGTAAAGATGCTTATGAGCTATTATGTATATGTGTCTACGTATAAATAAGTATGTATATGATTACGTAATGCATGCACACCTCTGCAGATGGTAAGGATAACCCTGACGCCTTGGTAGGGCCAGGTAGATGTAACCCTGAAGCCTTGGTAGGGCCAGGTATGAGTACCTTGAGCCTTGGTTGGCCAAGTATGTATGAAACACCGATCCTGCATGGTCGGGTATGCTATATAAATGCTATGTATATGATATGATTATGTATATGATATGGTTACGAGTATGAATACGAATATGATACGATATGAATGTGAATAAAGGTATGTATACGAATACGAGTACAAATACGGAACGGAAAGATCCTATGCACGGCAAGTAAGTGCCTATGACGATGATATTACTATCTCCCATCTTGTGCTATTTCTCATGTTGCTTATTATGCTTCTATATTGATATTGATCATGCTTCACAAAATCAGTACATTCTTCGTACTGACGTCCTTTTGTTTGTGGATGCTGCGTCATGCCCGCAGGTGCACAGGGAGACAGGCTCGATCCATAGCGGCATTCTCAGAGACTACCTAGCAGAGCTCCATTTCATTCGGAGCCATAGCTTTTGGGTACTTATTCTTTTGTGTATATAATTACGGGCATAGCGGGGTCCTGTCCCGCTTATGTGATATGTTATACTCTTCTTAGAGGCTCGTAGACATGTGTATATGGTTTGAGACGTCTGGCCTTGTCGGCCTATATTTTGTATATCATTTTGATAGCCTTGTCGGCCCATGTACATTAACGTGGTATAAATGCCAACCATGATATGCAAGCATTTTCGTCCAATGGGACTAGCACGAATGATGAGTAGAAATGTATGTTTAATTATGTGTCTCACCTAGATGTAAGTATAAGTGTAAGCCATGGGGTGCCCGGGTGGGCTAGCAGCGGGCCCTCGTCGCGGCCCTCTAGACGGGTCGTGACAGTTTGTGAGTGGATTGGGGCCACATTTGATTAAGGAATGCTTGACGACCTTACTCCAGGAAGGAATGGATATCTCTCGTATTCAGGCCCATGCCCAAAATTTGGAAGAACAGCAGCAACCGCAAAGAGGTGAGCGTGATTCTGATAGGGGTTGCAGTAAGAAGGACAGATTCTGCAGGGGCCGCCAATGAGTTCAGAGGAAGTCAGAGGTAGCAGAATTCTAGGTACTTAGGCCATTCGGTGGGTAGTACGCCTCCTCGATTTGCAGGCAAGAGGTTTGATCATCCTAATTATTTCGGACTGGGTCAGAGCTCTAGAATTTCGGGTTCTCAGTATGGAGGTGAATCCGGTCAGGTAAGAGCGTCCTTATTATAGTGTAATCAATGTGGTAAGCCACATTCCGGACCGTGTCATTTTGGTTCGGATGGTTGCAATGCCTGTGGTCAGCCAGGCCATATTATGCGTAAGTGTCCATTTCTAGGCCGTCGAAGGATGGTGCAGCCTACCGGATCGGCAGCCGGATCGTCATCATCGGTGCGCCCTTTGGGATGATACACCCAGACATTAACAGGTCGTGGTCGAGGTAGAAGGGGAGCGCCCAGCTTGAGTAGTCCTCAGAACCGTATTTACGCATTGACCGACCGACAGAACTTGGAGTCTTCACCCGATGTTGTTACAGGTATATCGTCAGTATTTTCTTATGATGTGTATTTATTGCTTGATTCTGGTTCTGCGTTGTTATATGTTACTCCTTATATTGTTGGTCGGATTGGGGCGAAACTTGAGTTAATTAAACCTTTCAAAGTGTTTTATTAATGAGATGTCAGTATGATTAAATGAGGGATAAGTATATGTTTAAGTACGACCCTTGAACATAAGTATATTAATGAGTTACGAGTACAAAAGGGTAGAAGGGTAAGCGGGTGATGTACGTTAGTAACGAGCCAGATGTTGACAAGAGCTTTTTATCGCAAAAAGTATATTGGCAAGGGTGTTGTGCGGAAAAGCAAGTATGTATATATATGATATCCGATATGTAGCTGCGTCAATCAGCATGTGTACTCGACAACCGACGTTGCGATATACAAAAAGGTACCAATCGAACAGGATAACGAAGTTCAAGTGGCAAATTCTACAGAGTAAGTTGACGTTATTTTCACTGAAAGCTAGAGGGGGTAACACAACAATCTCGGGGAAAAACAGAAGATGAGCATACAAAAGTAAAAAGAGATTGGAATGCCTTGAAAAAAAAAGTAGAAGTGTAAGTAACGAGGGCCAATGAACGATGGTTAAGGCAAGGGACGATTGAAATGAAATTCGGAAGTAGGCATATGAAAAGAATAGAGTATGGTGGCATAGAACAAAAGATGAATATGCGGAGCCAGAAAATAGATGTCGATAAGTGGGATTAAAGGGAAGTAACCATGAATAGGAATGTGAAGTAATCAGGTCCTACAACGATACTAAGGGATATCCAGCCCGGGGGAGGTATTTAAAGAGATAAGTGTGCAGTCATATTGACATGATTACCTCAGAAATGGAGATGCCTACCCAAAAGATGACGTAAGAATAGAATGGGTTGCACTTTTGAAGGGGATATTTCACGAACTTCAGGGTCAATACTATCAAATGACAAAGTGCAACAAAAGAGGGGATAATAAGTTAACAAAGTTAACCGGGATGTAGTGCACCAATAACATGGGATAAGGATAAGGAGTATCGAACTTCGATCATAAAGGAATGATGTATGGGAAATATTTATGAATATGGACCAACTTTGGCCATAGGAAGGAGGAGAAAGAAGAAGGTGTAGTTGTAAGGATTTTATGATAAGAACTAGAAGCAACAGGACACTGGAAGAACAAATTTAATTTTGAAGTAACTTATGACCTTTCCAAAATCTCAAAGGAAGAAATGTAATAGCTTGAAGAAGCTAAATTTCGAGATGTACTAACATACCAAGAAGGTATTAGGGAAAGCAGAAATAGATTGGAAATAAGTATATTATGGGTAGCAAGACAACAGTGCTACCGGAGATTAAAGAGTCTCTCATGAGACGCCAGTGAAACCGAATATAGCACGTATTATAGAACGATATGAATAATCGTCGTAAGGAACCGCCCAACAACATGGTGTAAGAAAAATGAGGGAAAGCCAACGAAGAACAAAGGCTAAGCAAATGGTCACTGGTACAAGAGAACCTAGGATGAGCATTATCGTGTTGAAAGGGGGTTATGACAGATTGATGTTTTACCCAGTGCTATGCTTATAAAGGTATATTGCAAGATTTGAGGAGAATAAATTAAAGGAAAAGTTCCAATATGAATTCGAAGATATTTTGAGCTACGGATTAGTTTGAACTATGATTATTAGTTTATCATAAGTGTATCCCCGCTAAGAGGAATGATAATGATGGTGGGGAAACATTACATATATACGTGTATAAGAGATGATTTGAGATAACTAACCACCACGAATAAGGATTCATTAGCAAAGAAATGCTATTACAAGGCATTTGAGCGCTACCATATGTGAAACTATGACGAGATTGTAAAGGATCGAGGAGCCTGACCAATGAGCTAGAAGGAGACAATATAGTGCATATACGAAATCAGCGAGCACTAGAAGGGATAGCCAAGATATCCCCAAGGGCAGTCTCTTCAACACATCGCTTCAAGACGTCGTGGATTTGCAATTACAACATTCGAGGACAAATGTTTTTGAAGGGGGGAGAATGTTACACCCCGTAGTTTTGTACGTCGAGATTTATAAGTTTTGAAGGTTTTAAGTGCGCATACAAGAGTTCCCTTCAAGGATATATGATATTATGCGAGCTAATCCTATGTTTATGACGGTTTACGTTCATATTACAAGTTATGTAAAGGATGGGAGGTCAAGTGAATCAAGAAAATTAAGTTTGTGGGACTTTGGAGGAAGTATGAGGGGAAATTTTGGCCCAACTTTGAGAAAGAATAGCTTTTACTCTATGAAGAGTTTTGGAGCAAAGCAAATGCCCAAAATGATGCTCGGGAAGTCTAGTTTTCAACGCAACAAACCGCTCGCCGATACGACATCGGAGTAGAGAATTACGGATGTTACATGTTAGGCTGACAGTACAGAAACTCGTGCTACTTTAGCTCACTATTTAAGGGCTAAAACCCCTCATTTTCAGCCCAAAAATTCTCCAAATATTTCCCAATTTTTCTAGAAAGTTCTCTCAACTTCCGTCCACTAGATTTTAACGCAAATTAAGTATCATCCCGAATTCAAGTTCGGACAACGCGTAGTTGCGGTTATAATATCGTTTTGCGAGGAATCTTGGCATGAATTAAGGGTGATAATTGGTGATATTGTGGTTCTAGTGGGTGAAAGGTATGAATCTTCCCTTATTTATATTGGTTTAGGTTTATTTACGGAGGAAAAGTTATTAAATGATCGTATAATGAATTTGTTGGTTTGAAAATTGGAGAAACGTCGTGTGGGATATTTTATGGAATATATTGGAATTGATAATATTGTGGTTGATGTTGGTATTTTTGTTATTCTTGTTGGTTGCTGGATTATGATTTCGAGCTTGGCATATAAATAGGGGAGATGCTGCCGAAATTTCGGCAGATTCTAGAAAGATTTATTTGAAGGATTAAGACAAGCGTATAAAGGTGAGTCTAACAATAGTATAAATTTTCTTGAATATAGATTTACGAGCCTGGGAGGAAAAGTGTTGAGTAGTTAAAGTTAAGGCGACCAAAAAGGTATGTTAAGGCTAGTTCATTTCTTTCAAAAGGCATGATTCCTATGTTATGATTCCATACATATTTTTCATAACCTTGTTACTTCAAAAAGTTAGAAGTTCATGATTCTTAAAAGCTTTTTATGATGCCAATGATGAGATATTTTCTATGGTGAACATGACGATGATGATGTTAATTCTAGCAACTCCGAAGCTATGATTTGAGAGCATTAAGAGATTATTGAGTTCCAAGAATCCCTTGATCTTACTTATTGTTGATGGTCTCACCTCATTTTACTCGTTCCTTCGAGGTGAGATATAGCGAAGGTAATGATTTTATTTCCGGTGCTATCTAAGTTCATGATTCTCAAGACTCCCATGACATTATCGATTTCATCTTACGATGGTTGATTCTTCAAGGAATGATATAGTGAAAATGGTAATGCTAATGCTAATGATGATGTTGATTTCATTTATATATTTTTATGTGTATGTATGTATGTATGTATGTATGTATGTATGTATGTATGTATATATGTATGTATGCATTGCATCCCACTAATTAGCTGGGGATAACACCGCGCATAAATGGCCGGGCAAGATAATACCGCGCCTATATGGCCGGGCAAGATAACACCGTGCCTTAGTGGCCGGGCAAGATAACACCGTGCCTTAGTGGTCGGGCAAGATGCTATATATATATTACCGCGCCTTAGTGGCCGGGCAAGATAACACCGTTCCTTAGTGGCTGGGCAAGATGCTATATATATATTACCGTGCCTTAGTGGCCGGGCAACATGCTATATATATAGTACCGTGCCTTAGTGGCCGGGCAAGATGCTATATATATTACCGTGCATTAGTGGTCGGGCAAGATGCTATATATATTACCGTGCCTTAGTGGCCGGGCAAGATGCTATATATATTACCGTGCCTTAGTGGCCGGTCAAGATATTATATATGGATATATATGGAAAAGGTTTTCTTTAAAAGCTAAGCGTGCACGACATTCGCCTTAAAAGGGCATTCAGAGGCACAGGTTGGTCTCTTTTATATTGCTTTATCTTCATACGTTCATTATATTATTTTCCACTGTTCGTACTGACGTCCTTTCTCTTGGACACTGCGTTCATGCCCGCAGGTAAACAGGTAGACGCGTCTAGCTTCTAGGAGTTCCACCAGCGGTATCTCGAAAGCGCTCCAGTTGTTTCGGAGCGACAGCTTATTGGTACTACTCTTGTGTATATATTTGGGCAAGGTGAAACCCTGCCCCATCCTCGTGGATTATGTATCTTATTTAGAGGCTCGTAGACAGACGTATGTGGGTAGATGTTTCGTGACCTTTTCCGTCCTTGTTGTTGTATAATATTTTGGGCAAGTTTATTGATATATGATTGCGGGCATAACTATGGATAGCTATATTAAGTGAGATGTTCATAAATTATCCGTGTGACCCACCTAGTAGTGAGAAAGGAATGTTAGATCAGAGGTGCTCGGTAAGCTAGTACCGGATACTCGTCATGGCCTCTAGCTGGGTCGTGACAAGGATCAACCATCTCATCAGCTTCAGCACTGAGAACATTCGCTTTCTTGTATAAAGCGGTGATCAAGAAAGGAAACATCAGACTCGAACTCGATTTTGCCACAAACTCTTTCCACTCCTGCACAATGTGATAACCCACGTTCACAGGAACGTCATCCAGAATACAAGCAACAATAAGAGCCCGAGTGTAAGTAACAGCCGAAGTATTACTAGAAGGCCTCACACTGCGAACGATGATATTCAGCCACCTCTTGGCTTCAACAGTAAAGTGAGAATTTGTGATTCCTTTTTTCTTATTCACCCAGTGAATTTTACCTCTATCCTCCTCCGCCACCAATTTGGAGACTAGCCAAGCCCGTTACCACAAACGTTTTTACCCTGCATGTCCTCCTCGGGGTGATTTTTCAAGTTGTAGTAGTCATTGATCTCTTCAACACCAATCTTCACCATTTCCCCCCGAATTTTGATCACGGGATTTAGAGCAAACATGTTTCATTGCAAGTTAGCATAGAACGTACATCTCTCGTTGGCTTGCTCAGGTTCATCAATGAAGCAATTCCAGCCTATCTCATTCAACTGTGTAAAGAACTCCAGGGCCCGCTCATCCACCTTGTCCATTCTTATGCCCCTTTCACACAAAAGCATATTTCCATGTAAGTCACTGTAGTGCAACTCTCACACTCCGGAGCCATGAACCGGTCTCCGTCGGCATTTCCTTGTCCTTGGGCAACATTTCCTTCTTTGTGTTGGGCCATAATCACCGTTTTATGCCTACATTGACAACATAAATTAGTTTTGATGATTTTCCCACGTCCTATGTTTAATTACATGTCTATCAAACTAAAGAAAGCGATAAAATTCAGCTCAGCCCGACCAGTGTGAAGCTACTAGTTTGGGCAAAAACTGTGCAGGTTCTGCCATGATGGGCAGAGGGCCGCCATAGCTAGACCGCCATGGCATAAATTATTCCACCATGGCGACAGTTTCAGTTCCTTCCCCTCTTTGACCATGGCGCAGTATATCCACCGTGGTGGAATCGCTATAGCGGTTGGGTTCCACCATGGCGGACTCGTCTTCAACCTCGGCCAACCCAGAAAATCCCCAAAATTTCTCCACCATTTTGGGACCCAAAAAAGTGTATTACTCATAGATCATCTAGCATTCAAGCATGCATGGCCATTACAAGGTGTAGAGCATGGATTCAAGCAACAAAACACCCCAAAATTTTAAAGAACTTGCCCCAAACCACTATAAACATCAACCCCACTGTTCTTCAAGTTCTCAACATAATTTCAAGCAAATCTAGTGCATTACTCAGCGGTGAATCTCTTATTACACTAATCAACAACTAATTTTCGGATTATACCCCTACCCATCATCAAAACCCACAACCCAAAAATTCGAATTGTATTTCATAAATCTCTACACTAGGCATGTATAGATAGAGATTTCAACACCATTGTTTCATTCTAGATTATTAAGAGCATTTACGTACCTTGATGTGAGGATTTCGGAGGGAAAACCCATTTTTCACCTTTTTGCTTTGGGATATTTTGGTAGGGAAAGTGGTGTGTTAGTGTGAGAGTATGAGTTGCGTTGAGGGGGGAGTTTTATTGAGAGTAGGAGGGAGTTTGAGGGGTGTATCATTTGGGACTGGGAGAGAGAATTTAGGGTAGTGGAGTATTTGAAGTCTGTGAGAAGAAGGAGTAGACCCTCTGTTTTGTTTCTGATTTTTCCGACTTCCGCCACGGCGGAGGTGTTCCGCTATGGCGCGTCCACCATGGCAAGTATATGTATCACCACAGCGAGCCTTGTATTTTCCCCCAACGAATTGCCATAGCGGTTAGCATTTCACCACAGCAGGTCTGCCGTGGCGCTTTTGGGTTCTGCTACGGCGAAGCCCTCGGTGCAGTTTTCCTTAAGTGGTAATTAGTCCTCCCTAATGATATTAAGCCTTATCCCGATTATTATTCAACCCAAGCAAGCCTATCGAATGAATGAAAATTCCTGGCCCTATGATTCGAGTAAGATTTCCTTCTCCAGACCGTAACGGAGGCTAAGTGAAAATTTTAGTGTGACTGGCTAAGATAGCGAGCGTCTAGCAAGCCAAGACTAGAAATCAGAGATAACCAATGAAGCCGAGATTAGTGGGAATTCACCACTTCCTCAACTACCACTTCCGGCACTTGAATGCCTTAACATGCTTCTCGACGAGACCAACATATGCACCGTGATTAAAGATCTCTTAAACCGAAAATTTTCAAAAGCATTCATCCCCGAGTTTGTGTTGTTCTTGAGTGGTTATTTCTACATATGCGTATCGGCCTAGTTAAGAGCCTATCCATTCTTCGTTGTTTGAGGACGAACGGTTGTTTAATTGAAATCTGGTGTAGCGACCCGTTTAGTCGTTACGGGAATTTTCAAACCTTTCCCTAAGGCAATCCTTTTAAAGGCTGGTATCGACGATTCTTGCATAAGCTTCTAGTTGCTCGGCTTCGGTTTCTACTTTCCGTAAGCGAGAACGAGCTTTTTCGAGTTGTTCAACAGCCCCTTCACGCAGTTCTTCTAAATTTCTAATAGTATTCAAGATCCTCTGTTTTCGATTATCTAATAAATCACTTAATGAAAGTAGATTATTTTTCCATTCCTTTCCAAAATTCCATAATCCCTTCCCGAACCAAACATGAATCTTTCGATTCATTTGGCTCTCACGCTCAATTACTTAATTACTTAAGGTAAATTCTCATATCTTTTTTTATGAATGTAATGAGCCTTCCTTAAATCGCATTGGCTAGTAATTCCAGATTTCTTAACGTAGTCCAACCGCCATGGCGGTAGGCGAGCCGCTATGGCGAGCTCACCATGGCTAGTGTGTGTCTGCCACAACATACTGGTAAGTATCATACATCATCATTGATCACCCGTTGCTTCTTTGTACCATATTTATACATTTCTTCTCTTTATCAAATAAGCACAAGATATAGCCACATATCCTATACCTCATCCACAAATTTAATTGATTATCCAAAATCGAGGTAAACAGTTTGGCGCCCACCGTGGGGATAGATAATAGTGGTCTTTTATCTTGATCTCTACCTTACCCATCTAAATCAAAAACACCTTCTGTTCGTATCTGAGAAAACGAACTAAATGGCTGACAGTGGGCAATCTGGTCACGTCAACAACAACGAAATCGTGGCCGAAAACGAAGGAAGCGGTCCACGAGGACCACCAAACCCATCTGATCCTAACCCCGTTAATTCGAGGGAGGGCCTCAACAAACAAAACACCGTAGACCAGGAGAATGCCACTTTACCGGCCACTGATCCTCTAAATACCCACAATTCTATTACTTTGTCCCGGGCACAGGACCGGAAAAAACCGGGTGCACCCAATGATAATATTGACCTACGTTTAATTGTTGAAATGTTGCAGGAGCAAAGAGCGGCGATTGCTGAGCAGGGAATCGAAATAGCCCGGTTGCAGAACGGAGGGGATACAACGACCCCGGAAAAAACGAGTGGTGTTGCTGAACCCAGAAGGGAGGAGGCACGTGTTATTGAGAGCAACGGATCCGGAGCTGGATCCTCAACCGAGGTTCTAAAAATGCTCGAAACTTTGGCAAATCGGGTAGACACGATCGAGAAGAGGGTCGAAACATACAACTCTCGGGTGGATCAAATCCCACGGGCTCCGCTTTTACTGAAAGGGTCGGATTCGAAGAGGTTCATCCAAAGGCCTTTTCCTCCGAGTGCGGCCCCGAAATTAATCCCGAAGAGGTTTAAAATGCCGGATATCCAGAAATTTGACGGCATAACGGACCCGCACGAACACGTGACCTCATACACATGTGCCATAAAGGGCAATGATATAGAGGAGGACGAAATTGAATCGGTACTGCTGAAGAAGTTTGGGGAAACCCTGTCAAAAGGAGCATTGACATTGTACGACCATCTACCCGAGCATTCGATCACCTCCTTCGAAATGCTCGCCGATGCCTTCATCAAGGTCCACGCCGGTGCCAAAAAGGTGCAGGCCCGCAAGGCCGATATTTTCCATATAACCCAAAGAGACGATGAGTTACTGCGTGAGTTCGTCAACCGGTTCCAAAGGGAACGGATGGAACTCCCCCCGGTTCCAGAAGAATGGGCTGCGCAAGCTTTCACAAAGGGGCTCATTATTCTAAATTCAACAGCTTCGTTCAAATTGAAAGAAAGCTTGCTGGAATACGAGGCTGTGACATGGGCCGATGTCCATAACCGGTACGAGTCGAAAATTCGGGTGGAGGATGATCAATTCGAGCTCCCCCCGGGACCAATAAATGTGAATAAAAGTTTTGAGAGGCCAAGGAAGGGTTACGAAGCAAAGACCGAATCATCGAAGGAAAGGTATCGGCCATACTCCCATTCGGAGAGGCAAAGTTTTAGGTCGGAAAAGTCAAGGGTGAGCCCGAGCCGTTTCTCAGGTCGGGGTAATAAACGGGTCGAGCGCCCGTCAAACAGTCGGGGTCTCTCATTCAGGAGCGATGCCGGAAGCTCTGCCGGTAACAAGGGTTTGCCAAAGATATCGGAGTACAACTTCAACGTTAGTACTTCGGGCCTCGTCTCGGCCATCGGTCGCATCCCGGATGTAAGATGGCCGAAACCTTTAAGGTCGGATCCGGGCCAACGGGACTCGAGCATGGTGTGTGAGTATAATAGAACCCATGGTCACAGAACCGAGGATTGTCGCCAGTTGAGAGAAGAGGTAGCCCGGTTACTGAAGAACGGTCATCTCCGAGATCTGCTAAGTGAACGAGCCAAAAGTCACTACAAGGAAAGGGAGGCTCATCCGAGCCGGTAGAACCCCAGCATACAATCAACATGATAGTTGGGGGTATCGATGCCCCTCGGGGGCCGGTGATGAAACGCGCCCGAGACCCCTTACCCGAGGGTTCTATCTCCTTCAGCAATGAGGACGCAGAGGGCATCATTCAACCGCACAATGATACATTGGTAATTTCTGTACTTATCTTTAAAACTAAGGTTAAACGTATTTTGATTGACCTAGGTAGCTCGGCCAACATCATCCGGTGGAGAGTGGTTGAACAGCTAGGACTGCTTGATCAGATTGTACCGGTAGCCCGGGTACTCAACGGGTTCAACATGGCCAGTGAAACCACAAAGGGGGAGATCTCATTACCTATGAGTGTCAGTGGCACCATTCAGCAAACGGTGTTCTATGTGATCGAAGGGGATATGAAGTATAACGCACTACTGGGCAGACCCTGGATACATAGCATGAGGGTCGTGCCCTCAACACTACATCAGCTGTTGAAGTTCCCCACCCCGGAAGGGATAAAAACCATCCGAGATGAACAGCCCGCTGCAAGGGAGATGTTCGTAGTAGAGGAAGCAGCGCCTCGGCCCAAAGAATCAATCCAGAAGGAAGAAGATGTAACCGGAGGAGAGGACACCAAATAGCAATAAAGCACACCGGGTCGGATCCAGGGCATGAAGAGGATGATTTCGGGGTACCCAGATCGTTCGTCATGCCGGATGACTCGGACGCAACCAAGTCAACTGTAGAGGAACTGGAGCAGATCATCCTGTTTGAGTACCTACCGGACAGAAAGGTATACCTGGGCACGGGGCTTACCCCGAAGCTCAGGAACAAGTTAATTAAATTTCTTCGAGTTAACGTAGATTGCTTCGCATGGTCCCATATAGATATGACAGGTATATCACCGGAAGTAGCAACTCACAAGCTCAGCTTGGACGGGAAGTTTTCCCCGGTGAAGCAAAAAAGAAGGCCATGGCGGAAGCAAAACACGCCCTCGTAAAAGACGAGGTAACGAAGCTTATAAAAATAGGTTCTATCGGGGAGGTAAAGTACCCGGATTGGCTTGCTAACGTGGTAGTGGTGCCCAAGAAAGGTAATAAATTTCGAATGTGTGTTGATTATAAGGATTTAAACAAAGCATGCCCGAAGGATTCATTTCCGTTGCCTCACATCGATAGAATGATCGATGCGATGGCCGGGCATGAGATGTTAAGTTTTCTCGATGCTTACTCCGGGTATAACCAAATTCGGATGCACCCGGGGGATCAAGAGAAAACGGCCTTCATTACCCGTTATGGGACTTACTGTTATAATATAATGCCTTTTGGCCTAAAAAATGCCGGTGCAACTTACCAACGCCTAGTTAATGGGATGTTCGAAGAACAAATAGGAAAAACAATAGAAGTTTATATTGATGATATGGTTGCTAAGTCCCTGGAAACAAAGGACCATTTGAAGCATTTGCAGGAAACCTTCGATGTGCTCCGCAAGTATAACATGAAGCTTAACCTGGAAAAATATGCCTTCGCTGTCCGATCCGGCAAATTTTTGGGTTTCATGGTGTCAAACCGGGGCATTGATATCAACCCGGACAAAATCATGGCCATCGAGGATATCGAAGTAGTGAATAAGATCAAGGGAGTACAGAGGCTCACCGGAAGGATAGCGGCTTTGAGCCGCTTCATATAGAGATCTTCGGACAAGATTCACCGTTTCTTCTCCTTATTAAGGAAGAAGAACGACTTCACTTGGACACCGGAGTGCCAGAAGCTTTACAAGAGTTGATGAAGTACTTGTCTAGCCCCCCGTTGCTGCACACACCGAAGGCGGACGAGCCGCTTTTTCTCTACCTTGTTGTCTCCGAAGTAGCGGTAAGTGGCGTTTTGGTCCGAGAAGAATCAGGTACACAATTCCCTATCTATTACGTAAGTAGGACTTTGGAGGATGCAAAGACCCGTTATCCCCATTTGGAAAAATTGGCGTTAGCATTGGTAAGCGCTTCCAGAAAGCTCAAGCCTTATTTTCAATGCCATCCAATATGTGTAGTAACTACTTACCCTCTGAAAAACATCATGCATAAACCGGAATTATCGAGTAGATTAACTAAATGGGCTGTAGAAATTAGCGGTTATGATATCGAGTACAAACCTCGAATGGCCATCAAATCCCAGATCTTGGCCGACTTCGTGGAATATTTTACCCCAGCTATGGTCCCCGAGGTCGAGAAAGAGCTTCTGCTGACCTCAGGAAAGGCCTCGGGCATTTGGTCTCTACACACGGACGGAGCCTCGAACCTCAAAGGTTCAGGCCTAGGGATCGTCCTTAGGACCCCAGCCGGGGATGCCATTCGACAGTCCATTAGAACTGCTAAATTGACTAACAATGAAGCCGAGTATGAGGCTATGATTGCAGGTTTGGAATTGTCTCGAAGTATGGGGGCCGAAATAATCGAAGCAAAGTGCGATTCGCTTTTGGTCGTAAACCAGGTGAACGGCGTCTTCGAGGTCAAGGACGAACGGATGCAGAGGTACCTTGAAAAAACCCAAGTGGTACTTCATCGATTTAAAGAATGGACCCTGCAGCACATACCGAGGGAGCAGAACAGCGAAGCCGATGCATTAGCAAATTTGGGATCCTCGGTCGAGGGGGAGGAAATCAACCCCGGGGAAACGATGCACTTGACAAACACGGCCATAGAAAACGGACACGCCGAAATAAACACAACGGGTTTAACTTGGGATTGGCGCAACAAGTACATCGACTACTTGCGTGATGGTAAGCTCCCAAATTACCTAAAGAAATCACGGTCACTAAGGACCAAGGCTGACCGTTTTTTCTTGGTAGACGGCCAATTATATCGGCGGTCTTTCTTCGGACCACTGGCCAAGTGTTTAGGCCCCAGAGACACGGAGTATGTGATGAGAGAGGTGCACGAAGGGACATGCGGCAATCACTCCGGTGCTGATGCTCTGGTCCGAAAGATTATCAGGGCCGGTTATTATTGGAATCGGATGGACGAAGATTCAAAAATAATTGTCCGTAAATGCGATTGGTGTCAGAGGCATGCTCCGATGATTCATCAGCCCGGAGAGTTGTTGCATTCGGTGGTGTCACCCTGGCCTTTCATGAAATGGGGAATGGACATCGTCGGCCTGTTACCTTGGGCACCATGTAAAACCCGTTTTAATTTGTTTATGACTGATTATTTCTCCAAATGGGTTGAAGCGCAGGCCTTTGAAAAAATCAGAGAAAAGGAGGTCATCGACTTCATATGGGATCACATCATCTGTCGCTTTGGCATCCCCGCCGAGATAACTTGTGATAACGGGCCCCAGTTCGTAGGCGGCAAAGTCAACAAATTTCTCGAAGGGTTGAAGATCAGGAAAATTGTATCAACTCCGTATCACCCGTGTGCAAACGGACAAGCGGATTCCACGAACAAGACAATAATCCAAAACCTGAGGAAAAGACTTGAAGCATCAAAGCATCATTGGAGAGAAATATTACCGGAGGTATTGTGCGCTTACAGAACTACATCGAAATCGACCACGGGGGAGACTCCCTTCTCGTTGGTTTACGGGGCTGAAGAGAAGTTGGTGAACCGACCCTCCGGTTCCGATTTGCAACCGAGGAATCAAACGAGGAGGCCATCGCCGTAAGACTCGACCTCACGGACGAGCTTCGCGAAAACGCGTTGGTCCGTATTGCCGCCCAAAAACAAAGGGTGGAAAGGTACTACAATCGGAGAGCCAATTTTTGTCATTTCCAAGTTGGGGACTTGGTGCTCCGAAAAGTTACGTTGAACACCAAGAATCCCAACGAAGGAAAACTGGGCCCGAACTGGGAAGGACCCTACAAGATAACCGAGGTAACGGGCAAAGGTTCATACCAATTGGAGTCCATGGACGGGCAGCGACTACGCAATAACTGGAATGTGGCTTATCTAAAGAGATACTACTGCTGAGGTAAGAATACCCCGTGTTTTCTCTATTTTTTACCTTTCTTTTTTGCAGAAAGCCGAGTACCAGGCAGGGAAAAGAATCCAAATCTGAAAACACGTGTTGCACTCTTTTCCTTAGTACGGTTTTGTTCCAAAATGGGTTTTCCGACAAGGTTTTTAATGAGGCAACAAGTACAACGTGATACTTGACAAGTACAAAGGGCAAGCCGCCGGATTCTCGGGGTCACACCCAACGAATGGGGACTTAATAGCACTCACCCGATCTTGCAGCTCCGCCAAGAGCTAGGGGACTATCACACCCACTCTGGAAGCCGCCCTCGACAAATAGCACCGGGCCAAAAATGTTAGGTTTCGGTGTAAGGACCAAATGATCAAAATGAATCGTGTCCACCAATTGTTTGCTACGGCAAAAGAACGGCCGGACCTTCTGCTATAGGTTTCGGTGTAAGGACCAAACGATCAAAATGAATCATGTCCATTTAGTACGTGCTACTGTAAAAGCAGAAGGAAACAAAATCCTCATGTACACAAAAAATTTGCAATGCAAAATTATCGAAAGTTTGGATAAGCAATATCTCGGTTATCTTCCTGTTAAAAGACTTTACCTCGGTGCTAACTGTCGTATTTCGGCACTACTTCATTCACACACACCTTATACAGGGCAATATGGCCGAAATTCGGCAAAGGCGACAAGGTCATAGCGAACCAAGCCAAAATCGTTAAAAAATTTGAACTAAGGCAGCGAGGTCACAACGATCCGAGCCGAAATTTTCTAACCTCCCTAAACGGGGACTGTTACGTCAAAATTCAGCCAAGGCTGAGATTCCGGTGCCCGAACAATACCAGCCCTAAAATATTGCCAAAAAATACCGGCCCTAAGGAAATGCCTATCGTGATTCGGAGGCGTTTGAGTCCACAAAGCATTAGGTAAGTCCTACGGGCACAATGAGCTAAATGACTACCAGTCAACTTGTCCTTAAAACGGACCAACAATTCGGACAAAAATAATAGTAAACATTCAAACAAAGAGACAAGAAAGATGTGTTTTCTTTTTCATTTATACAAAGGGGTGTTTTTACATCAGAAAACCAAAGTCCTACAAAGGCAAAAAAAATAAAATAGAGATAAAAGCAAAGTACAGGCCCTAATCTACCCAGAATGGCTGGAGCCGGAGCGCTCGGACTCTGTCCGCTCGGAGTCATCGGAGTCAGAACCAAGAGCATCCTTAGCCTCTCCCTCGACCCTTTTAACCTCGGCAATAAGGGCCGGAAGATCAGTAAAGCCATGCTCGGCTTGCTCGAGAGTAATCCTCCGGGACTTCCATTTCTCGTACACGGCAATAATAGTAGCCTGAGCCTCGGCGGCCTCGACGCTCTTCAAAGCCTCGTCCAAATCAACCTCGGCCTGGGCCAAATTTGCCGCTAGAGCATCCCGAGCCTCTCTAAGAACATTCTGCGTTCGGATGGCCGATTCGAGCTCGGCCTGGAGAGAGTCATTGGCATCGGCCGTCTCCTTAAGCTCATTTTTCAGGTCATCGCACATCCGGGCCCTCGTCTCCGCCTTCTTTTCAAAAACCCTCACACGCTCTTTGTATCGGGCACTCTCCGATTCGAGCAGCTGATTCCTCTCGGCTAAGCCCGCGGCATCGGACTTCACCAGATCCAGCTCCCCTCGGAGTTGGGAGAAAGTGGTTTCCAGCTCACCAAGCCTCGAGGAAATTTGAGCGTTGTCCCGGGTGAGGCCGATCTTGTCAGCTTCGAGACTCCGATTATATTCGGTCATTGCGGCCAGCTAACTTTTCAACTGACAGTTTTCGGCCTTTGCCGCATCAAGCTCGGGTCGGAGGTTGGAAAGAGCGATCGCCCGATTCAACTCCTCCTCCTTCTCCTGAAGGAGGTGCAGATACTTCTCCGTTTCCTGGCCCTGGGCATCCAGTTGGCCCTTAAGATCATCCATCTCTTGCTGGGCGCGGATGAAGGCTTCGTTGACGAGCACCACACTCTGCAATTGAAGCAAATTAAAAACTTGGACAAAACAAAGTGGAAACTCTCAATGAAGTTAGGCAAAGATAGCTAAGGATCTTACCTGGTTGCTCGCATGCATACCCTTATTCGTAAGGTACTGCCAGGAGACCCCGGTCATCTTGCGCTTGTCCGAATCCGAGGCAAGAGGCCTCAGATAGCTTGCCACGCCCACCGGGCGAGAAAGAAAGCTACAGTCTTCAGGAATGGTGACCGTAACCGATCTTGTTCTCCTCGGCTCCATGCTTGGGGCTGGAAAAATACGCACCAAGCTGTCCCTAGATCCAGATTCGAAGGTCCGGCTGGCCGACCTCGTGGCTCGAGGAATAGGAAGATGCCCAAATCCCGAAGCTTCGCTGGTAGCGGGAGAAGTGCCCGAGAACATGTCCTCGAACTCGTCAGGCCTCGGGGCCAGAGTAGAGGAACTGGGAGTGGACTCAATATCTTCGGCAAAGGTCGGGGGCTCCGTAATTGCAGCGGGCTCATGCTCGGGCATCAGGTGAACAACAGTGGGGACTCTCCAGGACCGACTCAGTCCTTTGACCAGCTTCAGCAGCGGCCGCCTCCCCGGACCTCCTTGTCCTTAGCAGGGGAGCTTCTTCGGAAGAAGTTTCACCTGAAATGTCGACTAAGTCAATCGATCTTAGAGGAGCCGGGGAAAGAATTTCTTCCGCACCTGTGTGTGAAACCGGAACCAGAAGTCCTTCAGCAGCAGAAGGAAGGGGTGGAATGGCAACAGCCTCCTCCGGGATCGGAGCCACGGGAGAACCGGCATCGACTCTCCGAATAATGATATCGGGCTCTGTTTTATCCCGTGAGGTCCGAGCG